>NW_019091226.1:1360358-1688236 GCF_002217175.1 Folsomia candida
TAACTTACATAAAGATCACGAATGTTGACGTGATCAATTTCCTTCATCACAACGAGCAGCCCCTTAAATAGATACATCTCCGCGTCCGTCAAATCGCGCCTCGTAAAATACCCACCGTGCGCCTTGATTTGTAAACTTTTCAGCCCTGAAGTTAAGCCGCAAAAGAAATTAACGTATTAGTTAAAATACATAATATTTAATATGCAGATGGATACATTTAAAAAAAACTGTGAACTAGGCGCTGCTGTTCATAAATTGTGCAAAACGAGAGGGGGCCTGTGTTAAACATGTTACAGGGGGGTGGGGGGTCAATAAAATCGCGATTTTTCCGTTACATAATTTATGAGCGGCCCTTGACATGCAGACATTATGAATTTTGGAGAGATACCTCTTTAACTTACGCATCCTAAAAGTAGCCCTTTTATTTGTATGCATATCTTATACAGAAAAGGGTCCAATTTACTCAATACAAATGTTTAAGAGATACATATCTCCCCGAAATTTGCACATTTTCGACACGTTTAAAAATTAGTTACTTTTAAAAAGTTAACCCTCACCTTTGTACAATTCACTCCCATCTAACAAGGCCTTAATGAAATCCCACATTCGTTCAGGATAAGTCGGCAGCCGGACACGCAAATGTTTCAACCCGCCCCAACCCACACACGCCTTGAGAACCACACCCAACTCCATGCCACCCTCCTCCATTTCGTACAACGAGTCCAACCCCAACGTCTTCAAGTTCGGAAACGCCGTCTTCAATCGGGCAAGAAGCGTGGGATCGTACAATTCTTGAATCCTCAAATCCGTCACTTTTCTAAAAACCCGTTCCTTTTCAGACAGATTTTTCAAAAAGGCATCCACACTTGTCGCCGTTCTAGATATCTTTCCAATCCAGAGCGTTTCTAGTCCAGGCATTCCTTCGATATCTCTCCAGAGATCGGCATGCTGAATAATGTCGAGCATGTCGTTTTTGAACGTGCGTAATTTCAACATCCTTCCCGGCAAACGGATTCTTGATCGGGTCGAGTTATCCACGAGGTCGTAGTCCTCGTGCTTGCTGTATTTATTATATGAGCCGTAGCACGAAAAAGCAAGGTGGACCACGTGGTCACCGACTTGACCCAGCATACGTGCCAGTTCGGACGGTTTATAGTCTCTCAGAACGACCTCTAGCGACCGAGCGAGGTCCAACTTTAGGGTTAAGGAGTCCAGGAATTTTGAATTTTCCAAATCTGGATATACCCCCCAGGGAAGGACGAGCTTTTTTAAATTTGGCGCGGCCGCGACGACCAGCTGGGTAAAAGTGGTCAGAGCAGGGGACACCGCCAGCTCGGCGGAATGTAGCCGGAACACGGTCAAGTTTGGTTTTCGCGGAAACGGCGCTGCCAAAATTTCTGGACTGGGAACATAATTTTCTCCGTCGAACATGCACCTGATCCGTAATTGTTTCAAATTCGGGCAGGAATTTGAAAAAATTTGGGAAATGTGTGGTAAGCAGTCTTCAAAATGGAGCAAAATTCCCAAACTTTCTACCCGCTGGCTAAACTTTCCACAGAGATAGATCATCTTGGCAGCGAAGGAGTAGGACGCCTCGGCGAAAAATGGGGTCCTGGCGCTAATCCGTTTAGCAAGTCGGTCGTCTAGGGTGTTACAGAGTTCGAAAAATGGGGCCGGGTCGGTTCCAAAATTTTGGTGCCTAGGTTTCAGATTTAGGGCGAGTTTCGTATTGGGGAGGGTGAGAACCATTTTATTCCAAAAGTGGGAAACGAGTCGACAAGTTTTTAACGGGATGGAGGACTGCTTTAATATTTCCGTCAGAATCTGGAGGAAAAGAAACATTTTTACTGTTTATACTTAGGGCGATCCAGAAATAACGTGACACAAGAATCACGATTATCTAGACCTCGTCCAGCCATTTAGGGACCGTTCATAAATTATTTTACGCGAGAGGGCGGAGGGGTGGTCGAAGGCGCCAATGATATAGTGACACATACTAAAGGGGGTCCAGGAATCCGAGATTTTTGCGCGACATAATTTATGGATATCCCTTTAGCATGTGTAACATAGGCACGATATCTCTGGAGCCCCTCTATCGATACGTAATTTATGGACGGTCCCTTAATCGTAATTTGTAATTGGTTTATGCAGCTTGATAATTTCAACAGTTTCTTTATATTACTTATCTTACAATTGGGTTACTTAATGCCTCCTGTTGCGCACTTGGTCCCCGATGAAATTCCATACTTTTATTCCATGCGAGAAAAATTGTTGTAGACTTTGTCCTATTTGAAATGTCAATTTAAACATTTAAAAAATATTTTTATTTTTTATTTTTGTAAATCACCAGAAAGTTTGCATAATTGGGATAGACTTACCGATATTTTAAGTTTTGAATACTACGGTTTGAGGAATGAATTGAATTGAATTATCTACTTATAATAATTTCTTGGACAGAAATGTGGAAAATGTTTATTCACTTTTTTATATTAATATTTCAGAATACTAACGGAATCACAATTCAACATGTCACATTTGCTGCTGTGGCTGGAGTTTGTATCTAAGTACTCTGGAGGAATTTGGGTACTGATTCGGAAGATTATAGGGCAAGGGTTGATTCCAATTTTACCATGCGATACGCACATGTAACTATTGTAAATTTGTATGAGATTACGTGAGTGAACGTATGTAGAAATTTGAAGCCTAAAAAGGGTAAAATTTTTCTTGGCTGGGCCTTCCCTCCCAAAGGCCCAATTCTCGTGCATATTTATTTATAGATCTGTATCTGTGTTGCATTCCTAGTAATGTTTCTGGACTTATTTTTATCAGCCGTCTTCGTAACATTTATGAAAATGCATTATTTGTATGAAATATTTTCATTATGAGGCATGGTTATACTTATGCAAGCGTTGTTCATAAATTATGTCACCGGCGGCGAGTTGGGTCTAAAGCTCCAATGATATCGTGCCCATGTATGTAAAACATGCTAAAGGGGGGAGGGGGTCTAGAAAATCGCGATTTTTGGGTTACATAATTTAAGAACGGCCTCTTATATGCATTGCAATTAGTGTTGCCACAAGACCTGCGTGAGTTAGCTCATTGTGTATATAGCATTATTCATATTGAGGGTATTCAATATTCTTTTGTATCTTTAGTATCGTAAAAGACTTTGCCAAGAAAAAACAAGGGGTCAAGCTTCGTAACCTTAGTAACCGGATTTCTGATGACCAAATCTTACGATGCTTAAAGAATTTCTTAACCATCGGAATTTATTTTACGATTCGAAGAATACTATTCTTAATACCCCCGTTATCCTGGAGATTAGGGGATATCCATAAATTATGTCATACAAAAATCGCGAATTGCTGTCCCCGCATTAAATAACCAGTCACATATGCACGATTTTCTTGGAGCTTTGGACCCCCCCCCTTCCCCCTCTCACGTGACATAATTTATAGACAGTCCCTTACACTTTTCTAACGCCATGTTAGCTACAATTTGCTAGCTTTAAATTTATATTTACAATTCACATTATTTATTTCGCGTCCATATTAAGCAGTATTAACGATATGGTTTGATCAATGCAAAAATCTTGTAACACGAGCGGGGTCCCTTTCTCGACAAAGTTCGAACCAAACTTGATCTTGAGGACGTTACAAGCTCGTAGCTGCCTTCTTATCAGCTTCGACCTCTTTGACAGAATCGCCTTTTCCAAACAGGCCAGCACGTGTCCCGACGAACTGTGGAACTTTGAAGCGAGGGCGACAATAAGAACGTTATTGATTCCGGTAATAATCGTCATCAGTGGGAACACGAGGAAGCCCGGCATTGGGATATCTTTCGACAAACTGATGCACACAAAGAGACCGAATATTTCAATGACCGGGTTGCAAAACATTATAGCTGGAAGGATCCTCTCCGACAAGTAGGCGTTTAGTGACTTCTCCAAGATGTGAACGACCCGGTAGAGATGGATGCAGTCGGAGTAGTGATCGTCCAATTGGGAGGTGATATGGCTGTGAAAAAATTGTGTTATATCATAATGATAATTATGATATAATATAGTGAGCGTACCCACGACAACATCTTAATTCGCAACTCAACTCATTTACCAAACTTACAAAGATCGCAAAATTTGAGTCCTCAAGGGATTCTACAAATATGATTTCACAAATCTCGCCAATCGGGAAAATCTACATACTAGAAACCCCTTTTTGACACTGTTTCCATGGATTTCTGTAATCTCTCTAGCTGGTGACTTTGGAGAAATATGTAAGAACATACCCAATTTCTGGGTAAATTTGCTAAAAAATCCCACCGTTTTCCTGTAATTTTTTCATGCAATCTCACGAATTTCATAAACCTTCACAAATTATGTTGCTAATCTCAAGTTTCGAGATGCGAAAGTTTCCATGAGTACGCTGAGTGTAGAAAATATCAATCTCATTTTAACAGCAAACCTTTCCAACACCCGGAGAAAGTTGAGGATGAAAATGATTCCCACGAAGAAAACGTAGCACGCCACAATTCCGGCGGAGTACATGATGTGTACCGACATCCAGGCCTCAAATACATTCACCCCGAGACGACCGAGATAGTTTGCAATGGTACTTTCCACATCCTGACACCCTGGAAACATTGAAGCTATGAAGGGCGGTGTGCATGGAACAACCCGTAGCAAAATGAAGACGAGAACTGGGAAGGCGGGAATGCAAACGTCGCATAATTTGATGTACAGCTGGACCGCTTTTGTCTCCAGGGAAGCCGGCAGATGGGGAAGATTGGTCATGAGTGTGGCCTCGACGTCCAGAAAAGCGTGGATAATTTGGCTCGGGCCATTGTCCAGGCTGTAATTCCACCGAATCGTGGACGTCACCAGGTACGCCATGAAGAAGCAGAAACCTAGAAATTTTTCGAATTCGGTTAACGGCCCGAAACAGATGTTGAGACCGATCGCCGTGTAAAAACCGACGGAGAGGAGGCATTGCATTTTAAACGTGGCGACCAGACGAGGTGGGCACTTGATTAATCGACCCAAGATATGGTCCCATTCGAACGGGTAGCACGACAAGATTTTGCAAATTTTTAGCAAAAATATTAATCGGGGAAGAAACTCGGTTCGATACATTGTTCAAGGATTTAACATTGCAAATAAATGTTCCACCTTAAATTGAGCGTTTACTTTTTGGTGGTGGTCAAACAATTATGACAATTTTACTCTCTAACTTCTTCATAACTTAATGTCGGAAAATGTCGATTTCGACTAATTAAAGAGTGTGGGGACATTCATAAATTATGCAATGCGAGTGGCCAAAGAGGTCTAAGGCTAAATGAGAGCGTCCCTTTGCGACATGTGTTAAAGAGGGGAGAGGGGGGTCTAAAAAATCGCGATTTTTTCATTACATAATTTATGGACAGCCTCTATGCTGTGCGTATTTATTTAATTAATCGCTTGATAAAGCGCGTGTATCAAAGATAAATAAGAAGGCGTCCCCTTTCTGTTTTTGCAAATAATAAATACTTTATGTGAGGTAGGGAACTAAAAATATGTACATATGTATTTATGCATTTACTATATATTGTGTGCGTAGGGGATAATTTTACAATTTCCGAGAAGCCTTCATCGATTAAAGACTAAATTTACTTTTCCCTGTAATAAAACGAGGATAAAATCACAATAGAAATATTTACATGGGAATCAAGTAATTTGACCTTATCTAATTAAGGATTACGACGCACACTGTAAAATATTATTTACTGTTTTATTGTATTTTTAAGTTGATGACGTTAACTTGGATCTAACTTGAGCTTAATAACTTATAAATATTTCTGGTATATCTATATATAAATACCTACTTATGTACATAACATATGTAAATACTCTAAAATAATTATTTCTGAATTTTACGCGTGTAAATTTACATATTAACAACATAATAAAGAAATTTTTCGTAAATTTCATTTAGTTATAAACTCGATTTTAGAAATATTAGGGAAATATGTACATTCATCAAACTATAGGATCCGTCAGGCAGATATGATTTTTTCCAAATTATTAGGGTTTTTGTAAACTTGACTATGGAGTAATATTTTTAGCATGAAAATATCCTTCCTGTCTATATATAAAAATTTTTTTCCTAGAATTTTGACTTCCAGCCAGCGCACAAGCATAGTACATATTTATGTACATACCATATTTTTTTATTACATACATACATTCGACAATTATATCCAGACATATGAACTGACCCGACAGACATGGATTCTTAATAAAATGCCCCATACTGTGCTTCACATGTGGAAGGAACCCTTTTCTCAAGTCCGTCACCTCTTACTGCATGGTGCCATTGCAATGGCACCATGCAGACAATGCATTGTCCAGAAAAATACTCTCCAGAATACCGATATTTTTCCCAATCCATCGAATCGCTGCGAAAAATAGACCCTAAAAATATTAACAAATTCACGTGCTGATATATGTTTAAAAATATCTACATCAAAGGGTTAAAATGAATACACTGTCATAATATGAAATAAAATTAGGTGAAAAAAGTTGAAGGGTGTAAATTTCAAGACAAAATTGTGACATCTCTCAGTCCTCGTTGACCCACGGTGATATCGACAACATTTGCATCTGATTGCTCAGCAATTACACAGAATTTTAAAATTCTTTACACTCTAAATTTCAAAAATTTGAAGAAAGATTATTACACATTATTTTGTGCAATACATACATAGATCATGGATAAAATCGAAATCTCTGAACTGCAGGTTGGGACAAATCTTTATTTATTTATTTAATTAATTACAAAGGCAAGCGTACATATTCATGATTTTTTCGTATCGTAAAATAAGTTACATACGAAGGTTACGAAATTTGGAAACGCATGCAATTTTTTCATAAAAAATCGTGTCACAATTTTTACCAACCTTGTTTTGTCTTCGTAAACTATTTTATGTACGCTGCACAATTTAATTTACACAACATGAATTTATCCGACAATTTTGAATCCCCTAATTTTAACGAGTAACTTTATTAATTATTTTTCTAGATCAAGGACGAGCTATGTGAAGAATTCAATTGGAATTTTAAAATCCCGAAGCGCTCCAGGATTCAGGAAAACATAAATAGAGTTACCAGATCGGGATTTATCTTTTCCAATTTAAAATACAGCTGGGGATTCCTCTCCGATATGGATCATACATTGTAAGTTCTTTCAGTAAATAATAAGAATATTCACACTTCATTCGGATCCTTCGCATTTTTCGCATCGTAAAATAAGTTTAAGATTTTGTAAGACGGTGTAAGTATAAATACGTATTTAGACAATTGTGAATACCCCCATTAAAAACGCTTCTCGAGATTTCACGTCACAATTGTAGCTACATACGTAAGGTTAGTAAGTTTACGCACTTAACGTGAGCTGGTAACCATTTAAGTAAACACTTTTTGTCAAAAATTTATCGTAGCGTATGATTTGAACTGAAAATTGAATCATCAAATACTCAAATTATTTAAGAAATTTTTCATTACAAACAAGAAACATGCATTTGTAGAGAATGTAAGTTTCGTAAAATTTCTTAAACAAAATTTCCTTAGAAATGTTCCTAGAATTTCGTAGGGCTAACACTTTACCCCGTTGCAAAGGTCACTAACCTTAAAGTCAGTTCTCTGTTTGATTTGCATACAAATACATATGTATTTCATGGTTTGGATTTTCCGCCATACATAATTTTGTAATATAGCTACATATACGCTTCACTTTTCAAATAATTAGCATACTGAGGCATTCCACTGGATGTGTACAACTTTCCCTGATTCCATTTTTCAGAGAGAGACAGAGATTCAGGCTGATTCTCGCAGGTGTCACTACCCGCTCGCAGAAGGGGCGTATGAAACTCACCAGTCTTTGTCTCTCTCTGACAAACATTTTATGGTGAACATTTTCTTACCAACGAGCATCTCATTTAATGTAATATGTAATGCATTCATGTGCTTAATGTGCTTAATGTGCTTATCTGAAAAATTGATAAGTACACTGATAAGCACTGTAGCGTTAATTTTCGAGCGCATAGTATCATTATAAATTCCGAAACGCGTAAGTTTTAAATTTGGGGCGGTTTGGACAGACTAAATTTGCTTATCTTAAAAATTGATAAGTACACTGATAAGCACTGTAGCGTTAATTTTCGAGCGCATAGTATCATTATAAATTCCGAAACGCGTAAGTTTTAAATTTGGGGCGGTTTGGACAGACTAAATTTGCTTATCTTAAAAATTGATAAGTACACTGATAAGCACTGTAGCGTTAATTCTCGAGTGCATAGTATCATTATAAATTCAGAAACGCTTAAGTTTTAAATTTGGGGCGGTTTGGACAGACTAAATTTGCTTATCTTAGAAATTGATAAGTGCACTGATAAGCACTGTAGCGTAAAAATTTGAGTGCACATTATCATTATATATTCAGAAAAGCTTAAGTTTTAAATTTTTTGGCTATTTATTATATACATGTCATTATTGCATAAGCTGCCTTGCTACGGCTCTTGCCTTATGAAGCGCCTCCCCCAGAAACTTTGACCCCAAAAAACTCATGGTAGCGGCCATTTTTAGTCGGACAACCAAGGCTGAAAATGTAGCTCTTCTCATGAAGAAAAATCTGGCATCAGGTTGTCAGACTAAAAATGGCCGCTACCATGATTTTTTTAACGATTTATGTGTATGTGAAAAAACCGCCAATTTTCGAATTTTGAAACTCTTGATGCATCAAAATGTTCGTATTCAAGGGGGAAGTCAAATGTCAAATGCAACTTGGGGTCTAAATCTTTTTGTACCGAGTGTACATTTATTTTCTCACTTTTCCCAATTTTCTTCCGCAATTTTTGAAGGGGGTGTGGTTGCATATAAATTAATAATAGCTACGTTATATTGATCCTTTCACCAAAATATAAGGTTCCAATTTTTTATGCGAAATTCGGTGACATCGAGGCGAAAAGGGGTTGTACAGTACACTCGGCCTTCCTCTACTCATTTACATATGTATAAAAGTAAAATTTGCATACTTATCTCCAAATTCCAGGAGCTTCGCGATTTATCCAGATCAAATGAGCGCGATTTTATACCTTCCCATCGAACCGAACAAGAAGCTCGAGTTACGTAGCAGCATTTTGGAGCTGTTCTCGTCGACATCGCCCACCCCACTTCGTCCCGTATTCAGCACCAGCTTGAATTTTACCATCGACCCTGTGCCCATCGGGGACAAATTGTTCCACCGCTACGCCGCCGTTTGGAATGCGGAGGCTCCTTGGGACGATGCAGTGGACTCGGTCAGGCTGAAAAATGGGGTCGTGTACTACGAACGTGAGACTAATTATTGTTTACTTACGCAATTAAGTATTACAGCATTAAAAAACTCTTAAAAGTCTAGTATTAAAATAATACCAAACGATAAATATTTGGGTCTAGGAAAATAGTACATATTAGTAGTGGTGTCCCAGGTGAAAATCGTATGTCGAATTTGACATATTTAATTCGACACAACTGCCCAGACCAATGGTTTGTGCAGAAAAAGTATGAATGATTCTGCATAAAATTTCTGACAGGTATATTCTGCAGAATGGTTTTACACAATTCTGCATAATTATGCACATTTTTGCACAAATTGTTTCGTTGTAAATTTTTCTGCATAAAATCCAGCCAATTCTATGTATAAAACCTAGCCAAATGTATGCATAAAATCCCTTAAATTTTTCACCTGGGGTTGTACCTTAAAATTTGTCTAATTGGATGACAAATGGTCACTCACGGTGGTCACCAAAGAAATCAAAAACTCATACACGGAACACACGTGACATCGCTTTTTTTAATAAAATTCAACATTTACATGCATGAATCTGAAAACCAGATTCTTTTGACATCAAAGTACTGATTTTTTAAATTACAACGTCACGCCTGTTTGGATGGTCATTTTGGGAGATTTTGGGTAATTTTCTGCTGGTGATTAAATGTCTACTTAATCATTTAAAAAATAATACAATTTGACACCACCACGGGTTATGGTTTTTCTTGAAGTTATTTAGAGTGTATAGCATTAAAGTTTTGTGGTATCGGTAAATTTTTGCTGGCCGGTATAATTTCAATAAGTATTAAAATTATACCGGCCAACAAAAATTAGTACTAAGCGGTAGCTCGTTTAATAATTAGATATAAATACCTACCTGCCTGATTGTGCCAGGTTTCTAACAGTGTATGCATTTACATAAATATTTTGTACTGATTGAATATTTTCAAAATCATCAGGTGGAGAAGTTACTCTCTATGCGAACGCAGACCTCGCAAGGAAACTGCTGCTTCGCGTGGGCGACGACCATCTAAATTTTGGGGGAAATGATAAGATGTTCTTATCACGAGCGGCGTCGGATGTCACGTTCGTTTGCGATGGAGATGTCGAACTTCCGGCGCATCGCTTCCTTCTCTGCAGTAAGTTACTTAATTGCATAAGAAATAAAATAGTACGATACGAATATTATACGATGAGTCCTGCTCGTTAGCAAAATAATCGAAGATTGCAAAAATGTGCATAAAATTCATCTGCGAATTTCTTGAAGGTCGGAATTTATACAGTTTGTAATTTTATTCGCATCGCAAGAAATAAATTGGTAAGTAAAACTAACCTTCGAGATGCGCAAATTCGCAACTGATTTTTCACCCCAATTTTTTTGCGAACTTGCCAACTTTTTACAAACTTTGCTAACGATAATGAATACCCCGATTTCCGAACAGGCACATATTTTGCCAAATTACTCATTCATATTATTCACTTTTCAGGTAAAAGCCTCATGTTTAACAGAATGTTTAAACATGACATGAAGGAGGCACAAGAAGGGAAAATAATCGTCGAAGACATTTCCGCCCCAATTTTGACGGAATTTTTGCGTTTTTTGTACTGCCGGAGAGTTGACTCGTTGGAAGGTGGTCAGCCAGATCAGCTCTTGATTGAGGAACTGTTCAAGGTGGCGGAAAAATATGATGTTCCGACGCTCAAAGACCTTTGCGAGAGGCGTCTCGTCCAAGATGTGGGTGTCGAAAACGCTGCGGAAATGTACTGTCTGGGCGACATGTACAACGGAGACGTCTTGAAGGAGCAAGCACTCAGGATTATGATCAGGTGAGTTATGAAATACAGATTTGAATGCATATGAGCATAGCCAGTTCACGTTGATGTGTGAAATTTTGCAAACTTTACAAATTATTTGGCGACAAATTCTCCGTAACGTTGTCTTTATTATGGAAGATTTAGTATAACGAGCAGGTAATTCACACAGGCATTGTTAACATTGCCAAATCCATAAATTCTGAGACTTACAAACTTTTAGAAAATTTTTCAAATATTTCCTAGGGAAATTTATTTACACATTTTTGTAAACTTATTCAGACTTTAATACCCAGAAATCAAGACCTGCCTGACTATATTTACGAGATTGATAAAAGTTTCTATGAGGATATTCATTATTTCTTCGTATCCTTAGTATTCTTCGTATCGTAAAATAACTTACGACGCTTACGAGATTTTGTAAGCGTCGTAAGATTCTGTCATCGAAAAACGCGTTACTACGCTTACGATTTTTACGAAACCTGACCCCTTGTTTTATCTTCGTAAACTATTTTATGATACTAAGGATACGAAGAAATAATGAATACCCTCTATGTACATTCATATATTTTCATAATTTTAATCAGGTGGAGAAGTTACTCCCTATGCGAATGCAGACCTCGCCATGAAACTGCTGCTTCGCGTTGGCGACGACGATGCAAATTTTGGCGGGTATTCATTTGTTCTTATCACGAGACGTGTCCGACGTTACTTTCATTTGCAATGGTAATGTCGAACTTCCCGCGCATCGCTTCCTCCTCTGTAGTAAGTAACTTTATTTCATAAAAATTATTTGATATGCATATTATACGACGAGTCCGAAAGCATATATCTAAAATCTTACAAGTTTGTGAAAAATTTGGCATGAAAATTCATTTGCGAATTCAATCGAGACCGATATTTAAATTGCAATTAATTTTCCTATATTCGAAACCAAATAAAAAAATTGTGCACTAAAAAACTTCCCATCGAGATGTGAAAATTTGCAAATTATTTTTTACGCCTATTTTGTTGCGAACTTGGTGTTTTGCTAGGGTCAATGAATGAATACCCCCATTGACGGACAGACATGTACAATTATAATTACCGATTATTAATTTTGGAGGTAAAAGCCCCGTCTTCGAGAGGATGTTTAGACACGACATGAAGGAGGCGAAAGAAAGAAAAATAATTGTGGACGACATTTCTGCCCCAGTTTTGAAGGAATATTTACTTTTTCTGTACTGCCAGAAGGTTGAGAAAGCCGAGGATGGTCACACACTGATAGAGGAACTATTCAAGGTCCCGGAAAAGTATGATGTTCCTTCGCTCAAAAATACATGCGAACAAAACCTCGTGGAAAATGTGGGTATGAAAAACGCTGCGAAACTGCACTGCCTTGCCGACATGTATAACGGAGACGTCTTAAAGGAGCAGGCACTCAGGGTTATGATCAAGTGAGTTAGTTAATAAATATTTAAATAAATGTTTACTCAATTAACTCGGATGTGTGAAAATTGCAAAGTTTCCAAATTCTCGAGCGATAAGTTCATAATAACGTTGTTCCGTGTGTCCTTATTCTGTAAATTTGGAATACTGATTCAATTCACGAAAGTTCATGGTAACATTGTTAAGTCTGTAAATTCTGTAAACTTACTAACTTAAAAAAATATAAAGCAAAGCAAGATTAGCATAGAATCTTTCATAAACTTTGTCAGAATAAGGGCATTTTTTTATTTTGTAAACGTTTGTAAAATTAATTTTCAAAACGTACGGATTTTAGGATATACCAATAGCGCGTCATAACTTTTTGAATCTGTGCATTGAGGTAAGCTAATAATAATTGTGTGGTTATTCTTTTTGCAGAAATAAGAATAAAATATTTGCGGATGCAGCCACATGTAACGAATTTTCGGACCGATATCCTGAAATAGTTTTTAAATTGTTAAAAAATTAGATAGATATAATTTTTATAGAATTAATTCATATGGTTACAAAAAGTACTACATTTGAATGTAAACACTGAATCAAAAGCGGAAAATATTTTGTAGAGCTATTTCGAAATGCAACTTCATGAATCAAAAGCTATAGTTAAAGTTAAAAGTTAAAAGCTGATGCTTTATCGTCTTGCCTGTTCACGTTGTAAATGCATGCTTTTCCACAGGTGACGGCGCCTAGCCTCTATACAACCTTTTTCTTGAGGTTCAGCTCATCATATAGGGAAAGGGAGCTCTATATGGATCTCCCAACACTCGTTGAGCAGTGCCCAAGGATATATGCTTACACATAAGCCAGGTAGTGCGCAGTTAGAGTGGAAATGCTCACGACATAGTATTCCCATACACCTGCCGTGGGAGATACCTACCCCGTACTAACACCGAGCCTAGTAGGATTAGCAATAGCTTCCCAGCAGGTGGACTGAACGTGTGACTGCGTGGTGACAGTTCCACCCCTTGCCAAAGGGCCTTGCCTTAACTTATTACGTATGACATCCGTAATTTCATGTGGCATCTAAACCACGTTTATTTTGCTTGCTTGTTTTTTATTACGAAAAATTTATACAAAACTGTACATGACACGTACATCATATTTATTAATCCGAGATATTTATGATCATACTTATAAATGTAACCAATAAATTAGAAAAATTATAAATCATCAGTTCAATAATTTAATTTATAAAATAATTTAACTAATTAATCGGCTCTTTATAATTTGATTCAAATCGAAGAAAAATATTGAACAAATCTTTCCCAATATAATTTAACTTATGCAGTAAATATTAAATACACAAATTCTTAAAACGTTAACTTCTCTGCAATTTGTATTCTAGTCATCAAGCAAAGAACAAAATTTCCTAGTTGATCAAGCTGGATGATATGCAGATTAATTGGCATTATGAAAATACAATTGCCTACACGTATTAAATGAACAGGTTGTAGGAAAAATGTGAGATATGTAATTAAGTTAAACTAATTAATTGTACCTCATTTGCATCGTGCGAAAAAATTTATCCTGGTTGATGTATGTATAGCAATAAAACGATGGAATATGAAAAGTTGGGATTTATTTATGCATATATTTGCATTCCTTAGCTATCGTAAAATGCTAGATATCGTCGTTGAAGGTACACTATGTGATGCACAACTTTTTGACCGTTTCATCCAGTACTGGGTACAATAAATTTAGGAAATAGAGATGTAAGCGCATAATTGTACCTTTAACGACAATATTGTAAATACGGTACTCTCCTCAATCTTTCTTCACTTCTGAAATCCCAGAAACAATCGTTCATTAATTAAGCCAAATACGTTTTAGCTATACTATGGAAATTTCCTTGTTAAGGATGCGAAAGAAAAATTTGCTTGGGAAACCTTACACATTCGTGTTGAATTCTTAATTAAGTTAGTGAACTGATTTACATATGTACTTAACAGACATATATATGATCGTAGCATTTACTTGAGGGGCATTTTAGACAGAAGCTATATACTACAATTAATAATGGATTTCTCACTTTTTGAATTTACTTTAATATCGATCATGAATATTGGACAGAACTATTATTTTACAAGAAGGTATTCCATATTTATCTACATAATTGCGAATTGTATTTTATTGTGTGTAACTTTTACTTATGTCTGGAGTTACATTTTGATTTTATTTAACCTGCTATCAGTGTGGTATAATCATATTTTTTATTTCTTAACTAGTGGTCATAACGCAACTGACGACATCATGACAGAGATCAAACCCGCCGATTGTACGCCACCGCGTTGCCAGACGCTGGTAGGATTTGACGCACCGCCGATAAATATGATTACCTATCCCCATAATACCGAACTGCCGCGCCGCCAGCCAATCGCCAACTTCGCCGAAAAATCATGCAAAATTTGCGCCGCCGCAATATTTATCGGCCTTGAACACTGCATCATGAACCTCAAACGATCCGAGGATAGAGGAATCATTAAAAATCGTATTAACGAAGTAAAAATAAATTACCTAATCAGGAGAAATGACCATTCGTCAAACAATTGCACGTCTAGTAGTACGCAAATAAAAATACTTGCTTTAAAAATAGCAATTCTTATAAGTAAAATACGCAAATGTATTGTCTTGGCTTTCTATACAATTTCTACAAATTTCTATACAATTTCTATAAATTTATATAAACTATTGTCTAATTATTGTCTATTACACGATTACAGGAAAAACGGCCCTTCCTGCATCTTCTCATGCTCCCAGAGCTAATACTGTAACTCATACTTCGACACAAACTTCCAGGAAATGCCTCTCGCACCAACGGGACTGTTCATTCTACTCGCGTTGTCTTGAGAAGTCTATTCCATGCGGGGAAAATGGTTACGCGACCGGATGGGGGGATAAATATTGCACCAAATTTGTTAGAAATGTGTCAAAATTTTCCCCAATGGGACAAACATGGATGTGGAGCGCAATGTCATGCCTACAAAGGGCCCTTGAACCAATCGCTAATGGAGAAGTTTCCATGAATTGCAGTCAAATTACGGAATTTGCGTACACATCGCATCCAGACTGTTATATCGTTTCAACCCCAGGCGGGGTATGTCTACTTCCCTTCACAGATTGGGTTGAACTCGTCGGAAGTATTGAGATTAATGTTTTAGTGGTAAAACAGATGGTTATTACGGCTATATTTTGTGGAAAAGTGTATTATGGGAAGATCATGGCTACTATGAAAACTGTTTATGCGTCATTGAACAGTAAATTGATTTGATTACTTAATTGATTGCTTAATATGTGTGTAAATATGTATGTGCGAACTTCTGTAGATGTAGCACGTAATAAATAAGTTCATATAAGTATATAACTTACTTATAATATATATAATTTACTGATAAATCGATAAATAAAATCAATATTCTTAAATCTGCTCACGCTCTTAGAAAATTGGTAATAAATCATTACTGACTCGATGAAAAATGTGTGAAACGGTTATGTTGTAGCAACGAAGAATATACCACTCAGAAACAAACTAATACAAATCTGGTAGAAAGTTATTACCAGAACAATGCCATGTAGGAGGATGTGACTATGAATCTGTGTACCAGAATTTTTAACACTGCGTAATTTCACTTTTCTTACTTAAACTCACCCCTAGTTTGTTAGGTAATTTTTACATTTACTTTTACTGGCGTACCTAATAGATATACATAAATGTGTCCAATGTGGTACCAAACGGACAAACAAGCTATACCTAAATATTTCAACCTGCCAAAGGTGTTTAATACCGTTTCAAAGTCACTGGGTACTTATCCGTAGCTCGGTAATTCTACTTTTTATACAGTCGTTTTATACTAATTTATACAGTTTTGAAAAATCGATTTAACTCGAACGGCATGTATTGTTCCTATATCACGAAGATTCTTGACACCATGAAACAAAATTCTTAACCACCCTAAAATAATCTTCCTCCGACCCAAGACAGCTTCACCCAGAAATATCATAACACAAAGACATGCAGCAATACTCAATATGAAGAATACCGTTAGAATGTTAGAATTCAGTTGCTGCTGGGAAAATGTTTCCTCCCCCCTTCTCCAAATTCCCCCAGTCGTTTGAACCTGAATTAGAAAATCTTCCCAAAACCGGTAAAACCCGCCTTCAACGAGTCTAACAATCTTGTACTTAAATGCTTCACTTATAGCGCTCCACTTTTGAATCCTTATGTAAACCCTTCTAGAAAAAGCAGTGTCAATACTTTTTATGTACGGTTCCCTGTTTAAGTGTGAACTTGTTCCACCCAAAATCTTGAGCATATAACTCTTTTGTCTTATGTAAAGAGATGGTGCGACTAACGCGGTTTTTTCACATTTTCCCACAATTTCAGAAATCAGAGAGGCATTCAAGACGTCCCGCCATCCTCCCAAGTTCAGTATTCTTAAATTCCTGCTCAGCTTGAGTGAGCAGGTTGTGATTAGCTTTATAGAATGACGTCCAATTGAGACCATTACACGACGATGACGGAATATCCTTCATTTTAACCACACTTTTCCGAGCGGCGCACAAGCGATGCTTTCTAAGAATTTCTACCACACCACGAAGATCTGGCGGCAGTGAACGAACCCAAAGCATATACAGCCTTGAAATATTTATATCAAACTCACTTATTCCCCATCGAAACTTCATTAGTGCTTGTGGAATAATAAATTTGTATCTGTCTTCGCTAATGGGACTGCTGTACAGTCGAAATCCCCTTTCACGTTACGTTATCAAACATCCTTGGCGGGTCTGACACAAGTGGCGCGGTTGTATCTTCGGTCACTATACTTGTGTAAATATTTACCACCACGAAGGTCATCAATGCCCATAGAATGATAAGTTTCTCAGACGCGGGGCTTTGAAACATTATCTGCAACGTGGAACTAGACCTCCCAGTGGTGAGAAATCCAATATCAAGCAGAGCGTTGCAGATGGTGTAAGCTATTTTGGGCCAAATTAAGGCCAAAAATTTATTGTAATTCTGCCCAATAAGGAGGATAGTTATCATAAGACAGCAACACGTTAAACTGTACCAAACTGAGACATCTAATGGTCTCACATAACCCGAATAGTCTACCCGACCATGACTTAAGGATGAACACGTGACGAATGAGAATGACCAATTCCCTACTAAAATGAAGGAAATACTTGCCATATCCGAATCTGTGACAAGGCTGAACGGCATCGTCATGTCGACATTGTGACTTATTTTAATTTGATGTGAACCGTCAGATGCGTTTGTTTCCTGAGTTAGCATATGAGTCAATACACCGTTCATCGAGTCTTGCATTGAGTAGGTTTTCATCCCAGTGAAGGATTTAAAGAAATCTTGACGTTTCCAATTAAACCCGACCCGCAATTTGTCCGGTCGTACTAACTTCTTGCACTCTCCAATAATACGATACAAATCTATGTTCTCGGCTAATTTGACATCTTGGCAGAGCAGCGTGACATTTGGTTCAATAAAATAACTATTATATTTGCTCTTTGCGCACGAAATTTGAAAGAACAAAATGATTGGTTGCCTAAAAACCGCCTGGGTCAAAGCTCTTTTGATAGTTCCGATTGCACTAGTGTTGCCAAAAATTGCAATCATTCCAGCATAAAAGTAGGAAAAGTATCTATTTCGACCCTTTTTGTTCCAGTGGGTGTGAAGTGTTGGTGACCTTGAATGCTTCGAACTATACCAGACGACAGTGTCGTACTCGTCAGATAACTCGGGCTTCACGATGATGACGTAGATAAGACAAGTGGGTCCTGCATGAAGTGAGCTAAATATGGGATCAATGGGTTGACTCAGTATGTTTTCTTTGATCGGGTTGGAGCTGAAATTTGAAATTTCATTGAGCAATAAATATTCATAAATCGCAAAATAAACATGTATGTAGCGGGGATAGGAAAGATCCGGTCGACGTTTACCTTGAAAACCATTACCCCGGAGTTTTGCTGGGTTTCAATTTGTTTTATTTCGTGTTTTGTATTTTATGTATTTTTCATGAAACCTAACTATAAAAATGCGAAGAATACCCTATTTACATCGCATTAGTATAATTAAACTGCTGGCTAAGCTGCTAATTCTGATCTATCAGTCATAAAGGAAATTCTGAAAAATCTTATAGAAATTAAAGAATCAAAGGACATAAATCGAGTAATATTCATAGGTACCTACAAATTGATTCGATGAATTTATCTGATTTAATTTTAAATAACACCCAGTAAAGCCCGAAACCCTTCCCCCAGTAAAACCCGGGGTAGGAATACCCTGGTACATATGCAGCGGTATATGTACATAAGTTCTCACTTTTTATCAGAGCGCTTCACAGGAATATACTGGCTTAGCTGGTACAGCCTCAGTATGTTCGATGGAACGTGAAAATTTTTAAAAAAAGAAATGCTCAAGTAGCACGAAGAGGAAAACGAGTTTATCTTATCCTCAAAATTTGCTATTTCGTAAAGATGTTGAGACAAACATATTCTGATAATGCAAAAGTGCATCATCACGATTTTATGTAAAATGGCTGCCATGCTAAGAAATAGAAACTAGGAAACGAGTTAAGTTTTCCAGATATGTACATATGTGAGTACATAACTTACAGAATATATGTACATTTTAAAGACTTCTTTGGTGGGCCATGGTAGACGATACATTACCGTGGTAAGTATTGTCTTAATCAGGTAAAGTTAAAAATATTTAAGACTTTAATCCGACGAAATACTCGTACCACTTTTTCGCAGTTAAACACGAAACCGTATTTTAATTATCACGAAAGTTTTTGATGCCTGCGTGCCATTTGATGCATACATGCATATGTATGTATGTACACTCAAAATAAAACGGTGTCAATCCAGCGCGGTGTTGTCACATATAGACACCGCGCGGTGTTAATACGGGCCATTAACACCGCGCGGTGTCTATATGTGACTTCACCGCGCTGGATTGACACCATTTTATTTTGAGTGTACATACATATCGTCGGACTAATTCCGAAAGGGCCAATGTGCAGTCGATACTAAATTCCGAAAGGACATATGTATATGTAAATATGCAAATGCATGTAATGCAATCCTTATTACTTTATAGTCCATGACAATTTTGAAACTTTTAAAGGTTACAAGCAGTTTTGTGTACTTAAAGTTAAATTATTACAAAATAAAATAATTTAACGACGCGTGATAAAGCATGTAAGCCTTTCTACATATGTGTGCAATAGCGAAATTATTTTTCAGTTATCGATCTACGACTTTGACAAGGCCAGCTGATAAGCGACTGAACGGTTATCATTCTACCATAATCCGGTAGCTGTGATCATCAGGATGGTAGTGGTAGGTACTTTTTATCACCGCTAGCACCATTGCCGTAAAGTTACATATACATAGTTACCTCTCGGTGATAAAATGGTTATACCATTTTAACCGTATTGATAAGTATGTAATATCCTATAGTGATAAGTAGCTCGGTATTAAAGTTTTACCATGTATGTAGCGAATTTTGATTCGGTCAACATGAATTAAATGTAATAAAAGTATCACCTGTTCATATTAATCGGGTAAATTTTAGTCTATAAATTTTAATACTCTTACAATGCGATGGTGTGAAGTGTAACCCTCCGATTTGGTTGAAATTTTGAAATTACGTGGTCCATGTCAATACAACCAACGTTTCTTCACGCAGTTTGTGCGATGGTCAGAATTTGGAAAAATATTTGAGGTCAAAGTTGAAAAACGGGCGATTTTTACCAGGCGGGGGAAGCAAACTCAACTTCAATTCTATTTCCGTGCTAAAAATTGCACATTTTTCAACTTTGACCTCAAATATTTTTCCAAATCCTAACCATCGCACAAACTGCCTGAAGAAACGTTGGTTGTATTGACATGGTCCACGTAATTTCGAAATTTCAACCAAATCGGAGGGTTACACTTCACACCATCGCATTGTTAGACTGGATTATGTACATAACATTCGTGAATTTTGTTTATATTTTTCCTGTACACACACGCTATCTTTGCAGGAAAACTGTTGCCATGCATGCATATTTATTATGTATCTTGTGTGTTTGTCGTGTTGCTCTTGTGCATCAATAATGAAAACCGGAATCTCGAGGGACACAACCAAAATTAATTTTGTTATGGTTTGCAGAGTTTATACACTCTAAGAAACCGGTAACTAAGTTATTACCAGGCGGAGTATCTGTGACTCTATCACATGGTAATTAATATATTATTGAGTTTGAGTGGTAGACATTTTATTACCAAACTGGTAATAACCGGTTTTCTACCAATCAATCATGAATAAATTACCATGCGGTAGAGTCACATCGATAGATACTCCGCCTGGTAATAATTTAGTTACGGGGTTTCTTAGAGTGTAGGGGCGATTTTTGTGAGTACAACGGTTTGGTTCAACTCTACCCGTTTCCCGAGGGGGAGGGGCCGAAAGTAGCATAAACTTCAAACTGGGCAGCAGACTTCTCACAATGCGACGGTGTTAGGTGGTTATCGCCGATATCCACCGGACTAATTTTAAATTGTTCACGTTCAAAAATAAGTGGACCCGTATTTCTTCGATTTCCTGAATGGGCATGTTTACGCCCTTGGCGGAATTTTCAAAAAAATTTCAGCCAAAATTCGGACTTTTAAAAACGCTATAACTTTTCGAATTTTAATCCGATTTCAAAAAACAAACCCAATTTGTGTGCAGAATTACATCCCTGAAAATAAAAATTCGTTTTTAAAAATTTTAAAAATTTGATTATTTCATACTATTTCTGTATTTTTATAAACCCAAAAAAAGACAATTTTTTGAAAATTAAAAGTTAAAAAAAATGAATTTGTATATTTTCAGGGATGTAATTCTGAGCACAAATTGGGTTTGTTTTTTGAAATCGGATTAAAATTCGAAAAGTGACAGTGTTTCAAAATCTGAATTTTGGCTGAAATTTTTTTTTGAAAATTCCGCCAAGGGCGTAAACATGCCCATTCAGGAAAACGAAGAAATACGGGTCCACTTATTTTTGAACGAGAACAATTTAAAATTAGTCCGGTGGATATCGGCGATAACCACCTCACACCTCCTCATTGTCAGTAATGGGTAAAGATATCGAAATGCTACTTTCACCAAAAGATTCATAATGTTTTTAACAGCAAGAGCGATTTTGGAAATTCGAAAAAAAATCGAAAATTAACAGACAACAATAAAACAATTAATAAAACAGAATCACCCATTACATTCTCCCACAAATACATAAAGCAAGGATGATTGCTTCTACCTAAATTGAGGGACAATTATGCAATCAAAATCATTATCTATATAAATGTGTGGCCCATACAAGGTGTATAAAATATTTCAAAATGTGTTAATACAGATTAAATGTTCTGCTAAAAACTTTTACATGTACCCTACGATGATCAGGGTTTGTAGAAGGGATTTGACAAATTGGTTTCGTAATTTTAATGTTTTATTCAATTAAGTATAAAATTTTATTCGCATAGAATTGAAGTGCAAATATGTGATACCTAGAATATTATTATCGTATTACAAACATAATCATAAGGATGACGACAAATGCTTATGACGCGCAATAATTCCTAAAAAGAAAAAAATATCCAGGTCAACCTTATTCAGACAGTGTAAATATTTTAATCGTGATGACGTGCATACATATGTTAATCCATACATTCGTCACCAATTAATCGGCATGGTGCTCACAACCCAACCTAGCAACAATAAGTAAGATTAATATTTGTTGCTAAAAATGCTTCTTAATACACATCATTTCAAAGGCGCATTAGTCAGTATAAATATTTTTGATAAGATATGATTTGCAAACATATCGAAATAAGGATTCGTTCGTTACAAGACTTATATTTGAATTGCGATAAGATACAAACGCATTGGCGAATTTTAAACAAACAAATGTATCACCAGGAGCAAATCATCCACAGGTGAATAAAACTCAAATCAAAAAATTTTACAGTCCTCTCTTGCCGTCTTGCCTCACAACACGCATATAAAGACGATTCTGTCAAAATGAACACCATCGAATATTGCAAAGCAGTCTGGAAATTTTTTGTGGATATTTTCTACATTATCAATTTGGTTAGTTCTTTGTTGGTTTATTTTTTCAAGGAAGACAAGCTTTTTAATAATTTTGTGTACAATTTTGTATAGATTGTACCAGCATTGTTCCTAATCGGGTACAATTTTCTGCTCGCATATTATCTCCGAGCTTGTGGTAAGACTTTCATATTCTCTTTTGGTTGGATGTAATTTATTTTACTTGCCTCAAAATGCACTATATAATTTTATTTTATTGGCGGATAAGAAATAAATTCAGGTAAAAGTATATGCACATTGTAAAAACATACAGTTGTTGGGAATACTTACATAGGTACATATATGTATGTATGTGGCAAACCATTGAAAATTACCATATTCCTAGACTAAACTGTCATGTTATTTTACGGTATTTTTTATATTATATAGTAGTTCATAAATCGTTTCAACGCATGTTACAAAGCGTAGGACATTCACCTATTGATAAATATAATCCGCGAAATGGCATAGACAACGGAAGAATCGATAATGTATTCCATATAATAAGTGATGTATAATACATTACGTGGACTATGATAAGTGTGTTAATTTTAGTTAGGTAGGATGTTGAGATTATTAATCGTTTATGTATTTAAGTCCGTTCGCTCTTATCTTGTTTGTTGTGATGACCAGTACTAACCTACATTACACCAGCATGAATTACGCATACGTAACCATGGAAACTGCATGCCTGAATTTTAGACACATGTATTTAATACATACGTACTTACGTTTTTATAATTTCAGAAAATTGGGAGGAGTGTGTGACCAAATGGGTACCCCTAATAATTCTTCTTGTCCAATTTATCAGTTCCATCATTCTGGTTTTAATCAAATGGGTATAAACTATTAATAGAGAAAATAATTCTTAAATATTTCCCGTTCTTACTCTGTAATTCGTGTATATTACAGTTTTCAAAGCAACTCGTCAACCTTTGCCGGGAGGGAACGTCGCCTAAGTCGATCCAAGAAATAGGATACCCTTGCATTATCTGCGGCCTGACTGTAATTTCCATTTCCGGCGTACCGCTAATACTTCTCCACGCGTAATCTCACTTGGATGCGTATTGGACAATTGGAATAATTATTGTTTGGCTTTTGTATCATTTTGCTGGAATATATGCTGTATTGCAGTATTACAAAGGGATTAACGAGTTGGATGGATTAAGAGATTGTAATGATGGTGTCAAAATTAAAAGCGTATCGGGTCTGGGTGGGAATGGTTCTGATTTTGGGTTACCATGACAACAAGTAAAATTGCACGCTTAATAATCTCACATCACTGAAAAGTAAATGTACTCGGATTTCTTTGTCAAATAAAAAAAATACCAGATAAATCAATATGTGGAGTAAAGTTAACCTGATAAAGGGTAAAGTTTACTCTAATAGTTTAATTAATACAGAATTGAGGGTGCATTTTCTTTTCGAAAGGGAACGATTATCTTCAGAGTGTATGATAAGCTTGTGTTGGAATGGATGTCTAGCTCATTGTAATTAGGTTTAGGAATGAGTAACGAAATAAGTTAACGTACATAGTCAGATTTGCTATTTTAAGGAACGGTTATAGTTGGATAATTGAATCAATGTATATTTATGTATATGTCATGGGCTGGTGGCGATTGTCGGGATTATTTGAATAGGCTTATAGGAATCTTTACTGTCAGTATAAATATATTTAGTAACATTGGTTGTAATGTGGGAAAGGTAATTTCTAATAATAAACTTGTACATTTCAATTTGTACCAAATTAATTCATCCTTCAATCTAAGGTAGGGAACGTTCATAAATTAGGCAGTGGAGTCATCCGGCCCTTGCAGGTTACCTTAGTTCATATGTTAAAAAGAAGAATAACCAATTATGGCAAGATCGTAAATTTTGCGCTACGCGATATTTTATGGAAGTTCCCTTATTTTCAATAAATAATGTCTATGATGGACTTATAGTGATTGATGAATTTGTTTCTATACACTCAAAATAAAATGGTGTCAATCCAGCGCGGTGAAGTCACATATAGACACCGCGCGGTGTTAATGGCCCGTATTAACACCGCGCGGTGTCTATATGTGACTTCACCGCGCTGGATTGACACCATTTTATTTTGAGTGTATGTAAATATGCATAATAACTAGGTTTGACAGAAATAAATTCATTTGGTCGGTTACATATTTATTCGTGAGCAATATTTATACAACGTCCATAAATAAATAGATCAACGTCCTGGTTTCATTTATAATCGGAATTAAACACACATTTACATACATACATGCTGGGAAATTGATATGTCATGTTTTTATGTATTGGTTTTATTTTTTGGTGTCCGAAATTAAACAGGGGTTTGATAATTCTAATCTTTACATGGAAGTTGATCTTTTTTAAGAATTTTATATATACAAAGCAAATCAGTTCACAGTAAAATTTCACTTATGTCAATGACTTGGCGGCGGATGCAGAAAACATGATCGCACAGAATTTCAGCAAACTTGTATTTTACCAGTGTATCGCATAATGCTAATGCCCCCTCCCCCCAACTTCCGCCGCGACTGGGAGGTGCAGTATGAACCCACGAATGCAAAGTTACCTTATTGTATTTTTTACAGAATATTTATGTACATGTGCAAGAAGAATTAGAACTGTAACTACGTGTTTACCTAAGTATATGTATGATATCGAAAAAACCTGTGCTCAATTAGAGTATGTAGATACATATGTATATACCTATGTACAGTAAGCAAAAATGTAAATCGTTCTTTTTGTAAAGTCATAAATCAATAGTCATCTCTGTTTTGGAAATTAATTCTCATTATGACATACATTCGTCTTATAGACAATTTAACGTAGATTCTGAAAATGATATGCATTTTAAGATTTTCCTACTGGCGTCATCGCACTGAGTAATACAGAAACAGTTTATCCGAATGGAAACGTTGAGCAGTTAAAGTGCTAAAAAATATGGGTAAGGTAATGTAATAATATGCAAAATGTATAAAATGTAGAGCATCTAAACAAGGTTATTCTCGTTTTGTAAAACTGGGTAAAAATTGGCCTTCGATTTAACCAATTTCAAGTTCTCCTTAAAAGTCAGCTATGTAGAAAATCTGTTTCACATCCTTACAAAATCGGTGTTGTATTTTGTAAAAATCGTCTTGGACTTACTAAATTTTCAAATTTCTTGTTTTTCATGAAGGAATTAATGGTCATAAATTTTTTCTAAGGAAAATTGAACCTCGATGTTTCTAACTCTTTCAGTTTTGGATTCACTAATGTAAGGTTACACCTTGTGTGGATCTGACTGAGATTGGGAATGAACAAATAAACCAGGTAAAATCCTGCATGGATTTCAGGTTGGATTGCATTCCAACATAATAAATATTTAATCGGTCATTGGACAACGTTTGTACACGAAATAAATCTCGTATAAAGTGGGTCAACTTTGTATTGGTCCATCACATCTACGTATTTGCGTGCTCAGAAAGTGCTGATGTCCCATCTGCTTTTTCCACCAATGGTTCCATTGAACAAATGACGAAATTTGGTCGCTTAGCTGAGCTTGATATTTTTTTCAAATTATACAGTGGTCAACGCAGATGATTAATTTGGCGTCGGCTGCGTGAATTTATATGTGCGTGAGTAACCATTATATGTACAATTTCTGAGCAGCTTTCACCGATTAAAAACCTAGACATTTAAAAACATGTACATATTGAAACCAAGATACAATGACGATAGAAATATACATTTATTTTAGAATAAAGCAATTTGACCTTAAATAAGTATGCAAAGATGGCGCACATTATAAAATGCTATTTACTAGATTAACCCACTTGTAACTTTATGACATGCCCTCAAATTAACTTATTTTTCTAGAATATGTAGTTATGTAACTAATCTGAAATAATTGTCTTTACTTGATTTGACAGTGTGTTTATTTATGCAATAAAGTGTGGACCAAAATAGTAAAAAAAATCTTCCCAAAACTTCATTTAACATCTATTTCAAAAATACTGTGAAAATAAATTCATTAAAGTATATTATACATAGAGGAAATTTATTTTGTAATTATTAAGTTTTTTTTTTATTTCTTTAAGAGTTGACTGAGGGCATGTATATTTTTAACACAATCTGTCCATGGAAACTTGGCTTCCAGAAAGCATGCAAGCATACAATGCACAAATATATCCAGACAAATGTACAGACATATGTATGCATATGCATTCTTATAAAATGCCCCTTACTGTGTGGTTATGAACGAAAGAACCCTTCCGTCACCTCTTACCCGCAGGATGACTTTGTCCAGGAAAAACTCTCCAATTCTAAGAACTCAACTCTATATTTTTACCCAATCGATCAGATCGCTGCGAAAAATAGACCCTCTAAATATTAATAGATTGACATACGTATACATATGTACATATACGTATGTCTAAAAGTATCTGGATCAACAAAATGGGCTAAAACGGGCTAAAATTAATACATTGTGACAATAGGAAATAGAATTAGGTTAAAAAAGTTGAAGGGTATAAGTTTAAGGACAAAATTGAAACATCTCTCAGTCCACGTTGACCTATCGTGACATCAACATTTGCATTAGCAATTACACAACAATAAAAATCTTTACAATCTATCCAAACATCAAAAAATTAAAAATTTTACGAAAGATAATATTACGAAATAATTTTTAATTTGTGCAATACATACATAAATCATGGACAAAATGGAGACCTCCGAACTTCAGGTAGGAACAAATCTTTATTTTACTGATTAAATTAATTACGATAAATAGGCATTGAGGGTATTCATGATTGTTTCGTATCGTAAATTAATTCATGAAGGTTACCAGGTTTTGTTAGCGTCGTGAAATTTTGTTATGAAAATTGCACTGCTAAGGATACGATTTTTTTTAGGTTACCAAGCTTGACTCCTTGTTTTGTCTTCGTAAAATATTTTACGCTGCACTAATATTTAATTTACACGACATGTACATATTTAGCAGAAAATTTTGAATAACCTAATTTTAACGAAGGACATTCATTAATAATTTTTTTTTCTAGATCAAGGACGAGCTATATGAAGAATTCAGTTGGAATTTTAAAATTCCGAAGCGCTCCAGAATTCAGGACAATATAAGTCGAGTTACCAATTCAGGATTTATCTTTCCTAATTTGAAATTCAGCAGGGGATTCCTCTCGACAATGGATCATACTTTGTAAGTCTTTTAATAAACATTGAGGATATTCACGTTTCGTTCGCATCCTTAGTTTTTACATTTAAGAAAATAAGTTATAAGGGTTACAAAATTTTGTAAAGCGTCGTAAGCATACCTATTTAGACAATTGTAAATACCCTTATTAGCTCACCCTGCGTAGCACGGGAGCTATTGAATTCCTCTTGTCCATCCGTCCGTCCGTCTGTATGTTAACGACCTTTTTGCATCAATTGATGCTAATTAAGCAGCCCCTTGACCATTATTGGATACGTTAGGCGCACCATTGGTATTAAACAAACCGAATCAAATTTTTTAACAAGTTAATAGCACAGTTGATATCTAACAATCGGGAACACAAAATGATGCGAAATAATTGGAGGCAGGGACGCAAAACGCACCAATAGTGCAGAATATCCGGGAGAAATGATCATACAATTTTGACATAAATTTTTCAAAATTATCATCGTTGATAGGTAATTCTGCACCTGTGTGGTACAATTTTTGGACTCTTCTCGATGCGTAATAATTATTGATCTATTTTGTTTAATTTTTCTGCACCATTGGTGCAACATTGCATAAAAATTATTGATCCACTTTGTTGGATTTTTCTGCACCATTGGTGCATAATTGCAAAAAATTATGCACCTATTTTGTTGCATTTTTCTGCACCTTTGGGGCAAGTTATAACCAAATCATTATTACAGGGTGAGCTACTTCTAACGTTACTACGGTTTATTAAAATACGCTTTGAGGGATTTTACGTTAAATTTGTAACTACGTAAGGTTTGTAAACTGGTTTGTAAACACTTTTTACTAAAAAAAAGGTATCGTAGCCGTTAACCCATTGCAACCTTGATGATTTCAACCGAAAATTCAATAATCATCGGACACGGATATTATATAAGATTTTTTTCCTTACAAACCAAAAACATGCGTTTGTATGAAATATGCAATTTTCATAAAATTTCGTAAGCAAAAATTCCTTAAAAATGTGTAAAAAAAAGTTCGTAAGGCTTACACACTTTACCAAGTCGCAACTAGCAAAAACTTTGACATGAGTTCTCTTTTTAATTCGCATGGTTATATGCATGTATTTCAGAGTATAGATTTTCCACCATTATGTATTTTGTAATTTAGCTATGCTTCATTAAAAAAATTAGCATGCTCATTTACATATGTAAAAGTAAAATTGGCATACTTACCTCAATTCCAGGAGCGTCGGGATTTATCCGGATCAAATAAACGCGTCTTTGTACCTTCCATTCCAACCAAACAAATTTCTCGAGTTACGTACCTGCCGTTTGGAGCTATTTTCGTCGACATCGCCCACCCCACTTCGTCCCGTATACAGCACCCGGCTAAGCTATACCGTTGACCCCGTGCCCATCGGGGACAAATTGTTCCACCGCTACGCCGCCGTTTGGAATTCGGAATCACCTTGGGACGATGCAGTGGACGCGTTGAGGCTGAAACATGGAATCGTGTATCACGAACGTGAGTGAAATTGATATTTACAAAAATCCATATTTATTACCTCATAAGCACACTCTTAGCAATCTAATCTTCAGGTGGTATAGTATGCGGGTTTTGAGTTTGAATTGTTACGTCTCAACTTTCCCTTCTTCCATATATTCAAATGGGGATTTTGAAACCTCATCATCTCCGTGAGTTTTTTGCAATATGCAGATTTTAATGCACCTAAAAATCGATAATTTTCAGGTTTACAAAGTTAGGCTATTGTGATTTTGATTCATTTCTTCCACGAGAAAATAAATATGAAATAGACGAAAAATAATCAGTAAAACTTAAATATTTTCTCATGGAAGAAAAAAATCAAAATCACAATAGCCTAGCTTTGTAAACCTAAAAATTATCGATTTTTAGGTGCATTAAAATCTTCATATTGCAAACAACTCACGAAGATAATGAGGTTTCAAAATCGCCATTTGAATATATGGAAGAAGGGAAAGTTGAGACGTAACAATTCAAACTCAAAATCCGCATACTATACCACCTTAAATGATACCAAGTGGTATTCATCAATATTTCACGCTAGCAATAAGTAATGCCTTGTAGTCTAACGAGGGAACCTTTTATAGTGCCCGGAGCTCCCAGCATATCCACTATGTACATTAGACGCAGTTTTTAATACTAGTCCTATGATGTGACAAAATCTCCGTGTCAAAATGACATTTGGTCAAGTGGTGACGAATTTAGTGACGCGCCGAACGGTCACTTTCTCGCATGATTTCGCGCGGAACGGTCACACGTCCCCGCTTATCTCACTGAAATCTCAATTCATTTATTCACCGATGAGACTGGCATCTAATTTAACTATGTATATTTACAATATGTATGATTATAATTTATTTACTATTTACAAGTTTTCAATATTGTTTTTTCCTTTCAAATATCTGTGTTGGAGTTTAAAAACTATGCGGAAAAATACAGCAACTTCTTATGAATTTAAACAAGTAGAGGGATTTGTTCTTCAAAAAATGCGCGTGAACATTTTGTAACTTTTAAATTCGAACAGAAAAAAATATTGATGAGTAGTAAATTGTAATTCTATTTTAAATATAGCTAAATTAAGTACCAGTGCGCTCAGTGAGTAAATGAGTTAAGAATTCAGTAGCAAAATGAGGAGCGTGTGGCAAAAAGTAGCTGCGCTATTGAAATCATGCGAGAAAGTGACCGTTCGGCGTGTCACTAAAATCGTCACCGCTTGACCAAATGTCATTTTGACACGGAGATTTTGTCACATCATAGGACTAGTATTAAAAACTGCGTCTAATGTATATGGTGGATATGCTGGGAGCTCCGGGCACTATAAGAGGTTCCCTCGTAAATACGATTTAACTCCGTGGGTGACAAAGCGTCACCCACACCCACGTACAAAAATTGTATGTATGCAGGTGCTTTAGTCAGCTATTTTTTGATAATAATTACTTAAGGTGAGGATTTGTCACCAGTGGAAAATGATTCAAACACCTATGAACCAAACACACGTGACATTGTTTTTTTTAAATTCAGCATGTTTATTATCTAAAAACCAGATTGTTTTACACGAAAATATTGAATTTTTTAATACAGGCGTCTGTTTTTGTACATAAGATTTTGACTAAGTTTCCGCTGGTGATGAAAAATCTTTACCCAAAAATTGTGCAATATGACTCCACTGTGGGTGACGATTTATCTTGAAATTATTTAATTATTCAGTATTAAAGCTTTATCGTATTGGTAGCAAATTTTTACAGACCGTGTAATTTTAATACCAAGCTTTAATACCGAGAAATCAATACCTGCCTGACTAAACCAGATTTCTAACGATGTGGGAATATATGTATTATGAATTTCGAATATATTATGTACTAACTGAATATTTTTTTTCAAAATGATCAGGCGGAGAGGTTACTCCCTATGCGAATGCAGACCTCCCCATGAAACTGCAGCTTCGTGTGGACGGCGACGATGCAAATTTTGGCGGGTTTGATAACATGTTCTTATCACGAAAAGAGTCTGATGTTATGTTCATTTGCGATGAGAATGTCGAACTTCCCGCGCATCGCTTCCTCCTCTGCAGTAAGTTGCTTACTTCATTTCCTACGAATAAGATAATTCGATACCAATATTACACTAGTGCGGATCGTTAGCAAAGAAAATCAAAGTTTGCATGCTCCCAAAAAAATTGGCACAAAAATTCATTTACATACGAACTTCTTAACAAGGCTACTATTTAGTTTGCATTTGTTCCACATGTTCGCATCGCAAAAAAATCTGAGATAAAACTAGTCTTTGAGATGCGCAAATTCGCAAATGATTTTTCAGGCTATTTTTTGCGAACTTCGTTTTTTTTTGGATGAATTTACTAACGATAATGAAGACCCCCCATTTTCATGCAAACATATGTAAATTGTGTGCAATTATTTATCAATTTTGCAGGTAAGAGCACTGTATTCAAAAGAATGTTTGCACACGACATGAAGGAGGCGAAAGGAGGAAAAATAATCGTGGACGACATTTCTGCCCCAGTTTTGAAGGAATTTTTACGCTTTTTGTACTGCCGGGAGGTTAACTCGACGGAGGATGATCACCTCCTGATGGAGGAATTGTTCAAGGTCGCGGAAAAGTATGATGTTCCGAAGCTGAAATATATTTGCGAGAAGAGTCTCGTCGAAAATGTGGGTGTGGAAAATGCTACGGAAATGTATTGTTTGGGAGACATTTACAACGGAGACGTTTTGAAGGAGCAGGCGCTCAGGGTTATGATCAGGTGAGTTATGCAATACAAATTTAAATTCATGCAAAGTTTATAAATTATTGGGCGACAAATTCATCATAACGTTGTTACATGTGAGTATTTATTCAGGATGATATAGTCCAATGAAGCAATTCACGCAGTTTTTGCTAACTTTGTAAAATCCGTTATTTCTGTAAACTTATGAACTTTAGGAAAATTTGACAAACATTTCGAAGAAAAATTAACTCCCAAATTATTGTAATGTTACTCACAAGGGACACTCACGACCTGTCGTTTGAGTCCAGGGTACCCACTATGTTTTTTAGAATCTACTAGGACCCCAGATGAAGGATTCATTCATATTTCCGTGTGAAACTCATATTTGGCCCAATGGCGTGGCGCCAAACTTAAAAATTTGCATTTTCGACCAATTTCAAACCCCCATAACTTTTGCAGTTTATGTCGGATTTTTAAAATTTTATGCTTAAAATGATCAGAAAAGTCGAAATTTTAGAGAAAAAAAATAAAAATAAAAAAATTTTAATTTTTGAGATATTTGTAGCATTTTTTCGACGAACCCGAAATTTCGAAATTTTGCGAAAAGTTAAAAGCGATAATTTTGGAAAAAATTTCATAGAATACGAAAGTTGAACTCCTTGTCATGATTGTTGCCAAAAATTTTGAAAATCCGTCCAGGATTTCTAAAGTTACGGCGGTTTTAAAATGAAAAACCATCAAATTTGGCGAATTTGGCGTCACGCCATGGCGCCAAATATGAGTTTTACACGGAAATATGAATGAAGCCTTCATCTGGGGTCCTAGTAGATTCTAAAAAACATAGTGGGTCCCCTGGACTCAAACGACAGGTCGTGAGTGTCCCTTGTCAGATCAAGGGAGTCTCTTTATTTTTTAATAGTTTCCATAATAATTTTACAAAACGTAATAATAATTTGCATAATAATTTTACAAAACGATTTTACGAGTCGCCAATGACTGCGTGTATTGTTTCAAAATGCATTTACATATGCATTTATTTATACTCGAGGGATTTGAATATTTAATGACTTTTAAAATCTGTGCTTTGCGACAAGCTAATAATTTGATGACTTGTGTTTTTTGCAGAAATAAGGACCGAATATTTCCAGATGCAGCGACAATGAAGGAATTTTTGGACCTATATCCTGGCGTTGTTTTTAAGTTGTTACAAAATTAGCGACATATGAACTTATGGATTTAACGGTTTAACGATTCAACGATTCACTAAATTTGCTTTAAACAAATTGAACTGCATGTGCATGCAAAAAAAATCAAAACCAAAAATACGCATTGACCCGAAACCGATTGACATCGACTCACAACCAGAAAATATTTTGTAAAAATATTTCGAAAGACAACTTGTAAGACGACAATAATTGAATTGCACGGAGTTTTAGTAAAAAAAAACCGAAGAAAAAGTTTGCTTTAAGTATTAATCAACATTTAGAATGCTACCTGCCATTAATCATCAAGACATGCAGGAGAAGATGTGAAATTTTTTGAATGACTAACTTCAGTGACATCATTATTTTCATACAGAATGTCAACATAGTATTTTTATTTGCTTATTTTTTATTAAGAAAAAATTATGTTGAATTTCAGAGACAAAATTTATTTAGGTCTGTAATACAAGTTTACAAATTTTTCTCATTGAAAAAATTTTCCACTTTAGCGTGACATTTGGACCACGCTGTATATGCATGATACGTATTTATTAATCTTAAGTATGCTCATATTTATGTAGGTAGCCAGTAAATTACAAAATATGGTACATAAATCATCAATGATTTTTACAGTTCTGAATTAAATTAAATTATTTACTCCTCATGATTTGATTCCAATCGAAGAAGAATATAGAACAACCCTTTCCTAACCTAACTTAAGATATGACGTACATATAAAATTTATACTACAAATGTGCAAATTCGCCTAATTACAAAAATCTGATATTCCCCCTAGTTCGTAGTTTAGATATTAAACAAAGAATAAAATTTCCTAGTTGATCAAGCCGAATAATATTCAGATCAATTGGCATTATGCAAATGAAAGTGCTTATACGTACATATTAAATGAACAGGTTGTAGGAAAAATGTGAGCTAATTAAGCTAAGCTAATTAATTTTGCCTTATTTGCATCGTGCGAAAAAATTTATCCTGGTTGATGTATGTATACATATGTAGCAATAAAACGATTGAATACGCAACGTCATTACGGGGGATTCATTTATGCATATATTTGAATTCCTTAGCTATTACAAAACACTAGAGATACTATCGTCGTTGAGGGTAAAATACGTGCTACATGATTTTTTGACCGTCTCATCCCGCACTGGGTACAATCCATTTAGGAAATAAGCGCATATTGTACATACATACCTTTAACGAGGATATTGTCAATACGGTACTCTCCTCAATCTTTTTTACACTTCTAAAAATTAGGTCAAAAACTACTGTTCATTTATTAAGCTAGTAACGTTTTAGATGCACTACATAAATTTCCTCGTTAGACATACAATAGACAAATTTACTTGGGAAAGCTTACACATTTGTTTCGAATTCTTATTAAGTTCAAGCTGCATTCAAAATTTTAAAAATTGTGTACATATTTATATATTTAACACAAACATATTTATGGTCGTAGCATTTACATGCGGGGAATTTTAGACTGAAACTATATTACATTATACAATTAATAATGGATTTCTCAATATTTGAATTGATTTTAATATCAATTATGAATATCGGACATAATTATTATTTTACAAGAAGGTATTCATATTTATCCACATATTTATGTATCACTTTTTTATGTGTAACTTGTATGTCAATAGTTACATTTTGATTTTATGTAGCCTGCTGTCAGTACGGTACAATTTTATTTTGTATTTATTAACTAGTGGTCACAACGCAACTGACGACCTCATGACAGAGGTTAAAGCCACCGATTGTACTCCGCTGCCGCCGCTGGAAAACCTGATTTCATATCCTTATAACATTGACGTGCAGCGCCGAAAAATGGAGCACGAACTTGCTCCTGTATGGAGCAAGTTTGTCAACCTTGCCCTCTGCATCATTAACCCCATACGATCCGAGGATGGAGGAATCATTCAAAATCGTATCAACCAAGTAGCAATAAATTATCTGACTAGAAAAGATGACCATTGGTCAAATTACACGTCTAATAGTACACATAAAAATACTTAATTGCTTTAAATGTAGCAATTCTTATGAAAAAAATATTGTCTAATCATGTTCTAAATATTACACGATTTCAGGAAAAACGGCATTTCATACATCTTCCCGTGCTCCCTCAGCTAATACTGTAACTCACACGACACAAACTTCCGGCAGATGCCTCTCGTACGAATGGGACTGTTCGTTCTACTCGCGTTGTCTCGAGAAATCTATTCCATGCGGGAAAGACGGCTACGCAACCGGATTTGGGGATAAATATTGTACCAAATTTGTTAAAAATTTGTCAAAATTTTCTCCAATGGGGCAAACGTGGATGTTTAGGACAATGTCATGCTTACAAAGGACCCTTGAACCAATCGCTAATGGAGAAGTTTCCATGAATTGCAGTCAAATTGCGGAATTTGCGTACACTTCGCATCCAGATTGTTATGCCGTTTCAACCCCAGGAGGGGTATGTCTACTTCCCTTCACAGATTGGGTTGAACTCGTCGGAAGTATTGAGATTAATGTTTTAGTGGTAAAACAGATGGTTATTACGACTATATTTTGTGGAAAAGTGTATTATGGGAAGATTATGGCTACTATGAAAACTGTTTATGCGTCATTGAACAGTAAATTGATTTGATTACTTAATTGATTGCTTAATATGTGTGTAAATATGTATGTGCGAACTTCTGTAGATGTAGCACGTAATAAACAAGTTCTTATAAGTATATACATACTGGGCCCACTGTAACTGTAAGTGGCTGTTTTCTTCGAAACCGACAGAGATAATGAAAATCTGATGATTGCATTGGATTCCCCGTGCGATTTTGCATAAGTACCATAAATCAGTTTTTTACTATTTGCAATGCAAATTCGCATGGAAAATGTTGAATGGAAGCGGGCGGCGAAAATTTTTCATTACAAAAATGGGGAGAGAAATGGCGAATTTTAAAAGTGTGGCAGGAATCGAACGAGCCGTATAATTTAGCCCAACAGACTATAAAGACGTTCATGGGGACGGGGTGGACTAACAACAGTCGAAGAAAAAATTTTTGAAATCCTACAAGGACCACACCCATCATGAAGGCGCTGAAGGATGGAATCCGAAGAAATTCACGAAATTCCAACGGAAACCAACCTCACAGCTGCCAGTGTAGAAGCAGATTATTCAATGAGTGCTTAAATTGAACCTTAGACTTAGGACTTTGAAATGTGGTACTTGCCACATGCCGACCATCCCCCAAAGGGAAACCACATTAAAGAAACCCAGGAGTGACTTCAAGCGGTACGCTCAGAAAAAGTGACGAGGATTCTATTTACAGATGAGGAGATTTTCACATAGGAAAAATATTTTAACAAGCGAGTTGGCCTTATCTACGCCAAATCTGTCAGAGACATCCCCCAATATAGACAGAAGGTCAGAAAGCCACATTATCCAAGCTTTGTGATGATTTTGGCAGGTGGGACCTAATTGGGGCAATTTCTCTACATTTTGTTGAAAATGGGGGGAAGGTGGGGGGATCAAATTTCTTAAAATACGTTTTCGAGTCCGCGGTACATCCCCTAAGTGAGATCCAATTCATTGAAGTCGACTGGACCTTGCAGTAGGACTAGGAATCAGCTTATAGTGCAAAAAATGACCCAAGCGTGGGTAAAAAACAAAATTCCGAACTTTTCCTCCTCTCGGAAATGGTAATTCTACTTTCTGGATTTGAATCTCCGGATTATGAAAAATGGTCAAAGTTAGGGGCAAATGTGTGTTCTAAGCCTCGTAGAAGTGTAGAGATCGGAAAAAAATTTTTGACCACGGAATGGAACACTTTGCCCAGGAATTAGTGCGTGCTTCAGCGGAGAACTGCAGGCGGTTTCCTCAGCGCTGCATTAATGGCAGGGGAGGAAATTTCGAAAACTAAAAATTGTTTTCTACTCAGAAATTAACTGGCTTTCGGTTAAAATTAACTCGAAATTCGTAACATAAAAACTGTTGAAGCCACAGGGTTTCATTTCACTTACAGTTTCAGTGGGCCACCTAGTAACTTACTTATAATTTATATAATTTACTGATAAATCGATAAATAAAATCAATATTCTTAAATCTGCTCACGCTCTTAGAAAATTGGTAGTAAATCATTACTGACTCGATTTCACCAGATATATGAAAAATGTGTGAAACGGTTATGTTGTAGCAACGAAGAATATACCACTCAGAAACAAACTAATACAAATCTGGTAGAAATTTATTACCAGAACAATGCCATGTAGAAGGATGTGACTATGAATCTATGTACCAGAATTTTTAACACTGCGTAATTTCACTTTCCTTACCTAAGCTCACCCGTAGTTTGTGGGGTAATTTTTACATTTACTTTTACTGGCGTACCTAATAGATATACATAAATGTGTCCAAGGTGGTACCGAATGGATACACAAGCTGCACCTACGTGTAAATTGTGTGTAAATGTAAACTGCCAAAGGTGTTTACAGTTTGAAAGTCACTGAATACTTATCCTTATTTCGGTAATTGTACTTTTTATAAACTAATTTATACAGTCTAGAAAAATCGATTTAATTCGAATGGCAAAGATTGCTCCAATATCACGAAGATTCTTGACGCCATGCAGCCAAATTCTTAACCACTCCAAAATAATTTCCCTCCATCCCAAAGCAACTTCAAGGAATATCACAACACAAAGACCTGCCGCAATACTCAATATGAAAAATACCGTAAGAATGTTAGAATTCAGTTGCTGCTGGGAAAATGTTTCCTCCCCCTCCTCCAAATTCCCCCAGTCGTTTGAATCTGAATTATAAAGTCTTCCCAAAACCGGTAAAACCCACCTTCAACGAGTCTAACAATCTTGTCCTTAAATGCTTCACTTATATCGCCCCACTTTTGAATCCTTATGTAAACCCTTCTAGAAAAAGCTGTATCAATACTTTTTACGTACGGTTTCCTGTTTAACTGTGAACTTGTTCCGCCCAAAATCTTAAGCATGTAGCTCTTTGAATTTAAGTAAACAGACGGTGCGACTACTGCGGTTTTATCACATTTCCCCGCAATGTCGGAAATCAGAGAGGCATTCAGGACTTCAGATATTCCCGCCATCCTGCCAAGTTCACTAGTCTCAAACTCTTGCTCTGTTTGTTTGAGCAGGTTGTAATTATCCTTATAGAACAAAGTCCAATTCAAACCCTCACAAGACAATGATCCAACATCCCAGGATTTAACCAATGTTTTCCGAGCGGCACACAAACGGTGATTTCTAAGCGTACTAAGGGCTCCACGAAGTTTTTTCGACAGGGTGCCCACCCAAATTATATACCGCATTGACATATTTATATCTAACTCACTCAATCCCCACCGAAACGTCATCAGTGTTTGGGGTATGATAAACTTGTATCTGTCTTCGCTAATGGGAATGCTGTATAGTCGAAATCCTTTTTCAACCAAGTGATCAAACATCCTTGGCGGGTCTGATACCAGTGGTGCGGTTGTGTCTTCGGTCACTATGCTTGTGTAAATATTTACCACCACGAAGGTCATCAATGCCCATAGAATGAGTAGTTTCTCAGACGCGGGACTTTGAAACATTGAGCTGCAACGTGGAACTAGACCTCCCACCGATGAGAAATCCAACATCAAGCAGAGCGGTACAGGTCGCGTAAGCCATTTTAGGCCAACTAAGGGCCAAATATTTAGTGTAATTCTGCCCAATAAGGAGGACAGTTATTGCAAGACAGCAACACGTTAAACTGTACCAAACTGAGGCATCTAATGGTCTCACATAACCCCAATAGTCAACCCGACCTTGACTTAAGGATGAACACGTGACGAATGAGAATGACCAATTGCCTATTAAAATGAAAGAAATACGCGCTATATCCGAATCTGTGGAGAGGCTAAATGCCATCGTCATGTCTACATTATGACTTATTTTAATTCTATTCGAATCCTCAGATGCGTTAGTTTCCAGAGTTAGCATGTGAGTCAATACCCCGTTAATCGAGTCTTGCATTGAGTAGCTTTTCATGCCAGTGAAGGATTTAAGGAAATCTTGACGTTTCCAATTAAACCCGACTTTCAAATTGTCTGGTCGTACTAACTTCTTGCACTCTGCAATAATACGGTACAAATCTATGTTTTCGGCTAATTTAGCATTTTTGCAAAACAGCGTGACATTTGGTTCAATAAAATAACTATTATTTTTGCTCTTCTCACACGAAATTTGAATGAACAAAATTATTGGCTGTCTAAAAATAGTCCCGATGTAAACCCTAGAACGGGTCCCGATGGCACTACTGTTGCCAAAAATTGCAATCATTCCAGCATAAAAGTAGGAATAGTATCTATTTCGACCCTTTCTGTTCCAGTGGGTGTGAAGCGTTGGTGACCTTGAATGCTTCGAACTATACCAGACGACAGTATCGTATTCGTCAGATAAATCGGACTTCACGATTATGACGTAGATGAGACAGGTGGGCCCTGCATGAAGTGAACGAAATATGGGGTCAATGGGTTGAATCAGAATATTCTCCTTGGTCGGGTTAGAACTGAAATTAGAAACTTAAATACTTGAGCAATTAATATTAAGAAATTGCAGAATAAATGTGTAAAAATTTAAGATTGCTCACTTTTTTTCAGAGCGTTTCACCGGAATGTATTTGCTTAGCTGGTACGGCCTCAGTATATTCGATGATTACCGGAAAAAATCACCTGGAAAAAATCACCTCAGAAAATATCTCCTGGAAAGAATCTCCAATGGAAAGAATCACCTATGTAAAAAATCACCCATGGAAAGAATCACCAGTGGAAAAAATCACCATTGGACAAAATCCCCAAATTAAAAAATTGGCATTTATTGTGATTAATATAAAAACAACTGACCAAAAAATATTTACAAATCTGTAGTTTTTGCAATTCCACGAAGATAAGATGGGGTATCTCGCCGTTCCGGGTAACTCTCCACCAATTTTTTAAGCTTTATGGCCAGTTGGCTCCACTTTTTCCGACCCTTATCAGTATTCTCAATATCAACCATTGTCATCTTAACATCCGTTAAACTCTGCTGCTTCAGCAACCCATCTATCAACTTGTACAATGTTGGATGATGAACGGAAAGTAAGCCAGCAAAACCTCTATGAAATCCCTCACATATATTGTTTGTCTTAGGGAGACTTTGCAATAAAGAATCATAGCAATTCCAGAGTTTGATTTCAAAGAGTGGTTTCTTCCTTTCTCCTCTGCGATTAAATGAGCCAATCCATGTCGTTGAAAAATACTCCAAATACTCATCTAGCACAGTCTCGTTGTCCTTAAAAAATCTGGATTTCTCCATTTCTTGATATGCAGATTCAACATCTTGTGGTGGCAGAAAAGCAAGAGCAATTAGCTGCCGAATGTTGAGAGAGAAGTCTGAATCCATGTTAACTTTTGCCAACAATTCCGAGTTTCTCTTAATGTGGCGAAAATTACACTGGGCGTAGTGGAAAAAGCAACCACGCAGTACTGCACCCGGGTACACGGTTGAAAATGCATTGATTGCTGCCGTAATCATACATAATTACGTAATCAGACATAACCGTTGTGGGGGCAAGCCCGGATTTTAGAGTTCCGAGAGCATTGAGGACGGATCGGTATGTTTCCGACTTCCGATTTGGAGTAAGTACATAAACAAGCGGAAGTCCAACGTAGTTGTCATTTATTTTCTTTGTACCATGTATAATATATAATTGGTCAAAAAGGGAAGGGGACGTTCTAAACGTACCGTCTGCAAACCAGTGTTCACTTTGCTGCAAAAATTCCAAATTTCTATCCGTAGTGAAAATGAGGAAACGGTCCTTCTTTTTGTATGGCGGATGTGATGCACTATCATATTTCAAAAATAGCTCCCCAGTAGATGTTTTAAAATGACTAGCCAATGTGTCTGGAATTTCTTCTCTGGAGAAAACTTTATTTGGTAAGGTAGAATCTACACGAGCGTTGCGAATAGTTCTTCGGATAGATTCCAACTTCGGAAGAGAGTCTTGGCTCGATTGTGGCATTTGTTGCATCTCTATTGCAATCAACGAGCTTGTGGTGTCACTGCTGGATTTAGCTGCAGATTTAAGTCTCCACTGATGATATTTGGCATCGACTGCCCCCTGGTCACCAGCGTGATTATGCTTGCTGAATTCGGCGATTTCCTCGTTAATTATTTTTTTATAGGACATGCTGAGATGGATCCTTCCATGACAATTGGTCTTGTATTGGCAACAGCGAAGAATTTGCTTATTGCTTCCAGTGACATGGAAATTGTATATGAATCCTTTGTAAGCTGCGACATATTTCCCTTTGTTAGATGGAAATACTTTCAGTCCTGGAGTCTGCGTCTCAATTTCTGATGGTGGTGGCTGTTCCATTTCCATATTCTATAGTTATATTTCATTTAATAAAAAATGCTTAAAATCAGATTTGAAAGTTTTTTGGTCTTACCAACAGAATGATTATAACGGAATAAAAATGCTATTATTATTACAGTTGTGTGTGCTGCGATGAGAGAGTACAGAATGGCAAAACTGGCATTGCCTAGGCCTAATAGAGTGAAAAAATGAACCTTCCAGGAATTTAACAAACTATGGTCACTCGTTTTTTATACACTTGACAGTAAATGTCAAATTGTTTAATTTGGAATTTGGGGATTCTTTCCGATGGTGATTTTTTCAATTGGTGATTTTTTCCAATGGTGATTTTTACATAGGTGATTATATCCATAGGATATTCTTTCCGGGATATATTGTCTGAGGTGATTTTTTCCGGGTGATTTTTTCCGGTTACCATATTCGATGGAACGTGAAAATTGTTGAAGAAAGAAATGCCCAAGTAGCACGAGGTGGAAAACGAGTTTATCTTGTCATCAAAATTCACTATTTCGTAAAGATTTCGAGACAAGCATATTCTGATAATGTAAAGGTGCATAATGATTTTACGTACAATGGCGGCCATGTCACCAAATTGGAGCAAGAAAACGAGTTAAGTTTTTGCAGATATGTGAGTAAATAATTTGGAGAATGTATATATTTTAAGGACGACTTGGTTGCTGGGTCACGGTTGAAAGCTTAAAAGTATTAATGTCTTTAAGCAATTCGATGAAATACTCGCAATCACTTTTTGCAATTAAACACGAGAATATATTTTAATTATTGTGAAAGTCTGTCATATCACCTTAGCACCTTCTTTCTGACGCATACTTACATATACATATTATGTATGTGTGTGTGCAAAAACATGCGTGTCATGCAATACTGATTGTCTAATGGTTAAAGACAATTTTCGAACTTACTTAAGTAGGTTATATGAAATTTCACTTGAACAATATATAACAAAGTGGTATTGATAAGTAACTCCCTGCAGGAATAGCCGGGTATTAAAGTTTTATCATATCGGTGGCAAATTTTTATTGGCCGGTACAGGTTCAATAAAAAGCGGTAGCAATTGTTATACCGAGAAGTCAATACTTGCCTGACTACGTTATTGTGCTGACAACTACAACTTTTCGGCTTGACTTTTCTGCTTGAAATCAGAAATAAGAACAAAGGATTAAGAAGTAGATGTATGTACGTATTCAAACGACATGCCCAGGGCAATATATACATAAAGATGTTTTCTAAACGTTTACATAAATGTCATTATTTCTTACAGCCTTAAAATTTGATCCTGTATTTATCATCCAACAAGCAGTCAGTAACATATTAAAATATATCAAATATAATTTACAATGTATTATATAAATAGCCATTATACATATATAAATTTATTTTGCGAAGAATACTTAGGGTTCAAAGGGATCTGAAGTTTGCATTATGTTTCTCTCGTTAAATACATATTTACATAATTCAAAGAGCAAGATATATAAATCTTACATCTAAGATTACCTTATTAAATTGTCTAATATGTAGATGGTGGAAAGCACAGAGGAGTATTAGAGAAGGGGATTTCGTAGCAGAAACTGGTTTTATTCCCGTTCTTCCCGTCCAGTTAAGCATCTTCCTGAATCGACATGTTGACGAAGGGAATTACACTAAATGTCTCCAAGATATAAAATTTTATAGCAAAATTAATTGTGAAACAACGAAGCAAATATTGTATACATCCACAGAAGGGAACTGCTGCAATTTTGATAGGGTATTTACATATGTATGTGTGTATTTTAATACATACGATAACTCCATACGATACATAACACTAACAATAAAAGGATGTGCATTGTACATAAATTATAGTTTTCCTGTTCAGGTAGCATGTGTACCGGGGAAATATACAATATTATTTGCATATGTATGTATGTATTTAGTTACTTACATATTGATGTATGTATTTATGTACGTACATACGTTCTAAATAACTGGGACGCAAATTGTCACCCGCGGAGGTATTTAGTAGAGTGCCCTAATTCTCGGTTAGAGACCATTATGTTTCTCACCAACGGGAGGTAGGCTGCCAAGTCGATAATAAACTGTTTCAAAACAAGCCTCGCAATGCCTAATTTGGACGATGTCGCAGCATTAAGGATAGTTTCTGGCAGAAAATCCTACTCTAACAAGGTGATCTTGGACGGGGTGGACATCACGGTGGAGAAAGGAACAATGTACGTAAGATTTTGCACAAAGAATTTCTAATGATTGAGCGATAATACTATTATTCCTATTATCATAATAGGGTTATTCAAGTCCGAATATACAACAGTTTGAAATAACTAAACCACCATCTAAAATTTCTAATCTTTTGGAATACTCGAAGAACTACTATTCTCAACTGAAGGCACTCACCGTTCGGAATTTGACTATCTATTTGAGATATCCTTTGTGAGTTTCGTCTAAATTATGGTATTTACACGTTCAGTAGTTCATATCGCTACTTGTCATAATTTAGGTTACCATCGAGCCAGATTATCTGCGTCTTGGTGAATATCTACTTTGCTTTGCATATGGCTGGGTATGATCCTGTTGGGCTCAGCTTGGGGACAATAACAGATCATTCTTGCGACACAAGGGCCAACCAAACTCCGACTGCTAGAATGAACGAAGATTTGTATGCCTGTAAATTTCTGAACATTTTAGAAAAGTCTCAGATTAATTTGGTGACTGAATTTGCGTGCAAAAAACGTCAATGTGCAAAACCAATCTTTTTTCATAAAGGTGCCCATGCAGACTGTACTCGACGCGGTACAAGCCGTTAAATCGGGGAGTATCTCCGGCTATTTAAAATTCCCTGTAAATTTTACGGAAATCATGTTGAAACGGTTTGTCTGGAATATTAATGCCGATGAGGAAATCATAAATGGATCATATATTTCGATCCGATTAGACAATTCAGGTTTATGTAGAAAATTGTAAATTATTTATTTTGGACTATACTTTAATCAAGAAATTAATGACGGAGGGATTTATATTAATGTATTTTTACAGAATACATGACCTCCTACTTTGTTACGAAGTCATTGTATGAATCCATGCAAAAGTTGATGACAGAAATTGTGACAGAGTATGGAATTGATGAACGCACCGTCACACTACCCTTTTCGGTATTTAATACTTAAAAAAACATTTTAATTTTTAGAATTTTAGATTAAATTTATTTTTTTAGTTTAACGCCGTTTATGGAAACATGTCCGACACGTGGAACACATTTCTTGTACCAATGTTACTACTATTGTAAATTACAATTCCAAATTATTTATTTAGAGTGCATCATTTATCACATGCTAATGTCGCAAATTATTACAGCATGTGGACCATCTTGTCAGTAACGATGGGATTCTTTCACGTTACGGACACCTGTGATGGCACATTAGCCCGAACGATGGCAACAGGAGTCGACTTTCACAAAGTTCTCCTTTCCTATTACATTGCCGACATTCCGTTAACCATAATTCAGGCGGGATTGTTCGTCTCGGCCGTCTGGTGGGATCGGGGCGACCAAATCCAAGGAAGATTGGCATTAATCGGACTCGTCTTCTATCTCGTTCGGATTGTGTATATCGCGTTTTATCTTATGCTTGCGTCCATGAAAATCTCAACGAAGGATACGATTATGGTGGCAATTGCTGCGCTGCAGATTTTCCTATATGCTACAGGTAATTTGTGGAGTATACTTAGGTACGTAATTATGAAAATTATGGTTCAAGTAATTAATTACACTGCTTAGGTGTTTACTTGTGTCTCGAAGCGAGACAGAATTTGAGCTGAGCATAAATGGAAAATCGCGTTAATAAAATGTCCGTCGATTCTTTCGACTAAAAATTTAGAAACAATTGAAACGTTTAAGATCAATATATGTATTTATTAGATACGATGTTTCAAACTTTCTTTATGGGAAATTTTGAACACCCTTTGTCAACCTAGAACTATCGGTTCGTGTCACTTATACATAGCAAGAAGTTCCTCGAAGTAGTATTTGTATGACAAAATGAACAAAATTAATTTTCGTATTATTTTCCAGATACATTTTGGCCGATCGAGTCGGTCGTTTGGTGGTACCGATACTTCTGCTTCTGCCTCCCGCTCACCTTTCCGATCCGTGTGTTACGTTGTATCATGATTAGAGGGTGGGGCATAACGCACCCGAACGTGTTTCTCAATGGGGTCTGTGTCCCGATACTTGGCATAATTGTGCTAACAATTTCAACTTTTCAGCTTGAAAAGAGAATTAAAAAGAAATGAGCAAAGTTTGATTTTCTAGAGACGAAAGTTTTTACATGCATAGCTTATCAGGAGACCAAGTTTTTGCACTTATACTTATTTGTTTGCTATCTGAATGTTTATGTATGTAGTCAGTAAATTATAAATTATAAAAATACAGTACTCACGCATGTATGTGTATAAACCAATAGCTTATTTATGAACTGCTTAGTTTAACTAATTAATTGGTTTCTTGGTCATAAATTCGTTCTAATCGGAATTGCTCAAACCCTTGTCACAGGGTTCGGAAAAACCCGGGGTTTTACTCTGAAAACAACTACCCCGGGGTTTTACTGGGTTTTACTGGGTTTCACTGGGTTTTACTGGGTTTTACTCAATGTTTGGGGTGAAGTAATAAAACTTACAATGTTACGTCAATTTGTTAAACTAGTGAATTTTATCAACATTTATCAAAAAACTTCAATTCAAAATGCCAGGAACACAAGAAAAATACGAATTCGATCAAACTCCAAGTTAAGCTGTAAATTATGATTTTTAGGTCATAAACAAAAATTCGAAATAAATATAGAAATTTACGGAATATTAATCAGAGTACTTAATTCGAGTTAGATATGCACCTACAAACTGATTCTATTGATTTATCTATTTGAATTTTAGATAAAACTTAGTAAAACCCGAGTAAAACCCAGTAAAACCCCAGCAAACCCCCTTTAACATAGTAAAACCCGCTGGGTTTTACTGATTTGCGACCCAGTAAAACCCAGTAAAACCCCAAAACCCCAAACCCAGTAAAAACCGGGGTCGGAATACCCTGCCTTGTCAACCTTGAATTATGATACACAAATGAGTAAATTCTCCTACTTGTAAAAGAATGAAATTTCCTGTAATTTTTATATACTTATGTCATTGATAAGCAAGGCATCAAATTTACTACCTGCTCAACTTGGATAATTTTCAGATCCATGCATGCAAATATGCACATGCAACAATGTATGTATGTAGTTATGTTAAACAAATGTGGAATGATTATATATATATGTATAACAAATAAATTAATACGCATTACATATTTACATTGTGAGAAAAAAGATATCGTTGACGCAATAGAACGATTAAACGGATAGGGCCAATGCTAGGGATTTGTTTTCAGCATACTGTATTTAGAATACTGGATATTCCACGCTCGTCAATCTTTTCATAATATCGTTAATTATTGAAGAAACAGTCAGTCATTAAATGACGACTATGTAGAACTACTACAAATCTAACTTTTTATGTGTGTATGTACATATGTAGATCCATTGGGCAATCGAAGAGCGTTTTAAAAGAAGTTGATTAAATTTATTTAAGTGTGCATTGTTATTTTATGACTTGGTAAGCATATGTACATATGCAAATACATACTTACGTACATTTCACACAAAAACATATCGGTACATACATCATGTACCGATACATATGGTAGAATTGCATATTTGTTATATTTATTTGCATATTTGTTGGTTATGCAATTCTCAGTTCAGGTGATGTACATACACATTCATATTTCCATATGCACAATGTTATTTAGATAATTGATCTAGATTCTCCTTTCGTCTTCAATTTATCAGTATAATTATCCAGCAAGTTCTCTTTTTGAATTATGCTCAGCTAGGAATTACCCTGCATGTTATCCGATGCAGCAATGAATACCTCATTATGATCTCAAAGAGTTGTACATACAGTTAGCATCATCTTGCACCTAATAAACTGCTCATTTCTTACTTACAATGGAGGTCTCCCAACGTATGCTCACAGATTTGGACCAAAGTAGTGTCAATCGATCACAAATCTAATTAATATGAAATTTGCAAAAGACACTATCTGCCAATGCGCAGGTTTCGCGGAGATATTTGCATCAACAGAGGACAAAACGGGCCGTAAAATCGGCGAATTTTTCACTCCCATTTTCCTCACTAGGTCAATGACTCGCTTCTCATTCTTCGCTTCTCGTTTCTCATGCCCGAAAGTTTTCCAATGCGTACATTATTTTTGAAATGATCATTTAATTTGTGCATTACTAATTAACTTATCTTAATTAATATTAAATAATTACAAAAAATGGACTCTATTCATTTTTAGCAGCAGTATTTTCATTTCATTGAAGGAATAAACATTACTTGACAATAATTTCATTGGTTTCTTAAAACAAATAATTTCTAGTTTATTATTGAAGAGGAAACAAATTTTTATTGTGCACTAATTGTAATAGGTGCACTTTTCACAGTTAATTATGTGGTATTGATGATAAAATTCATCGTAACACAAGATTTTGTGACACCAAGTGCACTCTATAAATGCATCATTATTGCAATCGACGGAGGAGCACTTGCTCGCATGGAAGGAAAAGCACATGTCTTTGACATTTCGAAAATCAGGTTTTTCCGATCCGATCCAAATTCCACTTGAAAACCAACAATACCTAACCATCTCCTTTAAGGCTAGAGCGGATAAGAGGAAATGTGCCAGTGAGTGCATTTTAATGATGCCATTTCTAGGGACTAATTCGGATGGATGCTAATATTCATTAAGGAGTTCATATGCAGAAAATTGTTTCACTAAATACTTAAGCTGGCGATGAAAATATGTATCCAAAGGCTGGCATAATGGGGTTTGCTTTCCGATACTTTTCATAATTGTGGTAACAATTACCACATTCCTGGTTGAGAAGAGAAATAATAAACAATAATTAATATACACATTCAAAACTGCATATATACCCAGCACGGTACGAGGCCGTTTGAATAAATATGTCTTCTAATTATTAAAATTATATTCGGGGTAAAATACATGTCATTAAGCCTACATAAGGTTTATAATTATAATTGAATATATGTAATTGAAAGTTTATTCATTGACAATATAAAACTCAATATAATGATTTGAATTTCTCACCAAAGTTTTTGCATATATGAATGTACATATGTATGTATGTATGTGCAGTGCATACATACATATTTACGTATTTGCACGATTTTAATGAGCATCACTGCTTCAATTCTTTAAATCAATCAAACGTGTATGTTTATAAACGGTACAATCAAAGATAACGTTCCTCCAACTGAATCATAAAATTTTTTTGTTGAAAAGAAATCGCCATAAAGAAAACAACAATCGTAAACAATGTTATGGTGCGAACATTAAAAGAAGAGTACAATTTTTGAGTATTTGTCAACCATTATCTTTCCTCGGTGACCTCGAAGGGCAATAGTTTGACATAAGTTTCGCGATTAATTGAGCTTTACCTGAAAGTGAGAAATTGATCGTAGTTTTCCGATTACTTGAACCCGAACGAGGTCACTGAGGAGGGATGAAGGTTGACAAGTACTCAAAAATTGTGCTCTTCACCAGGTTGTATCTTTTTCTATTAGCTTTATTGCTTGTGAAAGGGTTTTTATGAATATGTATGTGTTCATTGGTCAACTATACAAATCGAATTATTTCCCATTCCTCTTGAGCAATATTAGAGATATTGTTTGATTAATGCAAAAATTTTGCAAAACGAGCGGGGTCCCTTTCTCGACAAAGTTCGAGCCAAACCGGATCTTGAGCACGTTACAAGCTCGGAGCTGGCTCCTCATCAGTTTCGACGTACGTGGGTGTTTTATTATTAATTTTCAAAATGTATGTTCCACACTGTTTCTGACCAAACTTTTGATGAAATAACAAACTTCAAATACTTTTAGAATGCTGTGATTTTTTTCAGTTCTGTAGGTTAACATTAACACTAGCAATAACTCATTAAAATTTACCTCGAAAATATGCCAAAATTTACGACTTGATTTCATTATCATCCGAAAACCGTTTTCCCCTGATGTTTTTCTTTAAGTTTCGAAACGAATAATAATCACTAAGGGACAAGTCGGGACTGCACGGGGCGTGGTTTGTGCAGGTAAAGCGATTTTCGTCTGCACTAACCCTCGCAAAAAGCCAGGTATGAGGTGGCGCGTTGTCGTCTAAAAAAAGGCCAACTCTTTATTTTGACCCCACGTTTCTTTTCAACCGAAGGACGCAGCTCCTTCGGGGTTCCTGCATACACGGCCCCATTTATTGTAGTATTTACAGCAATAAATTTTATAAGGAGGGGACCTTTGGTATCCTTGAAAGTGGTCATCATCATTTTTTTGTCAGATTTTTGCACTTTTCAATTCACGGGCGGTGGCAACCCCTCGTGCTTCCATTGAGGGTATTATTATTTGGTCACCGGGTCATAATAGTAAACCCAAGTATCATATGCAACTAATAAAATATTGAGCAGGTTCAAGTCTTCATTTAATTAAAATTGGCATTGCAAAAGTCGACTCGATCCTGTTTTTGAGATGCTGAAAGCAATTTTGGTACCCAACGGGCGGAAACCATTTTCATACCTAAGTCTTCAGTTAACATGGAACAAATTGCTGGTTTTGAAACACCCATCTCATCTTCTAAATAGGACAGTTTCAATCGCGGATCTCTCATTATTTGTTCCTCTAGTTTCCGGAGCCTTTCTGTGGAAGAAACGGATTTTGAGCGTCCTGGCGACTTTTTGCCCGAGACCTCGTTTCGCCATCATTTAAAATTATTGACCCAATTGAATTTGTGTTTTGTGTTGGGCAGTCTTCATCGTAAATTTTAAGGATTCAACCATAAATCTGCGACACGTATTGCCGATCCAGCATTAAAAATTAAATCACACTACGATATTTAATTTGCAAATCTAGCATTTTTTCCGTCGAGGTAAAGTTTGCCGATTTATTGCTAGTGTTTATGTTAACCCACAGAGCTGAAAAAAATCACAGCCTCCTAAATGTATTTGAAGTTTGTTATTTCATCAAAATTTTGGTCAGAAACAGTGCGGAACATACCTTTTGAAAATTAATAATAAAGCACCTACGTATTTGACAGCGTCACTTTTTCCAAGCATGCCAGCACGTGTCTCGACGAACTGTGAAACTTTGAGGCGAGGGTGACCATAAGAACATTGTTAATTCCGGTGACCGTGGCCATCAAGGGAAACACGAGAAAACCAGGCATCGGAATTTCTTTCGATAAACTGATGCATACAAAAAGACCGAATATTTCGATGACCGGGTGGCAAAACATTATCGCCGGAAGGATAACCTTCGAGAAGTAGGCGTTTAATGACTTTTCTAAAATTTGAACGACCCGGTAGAGTTGGATACAATCGGTGTGCTTGTTCAATCGTGTAGAAGTGATGTGGCTGTGGAAAAATTGTGATAGATGTTTACCACCCGATTGGTAATGGATAGATACATATCGTCACATTAATTCTAAACAGGCCTAGGTGCAGTAATGTCTTAATTTTAAAAAATGTAAATAATTAACTCCTGTAATTTTGGAATTGCGGTTAGGTCCTTGTCTAAAAATTAGGAGTTAAATAACTGCACTTAGGCATTTGTAAAATTAGGCATTTACTGTACTTAGGACTTTTTAGAATTAGTACGACGATAAGTAGGTACACTCCTAAAAATTGTGTTACCCTTTTTAAAAATAAATGCATTCTAAATTAATGAATCTATACCAAAAGTAAACTTGAGACATTTACTCTTCATCAAGTCAACGTTATTCTGGATTTAGGTTGGTTTGACAAATATAGAATTCAGAATGCATTTACTCTTCAAAGCAGTAACTTTAAGAGTGTAGGTTTAAAAAATTTCCATCTTATATTAACCAAACCTTTACAACACATGGAGGAAGTTGACTATGAAAATGATTCACACGAAAAAGATGTAGCAAATCACAATACCATTGGAGTACACTATGTGTGCAGACATCCAGCCTTCAAAGATATGCACGCCCAGGCTCCCGAGGTAGCTTCCCATGCATGTTCCCGCATCTTAACATCCCGGCACCATGGAAAGAATGAAGGGCGGCGTGCATGGGTCGACTCGCAGCAAAACAAAGACCAGCACCGGAAAAGCAGGAATGCAAACGTCGCATAATTTGAGAAACAGCTGGACCGCCTTTGTCGCCAGGGAAATCGGCAGATGGGGAAGTTTGGACAAAATAGAGGCCTCCACGTCCAGGAAAGCGTGGATAACTTGGCTCGGGCCATTATCTAGGGTGTAATTCCACCGAGTTATGGTCGTAACAAGGTACCCCATGAAGAAACAGAAGCCTTGAAGTTTTTCAATTTTGTTTAACCTTCCAAAACAGATGTTGAGACCCAGCCCCGTGCAGTAACCGAGGGAGAGGAGGCATTGCAGTTTAAACATGGCGACTCGACGAGGTCGGCACTTGATTAATCGACCCGATTTAAGGTCCCATTCGAACGGGTAGCAGGACAGGATTTTGCAAATTTTTAAATTAAACTTCAATCCGGGAAGAAATTCGGTTCGATACATGGTTGAAGTTAACGATGTCTAGACTTGGGATGTCCTCAAGCGGATACTTCTCTTTTTATGTAGCAATGGACTTAGGTACAAGATTTGAAATATTGAGAAAGTTTACTATTCGACCATGTCAAACCCAAAGCTCAATGTCAATGTGATTCATTTATGAGTAAATAGGCTGAGTATTTATGTATTTAATTGATCAATAACTGATTAATAATTTATCAAGGTATAGCATTTACATATATACCAATCGGAATAAGTGTCTATTAGATAAATGAATGCTCTACGAGAAGTTTATGATTATGTTATTGCAAGCACCATGAAGTTAAGTCTGAACAGTTAAAAAACTCGCGAGCTCCGTGCATTCATAGGGAATAACTTACTCCCGGACTGGTAATATTAAGTATAAATTCTCGCTACCACAACGCTATATGTGCTTCATTACTTAATAAGAGGTAAATATATTGCTGGTACGTAATGGTTATTACCGTGCCGGTTAAATTATTTATATCACTCCGGTCGGTGATGATTCAATACCACTTTGCTAAGAGAACATGTACGGTACATGATGTACCGTACTTACATACATATTTCTTGAGTTTGCCTATCAGGTTACTATAGGGGTTTAAGCGACCTCTGTGAATTTGGGATGGAAAATTACCCTTCTTAACAAAGGAATATGATAAGGGATCTTATCATTAATAACCTATAATATACATGTACAGCGTAAATTTGAGGACGGCCCATTTTCTGTTTTTCCACTCCAAATAAGGTATTATGCAAGTCAGAGAACTATAAATACAGAGTTATGTACATATATTATTTACGTATGTATGTAATTTTAGATAAGTAGTGCGCGTGTGGGTTGAATATATAATTTTATTTGGAGAAGTGTATTTATTTATAAAATATGTAGGTAGGTAGACATACTTATTTAGACAGGTGTCAAAACGAAGATAAAAGCATGCATTACATAACAGAAATCATCGGTGTTTATAATTTGACATTACTTATCCCAGATATAACCCACCCTATAAAATGGTTTTTTCCGTTTTATCTGTAAAACGTTTTTAACTTTATTATGCGCACTCAAATTGATTTCTAAATATTTCCGGAATATCTACCAACTCTGAAATTATGTTTTACGGTTGATGCATTTATGTATTTATGGTTTAAAATATGACAATAAAGAAACCTTGCTTAACTTTCATTAAAATCGATTTTGGAAACATGACGAAAATAAAGTCATCAAACTACATTTATACCTACATAAGTACAGTATCCGTTAAACAAATCGGCTTTTCTACACAGAATTGTAAGATTTAAATTGGAAGCTGTAGTCCAAGACGCATGTGCATATATGTATAGTTAGCCAGATAGTTGCAAATTAAAAAAATACATGTACTAACTGACTGATTTATAATCCAATAATTAATTAATTTAATTGTAATTTCATTCCAATCTGAGAAAAATATTGAACAAAGCCTTCCCAACCTGAAATTACGATATGAATGCGTAAAAACACCTAATTATAAAAGTATCAAGTTTCCAGTAGTTTTGTCCTATGAATAAAATTTCCTACCTAGTGATGGGTGATGTCTAGGCAAGTACATACATATACATAAGTAAATACATACATGTGTACTTATGTACATATGTTAAATATACGAGAAATGAGATAATTAAATCAAACAAATACATTGTACATAGTATGCAGAATGTGTGTATATCGTGAGAAAAAAAATTATCGCCGTAGCAATAAAGCGATTCAACACAAAAGGTCAATGCCATATTGCCATAGATTTATTTTCGTGAGGAAATTACATAACTATTGTAAATACTGTATTGAGTATGTACTCTTCAATCTTTTCGCAACACTGCAGATTGACCTAGAAGCAATGATTCGTTAAATACTCAGTAACTTTGAAGATAGACTAACAAAATAAGTCTCGCTGGTCGAATGCGGTGGATACGTATGTACATGTTTTTACCTGGGGAAACTTTAGGATTTACATATTTACCCTTTTTAGTTTAGAATTTAAACATATCTAAACTTTAGATGTATATAAATGTGTAGTTCACATTCTATTTAAAATCACAAAAATTGTTGACCTATTAACACATTTGCAGTAACGTGGCTACTATGAGCGAAGGATTCTGAGACTACTCAGGTACATACTTACCCAACCTGATACACATTTTCAATCATGAATCCAAACAAGATAGTTATTAAACAAGGTATTTATCTCGTTAACATCAATCTTCAAGCTGGGAAACCAACGAGCATTGTAAAATTAATTAAATAAATTGATGTATGCATGTGTGCATTTTTGTTATTGTATACATGTACGTATTTATATGTATATGCAAATTGGTTATGTATTTATCAGTTAAGATATGTACACATAAAGTAGCGTATAAACATACATACATGCATACATTATTAAGTAGCTTCAGCTACTTTATGTGAAGACTTTGTCTGTCTGTCTGTCTGTCTGTCTGTCCGTCTGTCTGTCAGCAGGATATCAGGAGAACGGATCGAGATAATCGAAATCGGTTTTCGCCATCATACATAGGACCCCAGGGGGAGGATCCTATCAACTTTTGGGGGCAACCGGACCACACCCCCTTTGGCGACAGGGGGTGTGGTCGGGGCAAAATGAGATTTTTAGTGCAATTTAATCTATAGGTGAAATAGAGTAAAATTTTGTGTTCCGGAGTTGTGCCACACCCCCTCGGCGCCAGGGGGTGTGGTTGGGGCAAAATGAGATTTTTAGTGTAATTTAATCTATGGGTAAAATTAGGTGAAATTGAGTGAAATTAAATGAAATTAAGTGAAATTAAATGAAATTGAGTGTTTCCCCGATTTTGCCGCACCCCTTCGGCGCCAGCGGGTGTGGTTGGGGCAAAATGAGATTTTTAGTGCAATTTAATCTATAGGTGAAATAGAGTAAAATTATGTGTTCCGGAGTTGTGCCACACCCCCTAGGCGCCAGGGGTGTGGTTGGGGCAAAATGAGATTTTTATAAAAATTAATCTATAGATGAAATAGAGTGAAATTAAGTGTTCCCGAGTTGTTCCACACCCCCTCGTCGCCAGGGGGTGTGGTCGGGGCAAAATGAGATTTTTACAAAAAATTAATCTATAGGTGAAATAGAGTGAAATTAAGTGTTCCCGAGTTGTGGTGGGACCGTTTGGGGTGAAGTACGTCTGAAGCTACTTCCGTATGCGCGTTTGCGACGGTTTATTGTATGTATGTATGTATGTATGCATTTCCACGTGCAACATTTTATTTGATGCTACCTAGATTTTCACTTCTCCTCCAGTATATAATTAATTAGTAAATCCTCCTTTTGGATTGAGGTCAGGCAGAAATCACCTTGCACGTTATCAGATGCAATAATTCATTATGATTTAACTGCTACATTGCATATTTCACATCATCTTACAATTTATAAATCTCTCATTTCTTGTTTAGCCGTTCATAAAAATAGTTAAATTTTCAGGTTTATTCTTACAATAACATATTTGTATTTGAAAACAAGCCTCAAAATGTATAACTTGACCGATTGTTCAGCATTAAGGATCGTTTCTGGCAGTAAATCCTACTCGAACAAGGTGATCCTAGACGGAGTGGACATCACGGTGGAAAAAGGAATAATGTAAGATTTCCGTTGTTTTAAATTTTTAAGGAGTGACAACGGGTTTGGAATGGGTTTAAATGAGAGCCGATTTATTGTGTGCTACATTTACAGACATGTATAAAATATTTTTATGAAAAAATTAACAATCATGTACATATGTATTTTACAGCTACGCACTTCTTGGACCGAGTGGATGTGGGTAATTACAAATTTTGTCATTCTGCATTATGAGCTTACATACTAGATAATTCCTGATCGATTATTATGACCATAAAACTAACAAGGGAACATACCGAGGTGTCCAACGAGTTAAGGGTCGACACATATACCAAAATGACCACAATACATGACTTATTAAACAAACTGAAGGAATTTCCGTGTAAAATTCACTTTTCGTCAAGTTGTGACGATATTTGTGAAGAGCGCATGACCGTCGGGTTGCCAGCGGGAGAGGTCGGCCGCTGAACGATCCGGTCGAACACAGAGAAGCGTCGTCGTCTTCACGTCGTCTTCAGAGATTTCAAATTCTTTCAAATTTTGAAAACATCTTGAAAGTTTTAGAAAATTTCAAAAATTACTTCAAAATTTCAAAATTTTCTCAAAATTTCAAAATTTCCTAAAAATTTCAAAATTATCTTACAATTTTCTAAACATTTCAAGATGTTTTCAAAATTTGAAAGAATCCGAAATCTCTGAAGACGACGACACTTCTCTGTGTTTCGACCTGATCGTTGAGCGGCCGACCTCTCCCTCTGGCAACCCGATGGTCATGCGCTCGTCACAAATATCGTCACAGCGTGACGAAAAGTGAATTTTACACGGAAATTCCTTCAGTTTGTTTCACAAGTCATGTATTGTGGTCATTTTGGTATAGGTGTCGACCCTTAACTCGTTGGACACCTCCGTATGTTCCCTTGTAAGATAAAATTTGAATTTCAACAAATCAGAAAGACTCTACCATCAGACAAATCAGAAAGAACCACTCTACTTTCATGCCATAGATCGGAGTACTCCGGCCTCCGGAGGCCGGAGTACGCAGCTTTTTCTGGAGGCCGGAGTACGCGGAGGCCGGAGTACACGTGGCCAGCCGGAGGCCGGAGTACACATGGCCGGCCGGAGGCCGGAGTACGGAGGCCGGAGTACGCAAAATTTCCGATCGCATAGATAGGAGAATTCCGGTCTTGGAGTACGTACTCCGGCCTCCGGAGGCCGGAGTACGCGACTTTTTCTGGAGGCCGGAGTACGCGGAGGCCGGAGTACGCGTGGCCAGCCGGAGGCCGGAGTACGCGGAGGCCGGAGTACGCATTGCCGGCCGGAGGCCGGAGTACGCGGAGGCCGGAGTACGCAAAATATCCGATCTATGTTTCATGCATCATGGGAATTCAGCAGTTGAATGGAGGAAAAATTGAATTATTTGGAAAGGATTTGTCCACCTTTCGAAATGGGATGCCTGGCCGTCTAATCGGTTATATGCCACAGGTAGGTAAATATCTTAGTTAGGGATACACCTAATGGCATACATGCATGGTTAATACAGAAGAACAACTTTCATCTAAAATCACGTTAATTAGTAACAGGAAACTTGTCTGTATGAGTCTTTTACAATTTTGGAGACCTTCATCTACTACGGAAGACTTTATTGTATGCCGTCAGATAAGATTGTATGCAACCTGGCAACTTTAAAAACTGTCATGAATCTACCAAGTTTGAACAGCAACGTGAATAATATCAGGTATGCATAAACTATTAAACAGTTCTGTATAGTAGAGGTTAGTCGGATTAAAATTTTGGAAACCCGACCCGCCCAAACCGATACATTTTTGGGTCCGACCCGTCCGAAGCCGATCTGGCGGGCGGGCGGAAAGGTTTTAACCCGGTTGACCCGGAACCCTGCTCACTTCTGTACAGATCGGTGCCCGCTTTAATTCATGTTTGTTATTTACGAATTAAGCGGTGGGGAGAGGCGTCGTGTCTCCCTCGGCGTGGCCTTACTACATGACCCCCAAATTCTTATCTTAGACGAACCCTGCGTTGGAATTGATCGAGTTTTACGTCAAGGGTTTGTTAAACATATGTATTAATGCAATGTTGGCACGCTTTGCCAAGAATAATTGATATTGTACCTTTACTATTCTTACATATGTACATGATTACAGAATCTGGGATTACTTGGAACGTCTTGTTAAATCTAAAGGAACAACGGTTTTCCTCACGACGCACTATGTACAAGAAACAAGACAATGTGCAAAGGTATGCAATTAAAGCACTTGAATGTAGATACATAAATGCAAAAACAAATTGCCCGGAATATAACAAAACATTCGAAACAATTTCAAATTTTGTGTTAGAAAATTAAGCTTATACTTAACTCCATAAAAATATCAGATTGGATACCTTCGAGATGGCCGAATGCTGGTGCAAGAATCTCCGAATGCATTGCTAGAAAAATATGGTATGGAATTTTATACACTAAATTCTGACTTTTTTTGCATACTCGTTGTGGAAAAAGTGCAAATTGATATTCCAGGTCCTAACTCCGAGTTGAACGCCAACGCACTCGACGACATAATGCTACACTTTTGCAAAACGCAAGTTTCTCCAACACGCAACATTATAACACATTGTCGTCCTAAACTTTCAAAAATGGAGAATGCATTGAACCAAAAGGTGCAATTACTAAAAGTTGGAGTTGTCGAAGCCCTCTCGAATGTAGAACCATTTGAAGAAACTCTGCAGTCTAAAGTTTCAAATCTTTGTGAACACTCGAAGAACTACTATTCTCAACTGAAGGCACTCACAATCTGGAATTTGATTGTGTACATAAGATACCCATTGTGAGTTTAATGCGAATGAACATGGCTATATGTTTTGATGTATATTTAAATATGCACCTACATCTATTTATTATTGCAATATCGTAATATCTTTAAAATCAAAAACACATACCTACTCTCAGGTGTTGTACCCATGCACTTACAAAAATCCCCAATATTGTTTAAATTCTTGAACAATCCCAGAAGTGTATAAACGTATATAGACCCTACAAAATAGTTGCCCTCTTAGTTCTACATTAAGTAAACTATGCAAAATCCAGGGTAATGTTTAATTGATAAACCCTAAAATTTGCTATGGATTTAGTATAGTTTATGTCTTATGAATTCACAGTGCATTATTGTTTTCGAACGGTTTGCATTATTTTCAAGGATTAATGTTATAAAATGAAAAATATCGAAATAACGCGATCTGCCAGATTGTATTAAATTGAGATTATTTCTTAAAACAATTTATTATAACTTAATATTTGATAATTACACAACAGACTGCCTCTGAGCCAACTAGTGTGCTTCCTCGTGAACATTTACCTGATCTTATATACGGTTGGAAATGATCCAATTGGCCTTAACTTGGGGACAATAACTGACCGACCTTGTGACAAGATGAGTGACCAGTCACTAGCCACGAAAGATTATGCCTGTCAATATTTAAACATCCTGGAAAAATCACAGATTAATGTGGTATTTTTTAAAATTTTACTACGATGAAGGAAATTATTTCCACATACATATTTCAAGTGCACAAAATATATTTTTTACAAGGTACCCATGGACTCTGAATTCGATGCATTACAAGCCATTAAAATGGGGAGTATCAAGGGGTATTTAAAATTCCCTGAAAATTTTACACAAAACGTACTAAAACGGTTAGTCTGGAATGTTCATGCCGATGAAGAAATTGTAAATGGATCAGCTATTTTGATTCAATTGGATAATTCAGGTTTACAAAATTCAAAATTATTTATTTTGGAAGACACGCTAACCAAGAAATTAATGACGAAGAGAGTTATATTTATGTACAGAATACATGAACTCCTACTTTGTTACGAAGTCATTGTATGAATCCATGCAAAAGTTAATGAAAGAAATTGCAACGGAGTATGGGATTGACGAACGAAAGGTCACAATACCATTGTCGGTATTTGGTAATTTTTTAAAATCATTATATTGGGACGGGTACTAATTAACTTTACTTTTGTAGTTTCACACCGTCTATGGCAATCTGTCCGACACTTGGAACACATTTTTCGTACCAATGTTACTACTCATGTATGTAAATAAGTGTTTACAAGCACATTATTTGCGGCATAGTGAAATGAACTTGCACATACATATTCTTACAAAATCACAGAATGTGGATGCTCCTGTCAGCAACGATGGGATTTCTGCACGTGACAGACACATATGATGGGACGCTAACCCGCACGATGGCGACGGGAGTCGATTTTCACAAAGTTTTACTTTCCTATTACATTGCAGACATTCCGCTAACCATAATTCAGGCGGGATTGTTCATCTTGTGCGTCTGGTGGGATCGGGGTGACAAAATTAAAGGAAGCTGGGCGTTAATCGGTCTCGTCTTATATCTCGTTCGGATTCCAACTATCGGGTTTTATCTTACCCTTGCGGCACTAAAAATCTCCGTGAAGGATACAATTATGGCGGGGATTTCTATATTGCAGATTTACCTATATGCATCAGGTGAGACACTAAAACTAAAGCATATATTGTCCCGCAAGGATAAACAAACAAACATGACATGATTCCCAGTGAGCGAGGGTGGTAGCGCAAGAGCGATCAGGAACTGGGTAGGTGCCGGGAATTACCATATATCGTCGTAGTAATTCAGAAAAGATCTAAGTGAAGTCGACACTTAATACAGAAAAGACCTAAGTGCACAAAAAAACACCAGAAAATCCCTATGTGCAAGTATGTATTTGCTTATGGCTAAATCGAGCGATATATGAAGGGCAAGATATAGCCATAAGTAAATACATACTTGCACATAGGTCTTTTCTGGTGCTTTTTCGTGCACTTAGGTCTTTTCTGTATTAAGCGTCGACTGCAGTTAGGTCTTTTCTTTATTAAGCGTCGACTGCACTTAGGTCTTTTCTGAATTATGAAGGGTTTGTTGTTAAGGGTCGTGGTCCTCGGGGGGATTATGCCTCTGGGGGACGGGGGGAAGACACCTCGTACAGGAACCTCCGGGGATCCCACGATTCCCTTAATCAAGTCCTTCTTAATATTTATGGATGAGGGGATGAATTGATGATGATGCTGCTGAGAGAGGGCCGGATGATGATGATGAGGAAGAGGGCGGAATCGTCCACTTTTGGGGTGTGGTGGGGGTCGTTCCCGAAGTCCCACGGTGAGAACACCCTTACAGTCGGATAGGGGACCTCTTCAGCTCTGCTGGGGCCCGTGGTGGGATCACCACCACAAGAAGGGGGGATGGGGGAGTGGTTCTCCTGCGACACGTTGGTAGAACACTCCGTGATGCACAATATGGGGCGAGTGCGTATTAACTGTCCAAGTTTTTGCGTACGTGCACAATATGGAGGAATACAACTTGTGAAGATTCCATGACACCCAATAATGTTCCTGTTGTGCACAATTTATAGTTTCTTTACTAACAACACTAATTTATTAAACAGGTAAGTTTTTATAACACTACTAATTGATAACTAAATTTATATATTACGTGTGTGTGTGTACTTTATGTGTGTGAATTTACAGAGAGAGAGAGAGAGATTGACAAGAATTATCTTCCCAGAAACTTTGGGGAAGTTTTGAAGTGAGTCGCAAGTGTGATGCGTAGTCGAGTCGAGGTGGTGCGGGAGAAGACGGCGTGGAAGCCAGGATGAGAGCAATGGCGACGGAGACGCTTGGTTCTCCGGAGTAGTGGTCTGGCCATGCTCCCGAGACCAAGTAGGGGGAGAGGGAGGGGATTGATGAGGATGGGGTCGCCCATAGACTCCGTCCTCACAATTAGTACGACGATATGTACTTATCTAGTAATGGTAATGAAGTCTTACCACTCGGAAACAAACTATTACCAATCCGGGTAGAAGTTAATGTCAAATAAATACCAGTACATAGTATACATATATTTTTATACCATATGTGACTTTACCGCATTTTTAACAGTATAGTATTATTATGACCAAGTCAGAATGCACTAAATAAATTTAAATCTGATTTAAATATTTTTTTCCAGATACATTTTGGCCCATCGAGACTGTCGTGTGGTGGTACCGGTACTTCCGCTTCTGCTTCTGTCTTAACGATATGCATGTAGTATATAAATACTCATTTATGTATTCACAATTATGTTATATTAAGCTAATTTCTTACTTGGCCTCAACTTTTTAACAAATTAGTAACTACTCTTTCCTGATTCGATAAATCATTTTGCACCTTATCAGATGAAATAGTTCTTTATGGATTCCTTGCAAATTTTTCGTCATCTTTCAACTACATAAGCAATAAAGCTCTCAGTTCTTCTCTAGCTAATCACTGGCAAAGTCATGTAGATTTATATTGTCAGACCTATTCTGATAGCAGATATATATTTCAAAATAAGCTTCAAAATGTCTAATTTGACCGATTGCGCAGCAATAAACTTGGTTTCTGGCAGCAAATCTTATTCCGACAAGGTGATCTTGGACAGAGTGGATATCACGGTGGAAAAAGGGACAATGTAAGATCTCCGTTGTCTCTATCCTGAACAATTTTTAATTTCGTGAGGTATTGATCTCAATAAGCTTATTCAAGCACATTAAATACCACATTCTTCCTTCGCATCCTTTAGTATTATTAGCATCATAAAATAGATTGGCACTGTTTCGAGATTTTGGAGGGGTCGTAAGATGTCATTTAAAATCTCGTTACTAATTGTAAGATTACGATTTTTACGAAACAGAACTCCTTGTTTCTTCTTCCTAAACTATTTTACGATACTAAGGATAGGAAGCTTGAGTAGAGTACGCTTACATATGCATCTACGTACAAAGATATATGTACATATTACATATATGCATGTGACATTTTTTGATCCAATATCACTTGTTTTGGTAATTGTTTAACGTTTCTTAACGTTGACATAGGTGACTCATCGCCTGTGACGTCACAGATGTAAAAATCTGCACATTTTTACTAATTTCTCGGCTATGGGAATGTATTTTTAAATTCCATCGGGTCATTTTGTAGAGCAGGTCAGTACCAATTGATTAAATATATGCACTCTAGATTTTGACAAGTTTAGAAGGAGGAGAACCAAAAAGAATGAAGACCTTCAGAAAAATTGGTTCTCCTCCTTCAAAACTTTTCAAAATCTATAGTGCATATTTTTAATAACTTGGTACTGACCTGCTCTACAAAATGACCCGATGGAATTTAAAAATACATTCCCATAGCCGAGAAATTAGTAAAAATGTGCAGATTTTTACATCTGTGGCGTCACAGGCGATGAGTCACCTATGTCAACGTTAAACTTTTGTTATGCATGCATACTGGTAGAACGGAATTAAAGCAACTAACATTCATGTGTTTCACAGCTACGCACTGCTTGGACCGAGTGGATGTGGGTAATTACAAATTTTTTCATTCTTCATTATTTTAGTCTACTACAGAATTCCCGATCAATTATTAGCAGCTCCAAATTAAAATTGAATTTTAACTAATTAGAAAAACCACACTGCTTTCCTGCATCGTCGGAGTTCAGCAGTTAAATGAAGGCAAAATTGAGTTATTTGGAAGAAATGTGTCCACATTCAAAAATGGCATGCCCGGCGGTCTAGTTGGCTGTATGCCACAGGTGAGCGCATAAATTACGGACATGCTCTCGTGTGCTTAATCAAATAAATTTCCATATTACAAATTTTATAACTTCCCCTGAAACCGTATTTACATACTTAAGTATTTCAGGAAACATGCCTCTACGAATCCTTCACAATTTTGGAAACCTTCATCTACTACGGAAGACTTTATTGTATGCCGTTAGATAAAATTATCTGCAACCTGGCAAATTTAAAAACTATCATGGATCTACCCAGTTTGAAAAGTTATGTCAATAATATCAGGTACGCATACGTAATTTGAAATTATACATATATATTATGCACTTCTTTTGAGAATGATCCAGTCTTACTGCTTATTTATTTATTACCTCTTAAATTGAGTGGTGGGGAGTCGTGTATCACTAAGCGTGGCGTTGCTGCATGACCCTCAAATTCTTATATTGGACGAGCCCTGTGTTGGAATTGATCCAGTTTTACGACAGAAGTTTGTTACCACTTTGTTATCAGTTATCATTTATCTAATGTTGTTAGGAACAATTGTTAAGTGAAACCGTTACTATTGTAACATGGAAATATTTGCAGAATCTGGGATTATTTGGGACGTCTTGTTAAATCCAAAGGGACAACGGTGTTTCTCACGACGCACTACGTCCAAGAAACAAGACAATGTGCAAAGGTGTGCCATTAAGTTGATGGACTGAGTTATGTACACTCTCAGAGAGGTATCACTAGAGGTTGAGGTGATCCTGGTTTTAGCCATGTGGGTCGTCGTGATTGACACCGAGTTAGTAGGTTATTTTCATTAATCTTTGAACGTATGACCGAGGGGTTATGTATGAGAACCATCGGGTGTATATATCCATGGGTTTTTGCTAATCCTATTATTAAATTTTACGAAGTGTACATATGTAAAATTAGGAAATTTAACAAGGAATATGACAATATTAAATAAATATCAAAATTTGTATTTGCTTTTTATTTTCACTATTTCTACTGTGCTATTAGACATTTTTATTTCAAGGCAGAAATTTATGAACAATGTAAAAATTTCAGATTGGATACCTACGAGATGGCCACATGTTAGTACAAGATTCGCCGAATGCGTTACTAGAAAAATATGGTATGTAATCATCGATACTACTGTCTGACATGTTTTGCATAGTCGATACATGAATACTTTTAATATACACATAAATTGAATTTTATGTCTTAAACCATTCCAGGCCCAAACTGTGAACTGAATGCTACCACACTCGACGACGTAATCCTTCACTTTTGCAAAACTTACAAACATAAAATTACAACACGTCTCATTCTTAAATCGGCAAAAATGGAGAACGAATTGGACAGAAAGGTGCAATTACTAAACGTAGAAGTGTTGGAAGCCAAGATTTCGAATACAAATCCAAGCCAACCAATTTCACAATCTAAAATGCCAAGTCATTGTGAACACTGGAAGAATAACTATTCTCAACTTAAAGCACTCACAATCCGGAATTTGATTGTGTATAAAAGACACCCAATGTAAGTTTTGTTAAACTAGTCATGAACAGGTCACATGGCGTTGAAGCTTTTGACGTATTTGTATTTTTCTCCTTTCCCTTGATGGGATACCCAAAAAATTTAAAAATATGTATCAAAGTATGTATCTGCATACTCTCTACTGTTACACATACACCGGAAAACTTCCGGGGATAGAAGTGGCTATACCGGGTTTGATGATAGTGCTATTTCCCGTGTGGCTTCTGCATATCTGTAATAATCGAGTAGCACAAAGCTACTGGTGGATTATTTTCATGCGGTCTGACCGAGCCGTGGCGTAGAATCACTATCTGGTAGTGCCACATGGGTATAGTAACTAGAAATTCATAATCCGGTGATCAAATTTCTTAGGCTGCACTTCCAAACCTCGTAATTTGAAGAATAAGAACATTCAAAATTCTGTCCAACTTTTGTGAAATGTTTACTTATGTATATGTATATAAGCAAATACATAATATGTATTTGCTTATATACACATATTATGTGTATGCAAATATTTGCAAGATATGCAAATGAGTCTAGGAGGAGGTTTGTGAATGTGTACAAGTGTATGTTTGAAGGGAATGTTATTTATATTGCATTTTGTTTGAACTTAACCCTGGACAAATACATAGATTGCCTCTTATCTCACTAATTTCCTTGCTGGTGAACACATACCTCATCTTGTATACGGTTGGAAATGATCCAGTCGGCCTCAAGTTGGGGACAATAACTGAACGAACTTATGACAACATGGCCAACGAAGCTCTTGTAACAAAAGATTATACCTATCGATTTTTGAACATTTTGGAAAAATCACACATTAACTTGGTAATTTTGCACGATTTGGATAAATGTTGACACAACTCTATGTTATGAATGCACATAAATAACAATACTTTTCGCAAGGTGCCCATGGAGACAGAAGTAGCGGGGCTGCAAGCCATTCAATTGGGTCAGATCACGGGGTACGTAAAATTCCCAGAAAATTTTACTGAAAACATGCTAAAACGACTTGTCTGGAATATTCATGCGGATGAGGAAATCATGAATGGATCGGATGTTTTGATTCGATTGGATAATTCAGGTTAATTTTTTAAATTCAAAATTATGGCCGCACTTTATGTATCTAGGAAAACACGCTAATCATGAATAGTGACGACGGGGTTTACAAACATGTATTTTTACAGAATACTTGAACTCCTACTTTGTTACAAAATCATTGTATGAGTCCATCCAAAAGTTTTTACAAGAAATTGCTTCGGAATATGGGATTGACGAACGAAAGGTCACACTACCATTGTCGGTATTTGGAAATTTTTTTGAATCATTCTATTAGGACAGGTACTAGTTAACTTTATTTTTGTAGTTTAACACCGTCTACGGTAATCTGTCCGACACGTGGAACACGTTTTTCGTACCAATGATGCTACTCATGTATGTCGGTTAATATTTGAATGCACATTATTTCTCGCGTGGTGAAATGAACTTGTCCTACAAACTATCACAGGATGTGGATGTTCCTGTCGACGACGATGGGATTTCTGCACGTTTTCGACACCAATGATGGCACACTGACCCGCACGATGGCGACGGGGGTCGATTTTCACAAAGTTTTACTTTCCTATTACTTTGCCGACATTCCGTTAACCATAATTCAGGCGGGATTGTTCATTTCGTTTGTCTGGTGGGATCGGGGCGATGAAATACAAGGAAGCTGGGCGTTAATCGGTCTCCTCTTATGCCTCATCAGGATGTCAACTACCGCATTTTATCATATGCTTGCGTCACTCAAAATCTCTGTGAAAGATACGATTATGGTGTCCATTACTGCGCTGCAGATTTACCTGTATGCTTCAGGTAATAATTAAATTCTCACTGTACACATATGAGTGGATTGTCGTTGGGTTTATGTAGATGTGGTAGCGCGGGACGGATCTGGCTAGTGCAACCCCCTTCGTTGCGTCGTTTTTCGTGGCGAATTCATAATTTATCTGCAGACATTTAGGCTATTAGTGTATGAAACATAGTATTTTTACTATTTTTCATACCTGCTTACCTTTTCCATGCCCCTGTACCCGATTGAACGGCGTATAAAGATTTTATTTCGCTAGCAATCTTGACTAAATTTATTAATGCATTCAAATTTAGCAGGTCCAAACCGTTGTGGCTTTCATCGTTTTATAAATAGTTATTTGAAGTAATATATTTTTAGCTCAGTATATTTTCACTATTGTGTTTGCGTGGTAGCTTAATTTATAAATTTTTATGGCTAAGGGTCACATTTCAAATGAATCCATAGCAAGTCATAAATGACTTTCATTTGAATTTTGTCTTATCTCGTCCCAATTAATAAAAAGACACATTTTTGCTGCGAGAAAAGGCGAAAAAGGCACTCCCTGCCTTTTTGCACTGGGCACACTATGTAGTTTATAACAGTGATTTCAAAAATGATTTTAGGAACTTCTGAACTGACTGTTGCTACCTATTTTTTAATATAATAACAACGCTGAACGTTAAGGAAATTGCAAGAAATTTTGAAACTTTGAAATTTTGATCATGGTACTTATCCCAGTATGTCTCTATGATGTGCACTCCTAGCAAACGTGACTTTACTGGCATGGTATTAGCGGGCATTACCATATAGTAGTGTACTAATGAAAACTTGCTACACGCAAACTATTACTAACCCGGGTTACTAACCCGGTCAATACCAGCACAGAGTGTACATATGTATGTATGTAGGTGCCCCTTATCACATTTTTAACGGTGTAGTGTATTATTATTCCCACATCAAAATGCATTAAACAAATTAGAGATTTAATTAATTTGTGTATAATTTTTCAGATACATTCTGGCCCATCGAGACTGTTGTTTGGTGGTACCGGTACTTCTGCTTCTGCCTCCCGCTCACCTTCCCGATCCGCGTGTTGCGCTGTATCATGATCAGAGGGTGGGGCATAACACACCTGACCGTGTTTCTGAGTGGAGTCTGTGCCCCGATACTTGGCATAATTGTCTTAACAATTTCAACTTTTCAGCTTGAAAGGAGAAATAAAAAGAAATGATTAATATGTTTGTATATGCTTAAGATAGATTTGTACATGCACTTACAAACCTAGGAAAAGGGTGTTTGAATATATTTCTCAGTGCTGGTGATGATTTGTCTCCAAGTTATTTAGTACGTATGAAAAATGCATGTTTTACATGATATTGATTAATTTTGTTACTCATAAATGCATACTTATGTACGTGGCCAGCAGATTATAAATTATAAAAATACACAGAAGTACTTACGTATTTATGTATGTGTGTACGTACAAACGTACATATACTTAATCCAACAAGTCATGAAATGTCTAGTTTAAATACTTTTTTGCTGTTTTATAATTTCATTTCGATAGGATATTTAACACGCCTCCCCAACCAACCTTAAGCTAAATATGATGCACAAACGAGTAAATTAACCTAATTATTGAAGTATGAGGTTTCCTGCATTTTTTCTAGGTCATCAAAGCATTCAAAATTCCTACCTGCTCAAGTTGGATAAATTATAGATCCTTGCTGCTGCACATGCAAGATTATGCGTACTTCTGATAAATAAAGTAGAAATGTGAGATGATTAAATAAAATAAATTAATTACTTATGCATTATTTGAATTATGTGAAAAGATTATCATTGAGGCAATGCAAACGATTGATCGTAGACGGCCAATGCCAGAGATTTATTTCCATGGTCTGAGTAATTAGGTATTGTAAAATACATGATATTCCACTCTTCTCAATTTTTCGCAATACTAAAATACTATTCTTTAAATTTACCACGAGGCAATCATTCATTAAATAACCCGTAACTTTTAAGATGGACTAAACACACTTCTTGGGTCGGATGCGAAAAACATCTATACATACGTACACGTACGTTTATGGAGAAACTTTAGGATTTATTTTAGCTTTTAAGTCAAGCTCGCGTTTAAATCGAAAATTTAAAAATTGTGGACATCGTATGTATTAACATATTTATGTACCGTAGTATGATTAAAAAGTAACTAAGTAAAGTGTGTGTATTTAGATAACTGGATGAATTATGGGATAGGATAAATGAGTACCTATTTATGTATGTATTTTTTTTGAATATTTCATACAAAAGTACATTAGTTACTTTATGTATGTATATGTATGTACACATGAACATAAATAGATATGTACATGACTTAACCAGTTTGATACACATATTTCCCATGGGAAATATGTGTATTAAACTGGTTACCAAACTTTACATCGATGCTCACGTCTTAAACAAAGTATTTACCTAGGTATCTTCGCTAAAAACAATTTTCAACCTGGGAAACCAACAAGCAATTTACAATTAAATAATTAAATTTATGCATTTGTGCATTGTTAGCTCGTCCTGCGTTGCATTAGAGCTATTGAATTCCTCCTGTCCGTCTGTCTGTCTGTCTGTCTGTCTGTCTGTCTGTCTGTCCGTCTGTCTGTTAATGAGTTTTTTGCATCAATTGATGCTAATTAAATAGGACCATGTCCATTTTTTTAGGATATTAATGGCTCCATTCGTACCGAACAAGCGATGGTACAAAATGGTGCCAAGCAATTGGGGGAATTGATGCAATACGCACCAAAAGTGCAGAATAACCGGTAGTAATACGTTCCCACCGCAGAGGTAGAAACAGTCGAAATTATGTCAAATTTATTTGTCTCTTTTGTCCGCTTATTTTGCACCATTGGTGCCAAATTATATAAATACGTAAATACGATACATAAATGTATTTGCGGAGATGGTTGTGCACCATTGGTGCAAAATTGTGTCAATATTTTGTATCTAATTTGTCCGATTATTTTGCACCTTCTGTGCGAAGTTATGCTCAAATTATGTTTCAGGGCGAGCTATTTCTAACGTTACAACGGTTTATTATTCCATGACTTCTGCATATGTGCATACATAATTCCTCATATTTCCATATATATGTATGTATGTATGTATACGTAAATTGGTTATGCATTTATCAATTAAGGCACCACTATAAACTTACATACATTGTTGTACATATTTCCAGATGCACAATTTTATTTACATAATTAAGCTAGATTCTCTATTAGCCTCTAATTTTCGAGCATAATTAATTGGTAAATCCTCCTTCCAGAATTTGCTCAGCCAGGAATCACCTTGTTATCTGATGTTATCAGATGTAATAATTCATATTGGTTTCAATGCTACATACATTGTGCATTTCGCATCATCTTGAAACTAATAAACTGATCATTTATTGTTTAGCTAGTCTCAAAGATAGTTGAATTGCGAAGACTCTTCTTCTATGGAATAACATATTTCAAGACAAATCTCAAAATGTCTAATTGGGCCAATGTTCCGGCATTAAAGTTGGTTTCTGAAAGAAATCCTACTCGGATACGGTGATTTTGGACGGAGTGGACATCACGGTGGAAAAAGGGACGATGTAAGATTTTCATAGTTTTTCCAGTTTTTAATTAGTGAGTGCTAATGGGGTTATTTATGTCCAGGTGATATTTGACGGAGTTTAAATAAGCTTATATATGTCGATCTAATATTTGCTACATTTACATATATATGAAAATAAGTCACGCTCTACATTATTATTTGATTCTGAAATTTTTTCTTCGAATGGAGTAAATATGTACATATGTACGTGGGTGTTTTATTATTGATTTTCAAAAGGTATGTTCCGCACTGTTTCTGACCAAAATTTTGATGAAATAACAAACTTCAAAAACATTTTGGAAGTCGTGATTTTTTTCAGCTCAATCGGTTAAAAGAAACACCCGCAACAAATCATCCAAATTTGCCTCGAAAATATGCAAAAATTTACGACTTGATTCCATTATCATCCTAAAATCGTTTCCCCCTGATGTTTTTCTTCAACGTTTGAAACGGATAATAATCACTAAGGGTCCTGTCTGGACTGCACGGGGGGTGGTCTGTGCAGGTAAAGCGATTTTCGTCTGCATCAGCTCTCTAAAACAGTGAGGTATTTGGTGGCGCGTTGTCGTCTAAAAAAAGGCCAACTCTTTATTTTGACCCCGCGTTTCTTTTCAACCGCAGAACGCAGCTCCTTTTGGGTTCCTGGAAACGCGACCCCATTTATCGTAGTATTTCTAGCAATAAATTTTATAAGGAGGAGACCTTTGGTATCCTTCAAACTGATGATCATCAATTTTTTGGCAGATTTTTGCACTTTTCCTTTTATGTGTGATGGAAATCCCCCGTGCTTCCAATGCATGAATTATTGTGTGGTCGTCGGGTCATAATAGTAAACCCAAGTATCATATTCAACTACTAAAATATGATACAGGTTCCAGTTTTCATTTAAAAGCTCAAAATTTGCATTGCAAAAGCAACTCGATCTTGTTTTTGAGATGCCAAAAGCAATTTTGATACCCAACAGAAGGAATCCATTTTCATACCTAAGTCTTCAGTTAACATGGAACAAATTATTGGTTTTGGAACACCCATCTCATCTGCTAAATAATACAGTTTCAATCGTGGATCTCTAATAATTGGGTCTTTAAGTTTCTGGAGGTTTTCTGCGGTGGAAACCGATTTTGGGTATCCTGGCGACTTTTTTGTTTGGGACATCTTCTCGCCTTTATTTGAACTTATCGACCCAATTGTATTTGTGCTTTGTGTTGAGCAGTTTCCATCGTAAACTTTAAGCATTCGATCATAAATCTGCGACACATATTGCCCCTCCAGCAATAAAATTTAAATCACACTACGATGTTTAATTTGCAAATGTGACATTTTTTCCGTCGAGGTAAAGTTTGCTGATTTATTGCTAGTGTTAATGTTAACCTAAAGGGCTGAAAAAAATCACAGCATCCTAGATGTATCTAAAGTTTGTTATTTCATCAAAATTTTGGTCAGAAACAGTGCGGAACATACCTTTTGAAAATCAATAATAAAACACCTACGTATGTAGACAGACTTCTGAAAATCATTGTATCTCTACACATAATGCTATTTAGGTATCATTTCTTAATTGGAGGTAATTTATCTTGATTACATGTACCTTATCGTTTTACAAACACACACCAGACATTTATCACAAATTTTTATTTAAAAAATCAACAATCATGCGTCTATTCGTTTCACAGCTACGCACTTCTTGGACCGAGTGGATGTGGGTAACGAAAAAATTTTGTTTAGATTTTAAATGATTCCCTATCAATTATTAAGTAGCTTCAGCTACTTTATGTGAAGACTTTGTCTGTCTGTCTGTCTGTCTGTCTGTCTGTCTGTCTGTCAGCAGGATATCAGGAGAACGGATCGAGATAATCGAAATCGGTTTTCGCCATCATACATAGGACCCCAGGGGGAGGATCCTATCAACTTTTGGGGGCAACCGGACCACACCCCCTTTGGCGACAGGGGGTGTGGTCGGGGCAAAATGAGATTTTTAGTGCAATTTAATCTATAGGTGAAATAGAGTAAAATTTTGTGTTCCGGAGTTGTGCCACACCCCCTCGGCGCCAGGGGGTGTGGTTGGGGCAAAATGAGATTTTTAGTGTAATTTAATCTATGGGTAAAATTAGGTGAAATTGAGTGAAATTAAGTGTTTCCCCGATTTTGCCGCACCCCTTCGGCGCCAGCGGGTGTGGTTGGGGCAAAATGAGATTTTTAGTGCAATTTAATCTATAGGTGAAATAGAGTAAAATTATGTGTTCCGGAGTTGTGCCACACCCCCTAGGCGCCAGGGGTGTGGTTGGGGCAAAATGAGATTTTTATAAAAAATTAATCTATAGATGAAATAGAGTGAAATTAAGTGTTCCCGAGTTGTTCCACACCCCCTCGTCGCCAGGGGGTATGGTCGGGGCAAAATGAGATTTTTACAAAAAATTAATCTATAGGTGAAATAGAGTGAAATTAAGTGTTCCCGAGTTGTGGTGGGACCGTTTGGGGTGAAGTACGTCTGAAGCTACTTCCGTATGCGCGTTTGCGACGGTTTATTACGAACTTGACACAAAAATAATATTCAAATTCACCTAATTAGGAAAACCACCCTACTTTCCTGTATCGTGGGGATTCAGCAGTTAAATGAAGGGCAAATTGAGCTGTTCGGAAAAAATGTGTCAACATTTCGAAATGGGATGCCTGGAGGTCTAATCGGCTATATGCCGCAGGTACGTGCATAAGTTACTTTAGGGAACAACTGACATCACGCGTATTTAATAACGGACATATATTTTCATAACAAGTTTTGCAATGTAATGTGAAACCCAGTACCTTTATTTATAACAGGAAACATCTCTCTACGAAACCTTTACAATTTTGGAAACCTTCATCTACTACGGAAGACTTTATTGTATACCGTTAGATAAAATTTTTAATAGAAGCTGAGTGTAAGAAGCACGTATACACATTATTTTAGCTCTTGTTTAAAATATAATTTCTATTGTTGAAACATTGAGTAGGAAGCAGTGAAATATATCAAACTGTGCACGAAGTCATTTTCAGTCTATTAGTGAGTAAGAAATCTTTGGTGGAATCGGGACGGGGGTGCAAATTCGTGTCAAAACTTTTCGGAAATTCTGGAAGGGAAGGCGGAGGAATACCTTTGTTCTCTTTCCAGTTGGGACCATACCTCGCTATGTTATAAACATACAGATAAGTTCAATTCATTGAGTATATGTCCTGCCGAAGTTGACAAACCACTGTATCCTGTCATACTCCAAAGATACTGTCACCACACTTTACTTTGATTCAGGATGCCTACTCAGCACAGCCCAAGGAAAGACGAATCACATGACACCTCCGCAATGACAAATAGTTCGGCGGAATTGGCGACGAATTTCACCAACCTAAGCAACATCATATCAAATAAATTTGAAGACCTCTCGAAAGAACTGTTAAACAAAGTGGGCTCTATAGTGGATAGGGTAACAATTTTGGAGAAACGGCAGGACAGGATTGAAAAGAAAATCGATGAAATAGCGGCAGATGTGCACTCTGAAATAGCTCAAGTTCGGGAAGAAATGCAAGAACAGACCCGCCGACTACATAAAGTTCTCAACATCGTCATGATGGGTGTACAGGAAACAAAGGAGGGCATCGCCGCAGCGACAAAGGTGATGGGAATCATTCTGCCCGCGTGGACGGAAGCGTTACCAAATATCCGAATCGGGGATCCAAATCGGAAAAGCCCACACCCGCGTCCACTACGGGTCACCCTACGCAACGCTCAGGAGAAGTCGGAGGCGCTGCGTAATTGCTGGAAGTTAAAGGACCACCAAGATCTAAAAACAATTGCCGTGCGTCGTGATCTCACGCGAAAACAACAGGAGGAGTGGAAGGACAACTACTCAAGAGAGAGGACGTCAAAAATGACAACCAGACAGGATTCAAAGAGGAAGAGGAACGATAATGCGACGTCTTCTGAATCACAGACACGAGCGGCGAAACAGCATAAAGCTGGCGATAACTCGATTATGGATGAGGATTGACTACAGGGCACTACTCAACCTACAATACCTAAGGATAAGACGACAGGACCATGACGGATTGGACATTTAAACGTTAACTCATTAAGATATAAAATTTTTAATTTATCGGATTATTTGCATGCTAATAACATTGATATATTCTGCATGACTGAAACGAAACTTGATCAGAATGTACAAATTATCTCTATTCCAGGTTATGCAATTATAAGATTGGACAGAACAGGAGGGGGAGGTGGATTGGCCGTGCTATATAGGAATCATCATAAATGCAAGATAATGCAATTAGCGGAGATGGACATCGACAATTCAAAAATAGAAATATTGACTCAGAAATTTCAAAGTGGTAATGAAAAATCTTTTATGGTTTCATGTCTTTATCGCCCCAAGTTTATATTGACAAATACTGACATAGACAAATTTGAAAGTATTTTTCATGCACACCTTAAGACAGGTTTATATTTTTACATATGTGGTGACTATAATATACATCTTGAGGACACACACAAATCTCACATCAAAAAATTTAATAATGTACTGAACAGACTGGGACTGCTGGAACTGATACAAAACCCCACGAGAGGAAAGGCGAGACTCGACCTTATCATATCGAATGACGATATGAATATTAATGGCGCCTGTGTGAATCAACCATTTATATCTGATCACGAATCCACAATAATAGACAGGCTAGTAACTCGGGTACCAAAGAAAAAAAGAGTTATTCAGTTTAGGTCGTATCGTAAAATGGATACTAGGAGGCTGGCGGAGAGAGTAGTCGAAATGGACTTGGAGGGGTTACACTTATTAACAATTGATGATGCTTGTAAGACTTTTATACACAAACACATACAGCTTTTTGACGAATACGCACCTATTTTGACCAAATCTATTAGGGAATCGTCGACACCTCGACACATGTCGGATGATACCAAATTACTTACTATAAACAGAAATAAGTTGTACGAACAACATAAAAAGTTTCCCACACATGTGACCAAGACTCGACTAAAGATATTGAATGCACATATAAATAAAATGTTTAAGCTTGACTGTAGGCGTAAAATTGATGCGGACATTAGCAAGAATGGGGTATGGAAAACCAAAAAACAACTATTCATGAGGAATCAAACTAATAATCAGCTGGATATTGATATACTCAATGACTTTTATGCAGGTGTACCGAATGAGCATTTTGATTGTGTGCACCCCACTAAACCATCTGGACTTGATTATGACGCACAATTTAAATTTACAAAAATAACCACTTATGACTTAATACGTGTATACAACAAACTGAGAACCAGAACTAGGACGGCTTATGACAGCACAGGTCTTGCACCAATTATGCTTAATTATACGATCAGGTGTCCAAACATAAGCAATGCTCTTACCAAACTTGTGAATGGGTCATTAATGCAAGAGGAATTTAAGAATTGTGTGAAAACTGGGTCTATTACACCATTGCCAAAAATTGATTCACCAACTGAACCAGCGCATTATCGTCCTGTAGCTGTGCAACCCTTCTTGTCTCTAGTTATTGAAAAAGTGGCCCATTCACAGATTGTTAAGCACTTCGATGACAACAATATGTTATATAGAGGGCAGTTTGGCTTCAGGAACAGGCACTCATGCGAAACAGCAATGGTGGCTGTTACTGAATCCATATAGGAACAGCTAAACAAAGGTAATATTTGTATATTAGCAGCATTAGACCTGTCGCGTGCATTTGACGTCATTGTGAGCGAAATACTTTTTGAAAAGCTCAGTTGGTATGGTGTGAATCCTAAATGGTTTAGATCTTATCTTAGTTATAGGGCGCAAGTTGTCAAAGGTCCAGACGGGAAAATCTCCGGAGTGCGTTACACGGTGCGTGGATGCCCCCAGGGTAGTGTTTTAGGCAGTTTTGTATTTTGTGTCTACATTAACGATCTTCCATTAGTGGTGCAACACTGTCTCATGGTGTTATTTGCGGATGACAGTCAGCTTTGCATTAGTGGTCACCCTAGTAAGATAAATGAGATTATTGACAAATTGACGACTGATTTGACTGCTGTGGTTGACTAGATGGAACGTAACGGCATGAAACTAAATTTGGGAAAGAGTCAATTAATTGCATTTGGTAGTGCCTCAAATCTGAGTAAAGTAGGTCAGATTAGCATTGACATTGGTGGGGTCAAAATAGTAAGCAAAGACCAGATAAAAAGTCTTGGGCTCATTTTGGACTCAAAGATGTCTTGGTATAACCACATAAATTCTTTATCCCGAAAATTCCATTATGTAGCACGGTCAATATATCCTCTGAAACCTCTAATGACGCAGAGGAACATCATATTGGTTTTTAATGCATGCTTAATTTCACTTTTAAACTACATGATTGAAATATGGGGGTCCTCTTGTGCAAAAAATTTGAAAATAATTGAAAAAGGTGTGCGACATGTCGCAAGATTCATTTTAGGTCGCAAAAGCTATGAACCAATTTGTGTCATAATGCAGAACGAACTGAAATGGATGTTACCTAAACAAAACTATTATTATGAATCTTTTTATGAAAAGAAAACACTTTCAACCGATGTTGGATGTTTTTAATCACCAGTTGTGACCGGTTTCGCAATTTTTTAATGCTTCATCAGACCTTTTACAATCAAAAAATATTACAAAATTGTTAAAATTAAAATTAAAATTAGAATAAAATTAGAATAAAATTAGATGCTGCCATCAAGAATAGAAATAAATCATAATATATAAATTTATATTACCTTTGGTGAGACTGAGTCTTTCATTTGTGTGTGCAATTGAATAAATGTAATGTATTTCTTTCGTGGTTTGTACAAGACTGAGATAATAAGTTACCTTTTCATACAATACTGTGCTAAGGAATTTATTTGCTTAAAAGAGATTACAAAGTTTAGGCTATCAATAATATCACGATACTGTTTATTTGTGCTCATATCTTTCTCTGTCTCAATATACCTTATGAGAGTATGTTTAAACTGATACATATTATTGTAAAATGGCATAGCTATAAATGTTTTCTGTGTATCTCTGTTTTCTTTGATTTTACAGTTTTGGTATTTACATATTATTTCTGGGTAGTAATTCTGAAGAGAATGTAACACAAGTTTGGCTTTTGGTTGTAAAACTTCATGCCTGTTTTTTATTCTGACCTTTTCTATACATTCGTTTATCACTGTAATGGGATATCCTCTGCTTAAAAACTTTTTACATAATACCGTAAATTCTTTTTCACAGTCCTCTTTTCTAGAACATTTTCTTAATGCGTAAAGCTTGACTGAATGGAATAGATTCCTTTAATGATTTTGGATGATTAGACTCGTAATTTAAAAAAATGTTTTTTATATTCACTACAGAATAACGAAATTCCATTTTTTGAAGGTTTTATTAAAAAATGCATGACTTTTTATAGATATCCAACCAGATCCGCTCTTAATTTGAGAGGTAACTTCTGTCCAAAAAACAAAATTAGCGAGAGAAGTATACATTTTCACCCTGTTAGTGCATGGAATAATCTTCCGGTAGACATAAGAAACTGCAAGGATAAGAAGACTTTCAGAGCTAAATTAAAGAATCACATTTTAAAGGCATGAATACATTCCAATTATACTCATTGTACACAATAACGAAATCTTTATATGACACTTAATTGTAATAGGTATAATCATATTCTTCAATTTATTATATTTTATGACCTGTTTTTTAACAAATGTATGTACTGTAAACTACGAATATGTCAGGCATAACGAGCTTTGTAAAGAAGCGAGCTTGATTAATAAATAATAATAATAATAAAATATTATGCAACGTTGCAAATTTAAAAATTGTCATGAATTTACCAAATTTGAACAGCAATGTGAATAACATCAGGTATGCATAAACAATTAAATAGTCCCCTACAGAGTGCTAGCTATAATACAGATTTCTTGCTTATAAATCTGTATTAAAGCTAGAATCAATGCAATAAAGCTATTAAAGCTAGCATTAACTAAATTTAATAATTAAGTGGTGGGGAGAGGCGTCGTGTCTCCCTCGGCGTAGCTTTGCTGCATGACCCTCAAATTCTTATATTGGACGAGCCCACGGTCGCGATTGACCCAGTTTTAAGACAACGGTAAAGTTGACAACTGTTGCACTTTAATATTTACAAGTTATGTATGTACATATTTTTGAATATAATTGCAGAATCTGGGATTACTTGGAAGATCTTGTTAAATCAAGAGGGACAACGGTTTTTCTCACGACGCACTATGTCCAAGAAACAAGGCATTGTGCAAAAGTACGTACTTAAGTTGCGCGACAGATTAATGTACACTCGATGTAAAACTTCCGGTATCAGAGGTGACCCTACCGGTCTGATAAATGAGCATTACTGACGGAGTGGTGGGGGATTTCCCTGGTACGACCGACCGGTTACGCACATATGATTTCGATTCGGTATTGTCACTTTTAGCCATAAGTTGAAAATCCGGTGATATGTTTCCTAGAATTGAAAAAACAGGAAATTCAACATAATATCACAATACATATTATAAAAAAACGTACATTCTCGTACACAAATTTTCATTTAAAGGCATACATTTTAAGTAATAGCATACTTCAAATGCAAGTTTTGATATTTATGATATTAATGTCAAACTTTCAGATTGGATACTTACGCGATGGCCACATGTTAGTGCAAGATTCTCCGAAAGCGTTACTAGAAAAATATGGTATAGAATTTTCTACATCAATTTTGGACGTGTTTTGCATCGTTGATAAAAATCCACCTTTGCGTACAAATTTGACACTTATGTATTTAACCATTCCAGGACCAAATTCTAAATTGAATGCTACCACCCTCGACGATGTAATGTTTTACTTTTGTAAAACCCATAAGCAGATAATTACACAGCATTGCATTCCTAAAATGTGCAAAATGAAGAACGACTTGGACAGAAAGGTGCAATTGCTAAAAGTTGGAGTTGTGGAAGCCGACATCTCAAATACAAAACCAATCCAGCCAATTTCACCATCTAAAATTTCCAATCTTAGTGAACACTCGAAGAACTACTATTCTCAAGTAAAGGCACTTACAGTCCGGAATTGGATTGTGTTTACAAGATACCCATTGTAAGTACATAGTTGGTCATCCAAAGAGTACATATTCAATGAATAATTTTTAATGATAATTTATTCAATGAATAATTCTTTCAAGGCTCATGGCCCATAGGGTTAGAAGTTAACTCTCACCATGATTTAACAATATAACAGGTTACATTGTATCAACTACAAATTTCAAACGAACAATTTACGACATAACAGCAATATAACGAGGTGCATTTTATCAATTGCAAATTTCCAACTACTCATGTAAAGGTCGAAGCATTATAACAGAAAATTGATTCATCATGTATGTAAGTTCAAACTTAGTACTAGTCAAAGGCTCTACTTTTGCAGCATAATAATCCAAACATCTTCATAGCAAATAACCTTTTCGAGCCGCCGTACCTGTCGTAAGCTAAAATTCTAAACAATACAACAAAATTCTGTGTGGCACGGTGTTCCAATCTGCTTCAAATCTGATCAGAGTTCTATCTAACGATGTGGCAAAAAACATCATACCAATACAATAGCAGCATCCAAAGGTTAAATTGCTTTCGGTATATTTGTGTCTTCCAATTTTTATCCGATACTACAAAATCGAGAAGGGGTGGATTTATTTAGGTGGGGATGTTTCGTTTCTTGCGGGTTTTTCTCATTTTTTGCACTGCAAAGCAAGAAATGCAAGAAATGCATGGTGCAAGAAATGCAAGAAGTGCAAGAAACACAACGCCATCTAGCGACGCGCCTTCAGACCTATGGAAGTAGTTTTTTGCACTTTGCATTTCTTGCGGGTAAAACTAGCTGCAAGAAAGCAATTTCTTGCGGTTATTTCTTGCAGGTGGTTACTTGCACCCGAAACACTGGGAATTAGAAATGCTGGTGAATTAGAAATGTCCGTCTGGTGGGAACGGGGTGACGAAATAAGAGGAAGTTGGGCATTAATCGGTCTCATCTTATATCTGACTAGGATTGTAACGATTGGATTTTATCATATGTTTGCGTCACTGAAAATATCACTGAAGGATACGGCTATGGTGGGAATTTCTCTGTTGTTGCTTTACCTATATGCAGAGGTGGGCAATATACATGAATATGTATATTGAATATACTTGAGAAATATACTCAAATATTCTTTAAAATATACTATACAATATACAATATACAGCAAAACTCAAATATACAATATACAAATATACGTATATAATATACTGAATTTTATTGGCAGATAATATACATGTATATTCAATATACAAATTTCAATATACTTCGTGGAAACAGAAAAACAAAACAATTATTTTGGTTAATCCATACACAAATTGTTAACTTTCAACAGAACCATCTTTTCAAATAAGGAATCGCTCAAAATACGACGCTTTGGAGATAATATCATTCCAGCGTAGTTAAACATGCGTTCAACTGGAGCAGACGACGGAAGCGTTGTATTATGTTTGACAAATACATTCATCACCGACGGGAATTTGACCAGCATTGAGAGTTCCTCGTTTTCGTCATCTAAATATTGACAGCTTTCGATTCTTATCTTATTCTCGCTAGCCTGTTGCTCTTGAACCATTTTGGGAGAAGTGGGGAAAGAAAAAAACTAGTCATTTTTCCTGTTTTGATTTTGATTCTCCGATTTTATGATGCTACTTGAACTGCTACCGGGTTGGGCTAGTGAGTTGATTTCACCGGCCAGTTCTAGATTTGCCTTAACAAATAGGTCACGGACTTCTGCAGATTTCGCAATTGGAACCCATCGGAGTTTGAAATATGGGTGGCTTACAGCAGCTATAATTGCATGTTTAACATCGTCGTCAGAAATATCCAATTCCAAAAAACCCTTAAAACGAGTCCGGAGTCCCCTCAACAGTCCGTTTACAACAGCTTTGCAATAAAGTAAATCCAACGTTCCTAAGTTGACCAGGTTTGTTTCGACAGTTAGTAGAGTAGGAATTAGCCCGAGCTGCACCCTCAGCGTTTACCAAGTACCGAAATAAAGATACTTCAGTAGTGAAGAAATGCAACGCAGAATGTTGCTGATTCAATGATGATCAAAGGTGCTCATTTGGTAACGAAATTTAGCGTTTTTTCGTTGGCGTTGATTAGCCACCGAAAAATAAGTACCAGACTAGTGCGCGTTAGAAATCAACGGGTTGGTACTTACCAGCAATTATATTTAGGCATTGCAAAAAAAAGTTTACGACAATCATTTTTCGTTGCATATATTTCTATATTTATTTAATTGATTTCAAAATTAATTCAAACATTAGTACAATAATAAGCACCTTATTATAGTAATTACAAACTATTAATGTCTCGAACGATGTGATTCATATGAATTGCATAAAGGTATACACAAAAACTTCTTTCGTGAGGGCAGAAGAATACATTTCTTAGCTATTACTAAAGGATTGAGTTTTTGTAACACACCTAATTTACTGACATATTTAATGCCAATTTGCTCGGACTCAAAAGGATACGATTTAGGTTGTAAATTGTTCTCGAAATATCTACACATCAACTCACTATTATACTTTTCAATTATGCATACTCTACCTTGAACGGTGGAGTAGCAATTATCTCCCAATTTCGGAGAAAGATTAAGGGGACAATTTACAAAACTACTAGGGGAAGGAATTTCCAAATCATTCATTTCAGAAAGACGGTGTACAACTTGGCTTAGAGCGTCATTTTTTGATCTTAACATTTTTTTAATGGTTTGCATAAAATTTTCGAATGGAAAAGCGCTAAAACCATCTAATGGGCCATGAATTGTCACCTCATCGGCCAAATGTGTTAGTAAATGTACGTTAAAAACTAGCATTTCTTTGTAATATAAACTGGTCAATTTCATAACAAATTCATTTAGCAAATCTCTGGCAAAATTTATCCAATCCACCTGATTTGCTAAAGGAGAAGTTAAAATATAAATCGCCGAATGCAACAATAAAAAATGATGATACTTTTCGGTTGCCAAACTTCCCTTCAAACAAACGGGGCCGAAATAAAGCAAAAAATTACGAAATTCTGTTGCCTTCCAATGCTTTATTTCCGACAAGCTCCTTGGTTTGCGAGAAAAATGTTTGGGTGTTCGATTGCGAAACTGTAAAAGCTTCTTAGAAATTATGCTTAAATGCTTCTGCGATAATTTATGGGGTATTGGACCACTGGTCCAAACAAGAATTAGTTTTTTTGTTACACCTAGACAGCACAAATGCATGTAGTCAATAGGAATTTGGCTTATCATGCCTATATTTGCTCTTTCTAATGGAGATATTAAATTTGCATCATGGTGCATGTAATAATCTCTCTTTGCAAAACTTAAATCTGTAAAAAGTGGATGAGATTGTCCAAAGGGATAGATAACTCTACCGGAAAATTCACCTTTGCAATAACACCTCTCACAACCATAATATGCATTATGGGCTTTTACCCTTTTTAAAAAACTTCTTGCGGGAGCATCAGCGATTATATATTTTAAAACAAATCGGATTGTTGTATTATTTATGACAATTCCTTTGGTGGAGAGATGCAATAATTCTTCCACCAAAGGGTTCAAAAAACTCTCAAGCGATTGTGGCTTTTGATATCCACAGAATATGCTCACAATAAAAATTTTTTTGTCAAAAATATCTTCTTCTACTTTGCAAATGATTGGCCAAAACTGCAAATTTGAACTTCTGCTTATTGGCAACCCATCTATGCCCAAACTTACGGAAATAATACTAATGGCGGAAATATCTCTAGTTTTTAAAATTCTAATCAGACCATCTTGTAACCCAAAATGATAAAGCGTACCACCTTCAACATTTTCGATAGTAATATTTCGCTGAGTATTCATTAAGGTTCGTGGGTCTATTGGAAAATGAGTAAATGGAAACCACTCGCGACAAACTTGAAGTAAATCTCTGAGAGCACTATGTGTAATATTGTGGGTAACTGCCCAATTTCGAAGCGTTGCTAATTTATCAAGTGGAGTTATTTGCGTATTTACCGTACCGTTTTGCAATTCATATTCCTCACAATCACTGTTGCTGCTGCTACTACTACAATTAGGACTATCTGTACTTAAACAGCGTTCGTCGACTATATTATTAATTAAATTACCACCTGTTCCATTGCTGTAAGTCTCGTCGGTGAGAAGAATTGATTCTGAATTTGTTGGCGCATCCCTAATTCGGGCTAACACTTCGATTAATTTCCTCTTCACTCGTCGCGACTTCGTTGATCTTTGGGTTTCCATGTTTTGCGCGATTTACTTTGCCTTCTTCACCTCGATTGATCGAGTCCCGCAACCACTTGGCAATTTGCGAATTGAGCTTCTTATCTGCTAGTTGAGATTTTAAATTAGAAGTGGGTGGAGCATCTTCAAAGTATTTCTGCACAGACTCTAAATAATTGTTTAAATAATCAAATTTGATTCATAATATCTAAAATATACAAATTCACTGTATAGTATATATATTTACCTCGCACAAGTCGACAACAAAAAGTTTCTTTAAAAGGAATTTTTCCGGAATCGGCTGTGAAGCGAACTTGCAAAGCAAGTTCGTGATGAACCATAAATGATAATTTACTATTCAGGGTCTTGATAACATCGTCATCTCCAGACCGTGACAAAAATCTTATCTATAAATATCAAGAATTTTTTTGAACGATATTGTAATAAATAAATTAATATTGGTTCGATATACCTGTTGCCTAAATATATCAGGATTTCTTAATTGTTCTTCAGCTTGCTTTAATGCCTCCGGATTAAGTAAGGGCCACAACGCCCAGATTTCTGCGTCATTATTTGATCCAGTCGCTGTAGAATTAATGTTTCTTAAAACCAGGCTTTTTAATTCTCTGATTTCCTCCTGTAAAATATGTTGGCCATGAAGTGAAGCAGCTTGAAATGCTGTAATGACAAAAACAACAAGTTTGCTACTAATTCGCATAATTATTCTGATGAAATTAATTACTTCATTCACCTCTAAATTCGTTGATGAGAGTTGAGATACGTTGGTCTTCAAATGCCATGGTAGGCGAGATTAAGTTAGAAATGTCAACCACATGATTGCCTTGTTCTAGATATAATCAATAATTCAAATAATAGATTTTTATGACAAGTTATATTTAAAACATTTTAGCTGCATTACCTTCCTCCAGTGAAGTTGGGCTTATGCCACGTTCTTCTTCGTTTGGACTGCTATCCACGTATGATGCCTTCAAAAGTTTCTTTGCCTTGTCATTTGCCTTGGTGAAATCATCTAAAAAGTTTTCAACATATATTTAAAAGGTATATATTAATATTTTTGATTATTTGCATGTTACCGTAAAATTTTTTGACCTCGACACTCCAAACTGGCCACTTTGGGTCCGGCGTTGACGTTGGATCCTTTTGGATTTTTTTAAATCCTGAAGGTGGATTTACAGGAAATGGGCAAGTTAAATGATCTTCAGAAAGCCATTTGCTTGGGGCTACGTCGACCGTATGGTCACTCGGAAATTCTACCACTGCAAACTGTTTGGGTGGCTGCGACATTACAATTTTAATAATTATTTTTAATAAGAAGATTACTGGCCATGCAAGAAATGATAAATCAAGAAATATATTTTGCTTTTGGCGGTTTGCCGAGCTTACAGAAATATCATTGACTACTCAGCACCATACTAGTGGAGCAGATCAATGCCTGCATAGAGTTATTTTTTAGCTGATGAGCAGGTACCTCATTCGTAACGAGAGAACGGTACCATTTAATTGGTTACAAAGTGGTACCCAGGAGGTGGGTTGAAATCTAGAAAAAAGATATTACCATTATAATGGTATTGTATCTTTATTGAATTTGAGTAGTTATTCGTCGCATTCAAAAAATTGTACCATGCAAGCGTTGAGACAGTGGGCTAATTTGAGTTACCCAGAAATCTGTGTTTGACCAATGCTCACTTAATATCTATAAAGAGTCAACTTTTAATAATTGCCAAATCAACGGCTTTCGTCGTCGATTTCGTTGGCAAATCAACGCCTTTGTCAGCTCGGGAGTTCTCCCAGGAAGCAGTTTTTGTCGCCCTGTAATCTGTCTAGAGCAGTGGCTATTGGCTTCAAACATTTCTGGAACTCGATCATGTATTCAAGCTCTTGGCTTGATAATTTGGGGAGGGCTAGAGCTTCACAGAGCTCGGATAATTTCTCGCTTAGTTCCAATAGGCAAGTAACGCTATCAAAAAGCGAGTTCCACCGTGTCGCTCAGGGCTTAATGAGTTGGCGTCCACATAATTGCTTCACGATTTCGGCAGCCTTAACGGAGCGGGATGATTTGTTCCAAATCCCATAACATTTAGAAAATGATGAGATGTGAGTTCTTGAATTGACTTTGTTGAGGTCAGTAGTACAGACAAGACTCAGCGTGTGACTTGCACATCTCACATGTCTTGGAGGTCTAACTGCTGAAAGTTCTTCGTTATTGTCCATTATTTCGCCAACATCCACGAATTCAAGGGCTTCATAAATTTCCTCTTCGCATGAACTGTTTAACTCTTCTTGATCATTTTCAGAATTTGCAAGTTCAATTTGTGAATATTCTGCAAATGCTTTCACGAAGTTGGACCCATTGTCAGTAACGGCCCGAGTGATTTGCTTCAACTGAATCGAATGAGAATTTAATATTTCAGAGAGAAGTTCGCCAATCTTGTCGTATGAGTGAGTTCCCTCGAACCTGCGACATGCCAGAGCCGCCGAGTAACGTTTCAGGTCATTTTCAATCTAAGACAATCAAAGAATACGGTAAATATCCATAAATTTTAATACGTGTTTCGATTCTATTTATAAAATGTGACCAATATTATTTGCATGCATTTACCCAGTGAACTGTTACCCCTAGAAAACCACGACTCATTCACTCTAAGAAACCTGGTGATAACTATCACCGCGCGGTGGTCATATGTGACTCTACCGGAATGGTGACAGCTGCAACCACCGAACGGTGACAACTGCACCACCGCACGGTGATTGATCATCACTAAGCTGGTGATGGGCATCCACCCTCCGGTGGTCTTCTGCCACCTGCCGGTAGAGTCACGTATGACCACCGCGCTGGTGATAAAATTTCTTAGAGTGTTCCCTTACAACTCCAAGCATCAGTTGTGATGCAGCAGTATTTGACTTGCTTAAGTTTCGCTATGAGATTCAGTCTAGCAATGTCAAATGGACCGTCGATTTGTCTCCCTAACGTGCGTCTCGACACAAGGTTGACAGCCGGATTCAATCCTGCAAACGCAAAACATATCATTATTCATTGGGCAAGGATAAATATTAATCCATGGCGGATTTACAAAACATTGAACAATCCACACTTCGATTAGAAAAAATAAGGTTGTTATTCGGAAATCACCTTTTATTAATTGCTGAAATTCAGGTTGCTCAATTGTTGATAAAGGATGCATGCCTTTTACGATGAAGTTTAGCACGAGCTGGTCCGACTTACTTATCTTGCTTTGTTTTTTCACGACTTCTTTTGTAAAACCAGCTCTTGTTAAAGTGGACTGACTTGCAGCCGTGTTTGCTATTTGCTCCTTTAACTCCTGCTTCTTTTTCTTAATTAAACGTTGCTCGGTCCTTTTACGATTTTCATAATCTGCAATTGAATCCTGATGTTTTCTCTAAAATTATTGAAATATTGATGTAATAATCGAACAGTTGGTATTTAAAAATTTTTGTTAGTACGAAAATTGACGACCGAATTTTTAAGCACATATACATACATACTTCATAATAATTATGAGATTATTTTACCTTCAAGTGAAGTAAAAAATTTTCAGTAGCAGCCAACGATCCACTAATAAGTGTTTCAGCTTTGCACAAATTGCATTTTGCTGAGACATTTTTTCCATCGTTGTCAACAGATTTAACTTTAAAAAATGTCCCATCTAAAATGACTGCATAAATTCTGTGATCGTCAGGGTCCTCACAATTTGACATTTTTGGAAAAAAAATCTGTTTCAATATTTTACCAATAACAAAGCACGACTTAAAAACGGGAAACCAAATAATCCGCTCTTTAGTCGGGCATAAGAAGAAATTGTATATTTGGAGAGCAGATTTTTGTCGAAGATATAATATACAATATACATATAATTTACGTTTTTAATATACAATATACAATATACAAAAAGTATATTATATACAGTATATAATATACTTGTATATCCAATATACATGTATATTGCCCACCTCTGCCTATATGCCTCAGGTACATAATTATTTGTCTCCAAACGTTAGACAAACATGGCAAGATTCCAAATTTTGACAAAGCGAACCTTGTTGCGACGTATGGATTTGGTAGGACTGCATAAATGTCCCTTGAGCATGTAGTCGCGATCCCAGTTCGTGGTTGGCGGAAATACAGAGATTTCGGATTCAAATTATTTTCAGAAGTTCTGAACTAAAAAAAGCCGTAATCTAATTTCGTACTAGGTTGAGCGTTTTTAAGTTCGAATGCAAGAAAAACAAAAACTTTGCAATCAGTTTTGAAATTTTTAAGATGGATAAAGATTCTACATTAAAAAACCAAATTTTGATAACCTAAATTCGTGTCACTTATGTATCGCATTACACTATCGCTAACATGTCAAAATGCACTAAATAAATTTGAGATTTAATTTTCCAGATACATTTTGGCCCATAGAGTCTGTCGTTTGGTGGTACCGGTACTTCTGCTTCTGCCTCCCGCTAACCTTCCCGATCCGCGTGTTGCGCTCTATCATGATAAGAGGATGGGGTGTAACGCACCCCGCTGTGTTTCTTAATGGAATCTGTTACGGGGTACTATGCATGACTGTGTTAACAATTACTACTTTTCTGCTTGAGAGGAGAAATAGGAATAAATGATTACTATATGTATGTACGTGTATGCTTAAGGTGTTTGTTCATACCGGATAAGGGTGTTTGAATAAATTTGTTTTCCAAAATACTATATCTTATACCAAAAAACTCCTTAAAATTTGGGTTTCTAAATGCTCCTATTTATAAACCAATACACGATCAGTGGAATCTGTACGAGTAAGTATGAATTATTTTGACATCTTTCTATTTCATCAGGTTTCATCTTTTCTATAAATATTGCTGCTATTGCAAAAGACAGTGATCGAATTTCATGAGCAACTTTACAGCCAAAATAAATGATATCTGCAAAATGTCCCATTTCTGCAATGTGTTTTAAAATTTTCTGCACATTCTGAAGATTGAATTTAACTTTAAACAAAAAATGGGACATTTTGCAGTCATCACTTATTTTAGGGTAAACCACCACCACTTTTTCCACACTTTTCCTATGCATTTTAATTTATTGCACTGTGTACCGTTGTTAGAGGTAACTAAATGGATTCATATTGCTGCATTATTATTTGAAAATACAAAAAAGTAACCCGATCGAGATACATAAATCCTTGATACATAAATCCAGCTGCTTTTATCAATCATGCCACACATTACTTGTTTTTTGGAGGACTGTCAAAGACGGATTAAGTCAAACCAGAAACGCCATCGACTTGGAGCGTCTGCACACTGACGTTTGTATTGTCGACTTTTTAATGATGCAGTGGAAACACAAAACTGAGGTCGTTTGCGAAGCATGCCACGTCAAGGTACGAAAAATATTTAATTTACTCTAGTACTATTTACATTTAATTGCTTGTTATGCAGATTCGCTCTCAACTGAAAGACGAAGTGACGAAGCAATTCCGACGTTCAAAACCTCAAGTAAGGGACGAGGGGGTCATTCTACGTGGCCGAACCAGGTTAAATCTGAGACGAGAAGATGATGCTCATGGCGTTGTGGAGGAAGATCGTCGTGGCGGTGATGGAGTCAATGCTCGTGACGCTGAAGAACATGATCATCGTGGCTGTGAAAAGGAAGATCATCGTGGCGGTGGGGAGGAAGATCATCGTGATGGTGACAAGGAAGATCATCGTGATGGTGACAAGGAAGATCATCGTGATGGTGAGGAGAAAGATCGTCGTGGCGGTGACGAAGATAGTGATCGTGGCGGTGATGAAGGTAGTTTTCATGCACCTGAGGAAAATGATTGTCTTGGTTGTGAAAATGATGCTCGTGGAGGTGACGACGACTATTTTTTTCTGGGGCTGACGACGACTATGCTCATGGGGGTGAAGATGACGATGCTCAACAAGAGATTGATCGTTTCGAGTATGGACACTTGGACATGGAGCTAGACGACTTTCGTTTAATTGTTGCAGTAATATCATAATAACCTTCGCATCTACCAGGTGTACAAGATATTACATTTGACCGTGACTTGTCAATGGCCATTTCAATCAGTGGCAGAAGCCAAATTGAGTCAGAATGGAGTACGCAGGGAACAACAATCACAAAGACCACTACTGGAAATCACTCTTCTTCTCATGCCCTCGACTTATTCAGCTCTCAAGTATCGATGTCCAGCTCTACGTCAAGCAAATACCGGCGACTACCAACGATTGACTGTTGGATCCACGCAGAAACGATGCTTCATTTGTAATAACCCTTCAGGAAGAAAACGAATTCCGAAATCTGCCATCATTCAAGTTTGGACCGAGAAGGAAATATTCATACCAATCGCATGACAATCGCTGCTGCGCTATGCACCTTGAGACACAACTTTTCACAGATGAAGCGATCGAGCTGATTAACTAAACATGGTGTCTTGATGTCGGATGAAGAGCTAGCAGGGTGGATTCTGGATCTCAGCAACAACAAAAACAAGTTAAATGGTAGAAGACGTCACTACAACTTTGACGATCAAACTGATGTGCCGAAAGACGACTATCCAAACCTTGTCGGATTCTCAAAAATCCAATCCAACGCGCTTATCAATTGTTTCTGCCCTCCTCTGTCCACCCACTCGCCAAGACACGATAAAATAGCCGAAAGAGCACTGGAACTAGTCGATCAAAATGCACTACAAAAGCGAGTGGAGGACGAGAAATTGGATTGTCGCAGAAGTCATGGAAGGCGGCCTCTTTAAAAGAATTTCCAAAATTCCCCAAGCTTTCTATTGACGACCTGCAAGATATTATTCTTGGAGTGTATCAAATCGGATTAGCCAAGAGATATGCTGATTTACACATGTCAAATTCTGCAAGTTTTGAAATTAAATTGAATTCGGAATTCCCTAACATCGTGCGAGCCAAGATCGAATCAAGATTTACAACCAATAAAGCCCACGATCTATGGATCGAATATTCTTCCAACCCAGAAATTCAAGGTGCTGACGCGATAAAAGGTTTCTATTGCAGGTGTGAGCAAGGCGCTCGAACATTAGGTTGCTGTGCACATATTTGCACGGGAAGTTAAAATTATTTAATACAAAAAATCACAACCGGTAAATAGATGACTATTTTTATTATATTGTTAAAAGGTGCTTTGGTGCTTGGGTTATCAGAGGTATCAAAATCATGTGACAATTAACGTTCGGAAACGAAAACTGGAAATTCTTGACGCTGGCCCTTCCAAGAAAGTGGTGGCATGAACTGAGACGTAGCACGTTTCGATTAAACAATTTTTTGTTCAGGTTATGCATGTACATTTATTTCTTCAAATCTGGTAATGAGTCACAATTTAAGATCATTTATAAGTACGGAATAATTTGGGAAGGCACATGAGTACTATGATTGATTTCGTAGTTTGCAATCCCGTACTTTTAAATGCATGTTAGGCGAGTTAAATTAATATAAATATTGCCTATTATTTTTTTCAGGTTTCAAGATTCAGCAGTTACAAGTTACAATATTCCTGTGGTTTGTGCATTTTCGTGAATATATGCATACCTATGTCTTTGTTATATGTACAAATTATATTGTGTAAAATTATAAATATGGTGTTCAAAACTCCAAGCTAAATGAAAAAGTGGTTAAAAATTAAATTGACATCGACTTTTTACAGTACCTGACTTCCCATAGCTGCAAATATGTGCTTATTACTCTCTCACTTAATTTTCCCGACTTGCATATTTTGTTACCACACAACCAAAAATAATAATTAATCTCCTGTCGAATACGGGGCCCAGAATTTTGCATTATAATCAATGAAAAATAATGCAAAGGGGCCCACGGTTACCATCAAATTCGATCACTGTCTTTACGCGAAACCATTTAAATCAAGTACCCTTATGATTTACTGATACTTACTATATATGTACTTTGAAACGTTTAAAATTCAAATCCACGTTGAATCACCGTTTTTTGTAAAAAAAATCATGTCTTTTTGCCTGATATTCTGCGCTTTTGATGTCTTTTTGCCTATTTCTTTATGTTCCTACATATACATACGGACATTGCCTTGATGAATTTTACTATGTACAAGAAACACTTTTGTCAATGTAATTGGCTTCGCATTTCGGTTTTTCTAAAACCTTGCCGACCTTTCGTTTCTCGAGTGATTAGGGTGACCATATTTGTCCTGACTAAAACCGGGACATTTTTTGGCCAAAAAATTTTTCCATAATATCTAGTGCTTGGCGAAAAAATTTGCCATAATATCTTGTGCTTGGCAATTCAAATATCACTGAATTTTGAGAATGAGCCAGGAAAGGAAATTAAGTAAATATTACATGCATGTTACTAGTATTTATGTACAAAACTATACTTTTTCATCAATATTTTGGCGAAAAAGTGAAATAATTTAATTTTTCCCGACGATTTAAAAAACCGGGACACTTTATCAAAACCGGGACATTTTCGGGACGCCGGGACAGGGTTTGAAAAGCGGGACATGTCCCGGCTAAACCGGGACGGATGGTCACCCTACGAGTGATTATATAATGCTTATTATAATTTTATTCTAATCAGAGAAAAATTTTAAACAAATCCTTCCCAACCTTATCTAGCTTATGATATGTAAGTACATAAGTATGTAAGTACATAAGTATGTAAGTACATAAATCCTCCTCCCTATCCAAGTAACTATGAAGTTTCCTGTATTCTTCATGTCAGCCATCAACCAATGCATAAAATTTCCTACATGCTCTATTGGGATAATTTTCGGATCCGTGCAGCTACTTATATATGCATTTACTCTTGCAGGCATCACTTCCATTAAATAATGCAGAAATGCAAACTGTGTAAATAGTTAAGACAAATACATTTTTGCACATTATTTGCATTGTGAGAACAAAAGTATTTATCGTTGAGGCAATAAAACGATCTAACACACACATGGCCAAGACCAGAGATTTTTTTTATGGCTAAACTGATTATTGTAAAATATTTGATATTCCGGTCTCCTCAATCTTTTCATAATACTGCAAAATTAACCAAGACTGTCGTTCATTAAATTAACTAACAGTAACATTTTAGATAATCTACACCATATTTACATATATGTATTTAAGTATTTGTATGGTATCAACCTTCCCTCTAAACAATGTGAAAGATTTAATTTCCCCGGGACTAGAGATGTGCATAGGGTAGGGTATACCTTAAAAAAACCCTACCCTATAGGGCTTTGGGCGGGCGGGCTTTTATTACCCTGAATTTTTAAGGGCAGGGTAGGGTAGGGCTTTTTTAAGTAGGGTATAGGGCCGGGCGAGCTTTTTTGTATGTACACCAATATGATGTAGGGCAGGGTAGGGCTTTTCCGTTTTACTATAACGCAGTCAACCATCGAGCAGGCGATTAGAATGAGACGCGGGACAATCTTGTCATCTTTCTGCTGTACTAATTCACTTGTGTTACAAGTACTTAAAATTGATTATACTATGGAGATTGAATACTCCATGTTGACATTTGTTACTGGTGTGGCGACACAAAATTTGGAAAGTTGCAAAAAGACTTAAATTTCTTGCGTCACATTCCATAGATATAAGAATTGTTCAACCACACGAGTGCGAGAGCCAAGAACTTCATTTTTGTCCGGTGGAAACGTTAACGAAATTAACTTTGATTTACAAAATTACTAGACCATTTTTGAAGTTTTAATGTCATTATAATTTTTTTAATCATCATAATTGCGAACTAATAATATATTAATATTATTAGTTGCTTTAAACGATTTACATAAACAATTGTGAATAGGGCCTGGGCCCAAAGCCCTATAGGGTAGGGTAGGGTTTTTATTGATAAAGAAAATCTAGGGTAGGGCTAGGGCGGGCTTTATTTTTCTAGGGTAGGGCAGGCCCGGGTTTCAATTTTACCCTACCCTATAGGGTAGGGTAGGGCAGGGCAGGGCCAAGTAGGGTATAGGGTAGGGCGGGCAATGAAAAATGCCGGCCCTGCACATCTCTACCCGGGACACACTGGTATTTTTTTTATTTTTAGCAAAGTTCACGTTACACTTAAAATTTAAAAACTTGTGGACTTTATATATAACATGTCCAGAAATAAACGGTTCTGCGTAATGTAAAAGTGTACTGCGCACTTTGTGCAGATTGTTATTTTTCATTTTCATTTTTTGAACCGTAATTGAATGGGTCTTCAGGGGATATAAAGCATTTTTTGATAAAATGGCGAAATTTAGTAGCAATCACCCTGAAAGTGTAAACCTCGCAAATCGAGTTTTTCACAACCACAAAACTGCTGTTTGAAGTGACTCGAACCAGACGTGGCAGTACTTCAAAACGGAAACATGTCACAATAAACGATGATGTATCGTTATATTTCGAAGTATAAGGATGACAAAGAGTGTAATTCAAAAAGTATTTAAGGCCACCACTCGTCACGGTCACCCACGAAAAAAGGAAAGCCATCAAATAACTTTTCACCACCAGTCCGTCCCGGTGAAGTCCTGCGGATGCTCGGAAACCGAAAATTTCAAAAAATCGGTTGTGCAGCATTTAAGTACATAAACTAAGGAATGCAAAAAAAAATCAGAAAAAGTTTTGCAAAAAACGTTGAGGACCAAAAAATCAGGGTGAAAAAAACGAGTCGACAAATGTCATGAAAAAATATCATTATTTGTGACGAGACCTACGTTGACCCTGACCCTTTAAAGACTTCGAAAAGCACATTTTTTCACTCAGGCAACCCAGTGGATATAGATTATCAACAGAAGTTGGACATGATACTTAAATTCCCTGTAAAATTCCAAGCGAGGCTTACATTGAGACAAATGGCCTTAAAACAGAAAGCCCTCCAAATGCCCCTATTTGCGAGAAATGAAAAAGATTTGGGCCTTGTGCAATAGAACATACTCTAGCCTTCGCTCCAAGGCGAAAAAGCTGGAAAAATTCGAACGTTAACGGCGAAAAATCAGCAAAAACATTTGGAAAGCGAGTGAAAATCGCAAATCGTTGTTGCAAGTCGCAAATCCTTGTTGCGGAAATTCTGATTGGTGGCCAAGAATAGAGTAGGAAAATTCATTCGAAACCAAAACTAACCCCTATGGTTTTCACCTACACTTTGCCCAAGATTTTATAAAATTCTTCTCACTAGGTCGTAATACACAGCTCATTATGTGCGGTACCATTTAATCCTGGACACACCTTATCTAACATATTTTTATATTTTTTGGCTCTAAACAAATTCATACAACTTGATGGAGTATGGTGCTTGATCTTACACTTTCATATTTCCCATGAACCCAGATGTTCACTAAACAAAGTATTTATCTCGTTAACATCAATTTCCAGCTTGGGAATCAACGAGAATTGTAAACCCAAGTAATTCAATTTAGTTATGTACACATTATTATTTTACGACGTATGTATGCACACGGAAATGTATGTACATATGTACGTGCAAACTAATGTATGCACATGCATATATACATTGTATACATGTACATACATACATATATCTATGCACTTCTACATACAAGTATTGCGCCTACAATAAAGTTACTTTCTGCATATGCATAATTTTATCTAACTAAATAAGTTATTTTATCACTTTGCCTCCAAGTTATAATTAATTAGGAAATAAATCCTCTTTCTGGATTGTGCCTAGCTGGAAATCACGATGAATGTTATCAGATGCAATGAATCATCAATGCTTCGTTAGATACCTGGCATCTGTTTGCAAATAATAAAACACTCATTTCCCCACTAGCTACTCACCAGTAAAGTTACATAAATTGTTAGTTTTACATTTCATTTTCCCTACAAGCCTCAAAAATGTCTAACCTGGCTGATAGCATGGCATTAACCCTTAGCCATGGGAGACCGTTTTAAAACGTTTTAGAGTTTTTGCTTTAATTCGGGAGACCGTGAAAAGCCGTTCACAAAAAAAGTCTCTGCCTTCGGGGTCAACGGCTTTTCACGTTTTCACGTTTCCATGTCAGGTGCGGGACAACGGATATTTCCGTGGTAAAAATTATTTAGCTGATTCGGGAAACGGCAAAACACGTTGACACTAACAACTAAAATTATTAGGGCCTTGGTTCAGAATCGTCCGTGGTAACACTAGGTCACTTCGCCACTGCTTTGCATAGGATGGGTTACATGTAAAATTTTTGACTCTGGTTTACTAACTGCTAAAACTATTCAAGAAATTTATAACGGAAAGTTATTGAGGCCAAACCACACCCGTCTCGTGTAATCTTGGTTTTGCCAGGACGGGTTAATTTTTGCTAAATTTCAACGTTAATGAAAAACTAGTGGGAGAAATTAGTTTCGGGTTTTCCCAAAAGCTCGACATATATTTTGGTTAGTACACCAACTATCTCAGATAATTTATAAAGGTACAGGGGATTATTTAAGATACAAAATATGAGGTAAAACCAGTGTCGCCAATAAATAAAGGGTTATATACACCTTCTATCAAACTCATAAATTATCAAATTGATCTCCTCGTCTAGATTGAGGTCTTGGCTGCATTTAAAAATTAAAATATATCAAATGAATGCATACAGTTAGTCAGAACTCTTGATCCAAGTTAAGAAAAACCCTTATGCAGATCCACAAACATGTGTGGTATGGGACCAATTGCTCTATTTTACAAATGTCTTGAGTAGTTTTGCATAGTCATAATTTTGCACCTTAGTCATATTTCATAACTCTAATTATCATGCAACTTTGCTTTACAATGTTACACTTAAATTTTAATACTCATCATTTTAAATATCATATTTATTGACGTTGTCCCGCAGTTAATTTTCTCCTAACGTGTTTTGCCGTTCTCCCGAATTGAGCATTTATAAAATCGTCCCGAATCTAAGCAACTCATGTAATAAAAGTTTCCAGATTTAGAACTTGTCAGATTTTAATTATTTTTTGGCTTCCCGAATGATCACAATTGTGGTCATCGAAACGCCCCGCAGCAACGCCAAACATAGTTACCGTTTCTCCTCGGCTAAGGGTTAAGGATAGTTTCTGCAGTGAAATCCTACTCTAACAAGGTGATCCTGGACGGAGTTGATATCACGGTGGAAAAAGGAACAATGTAAGATTTCAGTTTTATTCCCCCTCGAAAAATTTTAATGATTGAGGGCTGATGGGGTTTAAGTAAATATATAGGCTTATCTAAGTCGATTAACATAGTAGTTGAATTACATATTTAGTAGTACGTATGTAATTCAAAACTGATTTTTCAAAAGTGACATTATATTTTTGTCATTTTACGCGATGTTGAAGTTAAGACCCACTTTCAGTTATCTTGCGAAAAAATTTTAACAATAATGTACATATTTATTTCACAGCTATTCACTCCTTGGACCGAGTGGATGCGGGTAATTGCAAATTTGTTCATTCCGACTAGATACAATTATCACTAACTCAACGTCAAAATTACATTTTGAACGAATCAGGAAAACCACGCTGCTTTCCTGCATCGTGGGAATTCAACAGTTAAACGAAGGAAAAATTGAGTTATTTGGACGGAATGTGTCCACATTTCGAAATGCGATACCTGGAGGATTAATCGGCTATATGCCACAGGTTGGGAAATAAATAATTGAAAGTGTGCATCCTTATTTAATAAAGTGAATTTCCGAAAGAGACAGTCCGTAAATTACGTAACGCGTGACCAAGGGATGGGGAGATCTACATAATTCTCTAATGATATCGTGCCTGTGTTACACATGTCAAATGACGGAGAGTGGTCTCAAAAGTCGCGATTTTTGCGTTTCGTAATTTATGGATGCCTCCACATACATTTTATTGACTCATCTGAAATTTTGTTCCATCAGGAGACTTGCCTCTACGAATCCTTCACAATTCTGGAAACATTCATCTACTACGGAAGACTGCATTGTATGCCGTTGGATAGGATTATATGCAACCTGGCAAATTTAAAAATTGTCATGAATCTACCCAGTTTGAACAGTTATGTCAATAATATCAGGTATGCACAAATGTGTAACCCGTTCGTTATTAGTTGATGCCCTTTTAATCCATATTTTGTTAATGAAGTGGTGGGGAGAGGCGCCGTGTCTCCCTCGGCGTGGCGTTGCTGCATGACCCTAAAATTCTTGTCTTGGACGAGGCTACGGTCGGAATTGATCCGGTTTTACGACAGAAGTTTGTTAAATATACATTTGTGATATGTACAATTGTTATAAAGTACGCAATTATGTACTTGCGCAATATGTGCTTAATTTCAGAATTTGGGATTATTTGGAAAGTCTTGTTCAATCCAGTGAAACAACGGTATTTCTCACGACGCACTACGTCCAAGAAACCAGGCACTGTGCAAAGGTATGCAGATAAAATTAGGGAATTTTACCTTAAACATGACCAGATTTTAAAAATTCCAGTTGTGTGTACAAAATGTGAAAATTTTTATTCAATGGAATAAATTTTTTAAAGAGTACTGTAAATTTTTCAGATCGGATATCTACGAGATGGCCACATGTTAGTACAAGATTCGCCGAAAGCGTTGCTAGAAAAATATGGTGTGAAATTTTCTACACTAATTTATGTCTTTTCTGTTTTTATGTCAATTTCAAAATCCCAAAGTACAAATTTGAAATTTACGTATTTTATCATTCCAGGTCCAAATTCTGAATTGAATGCTACCACACTCGACGACATAATGCTACATTTATGCAAATCCCATATTTCGCGAACACACCAAATCACAACATGTTGTACCCCCAAATTTTCAAAACTGGAGACTGAATCTGATCACGAAGTGCAATTACTACAGGTTGGAGTTCTCAAAGCCCACATCGGAAACGAACAGGCAATCCCACAGACTAACGTTCAAAATCATTATGGACGCTCGAATGTCCACTATTCTCAACTGAAGGCACTCACAATCAGGAATTGAATTGTGTACATGAGATTCCCAGCAGACTTCATGATTTGGTCGGAGATTTCCTACCTCGCTTATCGAGGTTGCCAGCTAACTTCGAAGATTAACAAATGAATGGGAGGGGATACACACATACAATATAAGTAGAGGACTACCTCGTTTGCACATATTGACGCATTAATGACAGACATAGAGTATATTCAGTGTAAAAAGCCGTCGAAAAGGGGCATAGCGAAATTTATGAGGCGACAGCAAAATATACAAATTTTGATTAAAAACTATACAAATTTAGTTTTTGTAAAATAAATAATTTTTTAGTAAAAATTTAAAACATATTTAGTACACACATTATGAAAACAACGTTTTTTGAAAAAGCAACGTGATCTGTAATCACCCCCTTAGACTCAGAGTATGCAGTTTTACATACTGAAAAGTCTTATGGCATCTTGGTCGGAGACGAGGGTAGGATTCTCCGGGCAAGCCAAAAAGTCTGATTCCCAGTGTAAGTTTATAATGCGGATAAGGGGACATCCATAACTTAAAAATGCAAAAATACAAAAATCTCAAATTTCTAGACCCCGTCTTTAACATTTGTGGGTACGATATCATTAAAGCCTTTGCCACCCCCTACTCCTTTCTCGCGTTACGCAATTTATGAAAGGCCCCTTACATGTCCTTAAGTCAGTCATGATTTAATACCAGTTTTATAAGAGTGTATTGCAATTTTCTGGAACTTTACATTTGACGCGTACCTAAACAGACTGCCTCTGAGCCAACTAGTACATACTCGGACCATAAGTGTCCGTACATGCATTTCTGGTGATAAATCAAAAAGTATTAGAGCTATCTGTTAGAAATTTTTGTGGATGAACAAGGCACTAATATTGTTTAGAAATCATAACTTAGTTTTCAAGATTTCGTCCAGGGGCTTTTACGCAAGACGTAACTCGTGACAGAAACCGCTCGCTCGCGGCACGCGCCGTTTTCATGAGATAAGTGCTCCACACTTTCGTTAGGATGACTTCAGGCCATCCACGCTTATGTGAGATTTAGAACATACTTGTATCTATAATTTTGACCACCGGTCATAATTTAGAGGACTAAGGTCTGCAGATGCTGAGGACCGTTCTTGGGATGAAAAAAGTCAGCAAAATTCGTTCGAAGCCATTTTTGGACAACTTTTGCAGAATGGTCGCCAACCAGAGCATCTTGAAAGTCCAATGTTGTGTGGGCGTTGGTCTTCCGGTGGGCGCTTGGTAGGTCAGAGGTGAGTGCAGTCGGGACGGACTGGGATGAATGTTCCGGAAGGACACCACACAGTTTGGGAGCGTAAGGCCGTATGTACGATCGGCAGCCCCGCTTATGATGCGAGATACACGAAAGTTAATGTTTTATCGGAATTAGCACTCGAAATCAGTCACCGAAATGTAATACGCGTCACCCCGAGAGTTATTGTTTTTACATAGCAACTAGTTATCAATTTATTTTACGTAGCCGTAGGATTTTTACATTTATGTATTAGAAACCAAAATATATTTAGAGGTTGTGGAAACTGTAGAATTATGGGGGACTTTAGGATGGCAGTGGTGGAGAGAGGAGATACGTCTTGGTAGACGCCGGAACTCCGTCTGCCAGGATTCTTGGACAGAAGACAGTATATGTCCTTGTTGAAGGAGACGATGTCCTTCAGTCGATGTATGGATAATTTGGAGTGACTGGCCGGTCGAGATATCAATGTATGAATATGGAGACGAGGAAGAGATAGGAGGGGAGGATGCATATGATATGCATAGTTCCCTCAGTTGGTTACTGAAGAGTTTATGGTCCAGGGGATTAACTATTAGCTTTTGGAAACTCTGAAAATAAGTTTTGGGTTGAACATGTACCCTTTGCGGCAAAAAACAGAGATTTGCTTTTTCCAGGCAACTGGCTCCTGTCAGATCTAGGGCGATAATTTCTGATTGACCTCTGCATACTAAATATAATGTCAGGGTCCCGTAGAGCAAATATCTGGCAATTTTTTTCTACTAACTTTGTCTCTACAGGCGAAAAGTCTGAAAAGCTTTTCTCCTGAAAACGGCGCGTACCGTGAGCGAGCAGTTTCCGTCGCGAGTTATGTCTTGTGTAAAAGCCCCTGGATGAAATCTTGAAAACTAAGTTATGATTTCTAAACAATTTTAGTGTGTTGTTCCTCCACAAAAATTTCTAACAGATAGCTCTAATACTTTTTGATTTATCACCAGAAATGCATGTACGGGCACTTATGGTCCGAGTATGTGCCTCTTCGTGAACATGTACCTCATGTTGTTTACGATTGGACATGATCCAGTCGGCCTCAACTTGGGGACAGTAACTGGCCACTCTTGTGATAAAATGGTTGACCAATCTCCACTCACGAAAGATTTTGCGTGTAAATTTTTAAGCATCTTGGAAAAATCGGAGATTAATTTGGTATGTAGCTACACGCGAAATTTTCATTTGTGTGCGATATTTGCACAAATTGTAAGCTAGATATTTACATATATACTGATGTTGAGCAGGATTCTAGTCCGGGCAAAAAGTCCTGTTTTGATGAGAATCGAGCGTGCACGCCCTCGTCCCTACTTCTGCATGGATTCATATGAAATTTTCAACTTTGTCTTAGAGATGCGAAATTGGCATGCACATGCACCAACATATGCTGTATCATAATACAACATCAATTCCCGTTCCTTTCGCTATAAATTTTTCAGGAAAAATCAAAGACCAAATGTCATCCCTATCAGTTCAGGAGGCTCACAGGGTTAGAGTAAACTATCGTTCATCCAGAATGTATTGAGCAAGGGAATTCTCGGGAGGTGAAATGGCCGACCTCTCCATAAGCTATAACACGTAAAGTTTCTAAATTAATTGCACGGTCATTTCGTGATGGATTTTCAAAATGGAGCCCGTTTTGGAAACCTTGGACCATGGGGAGAAATATATATTTTCAGATTTTTCAAATTCGGCCCCACCCCCTCGAAATCCAGGTCACAAGGTCAAAAAACAAGTAACACTTCTTTATCGGATTTTAAAATTTTACGACTGGATTCGACGCACCTGGGGGTAAATTCGTAACGGCAATGGTCAGGTCATCATATTCAGCGACTAGTTGGCCGCACCCCCTGCTTTGGAATCATTGTGGGGGTGGTCAAATGTCAAATCAACACATTTAATGTAGTAAAAAATTTCCCCCCCCCCCACCGTAGTTTCCAAAGTTCAACGTCGACAGCACACGTGATCTTGCCAAGGCCCCTATGTGAAAGACATTCCATTGCCGTAGACCCCATGGCGACAGGGGGCGTGGTTATCGGCGCTTCTGCCAATACCTTACCAATGCACGCCATGCGACATATCATTTTTCTCAGGCCGGTAAGGAGATTTCAGTGGCATATTTCAAATTTTAATATGCCACACCCCCTGTGGGTGTGGCTATAGGTATCCAATGGATAAATTTAAACCTGGTCATGTGACATATCAATTTTCTCAGCTCACCAAGGGGATTTCAATGACGTAGTTAAAATTTAGTAAACCACGCCCCCTGTGGGTGTGGCCGTCGCTATCCAGTGAATCAACTTAAACCTGGTCATGCGACATATCAATCTTCTTAGGACGCTAAGCGGATTTCATTAACGTAGTTAAAATTTAAAAAGCCACACCCCCTGTGGGTGTGGCTATAGGTATCCAACGGATAAATCTAAACCTGGTCATGTGACATATCAATCTTCTTAGGACGTTAGCTAGATTTCAGTGGTATACATAAAATTTAAAAAGCCACACCCTCTGTGGGTGTGGCTATCATTATCCAGGGAATCTACTTCAAGTGGGTCATGCGACATATCAGTTTTGTCAGCACGCCAAGGTTACCACGACGAAATAATTAAAACATGTGAAACCACTCCCCCTGTAGGGGTGTGGTTTTCTGTTCCCCGTAAATTTGGCGAAACAAGTACTCGCCCGGCGTGTAAATTTTCAAAGCTCGTTACGCGATCAAAGTTATGTAATTCATAGTCACACGTCCAATTGGGCTGGATTGCTCGAGTTTTACAAAACCAAGCGATGTGAAAAAACCATTTTTTAAATATTTAATGCAGCATCTCCATGATTTTGCAGAATAATTAAAATACGGGAACTGTGTCCTTGTTTGTTGACAGCAACGACTTTTCGAGATTGACGAAACCATTTCGGATGACTCATAATAAAGCGTCATTTTTATACCTCCATGGTCATCGCTTCCAAGCAAATTTAAAATGGAAACCACACCACCAGGGCTTGTGGTCATCGTATTTGCACTTGGCTGGTTACCTTGGGGATGAATTCGATGCTACTGATTATTTTGCAATTCGCATTACCTGGTTTCCAAGATTTGCACATGTGTTCAAACCACACCCATTGTGGGCGTGGTTTTTTAACTTTGAATTACGTAACTTTGATCGACCTGAGGAGGTGAGAATATTTGCAGATCACATGACAGTTTCGCAAAATCCGCTGGAAGCAAACAACCACACCTACAGGGGGCTTAATTTATCATATATTAAGCCTTCCATCGTGGTCGCCTTCGCGAGCAAAGGCAACAACCATGGGATGACCCATGACCCGGTTTAAGTAGATTCACAGGATACGTATAACCACACCAGGCCCCGAAATTGGGGAGGGCAACCGGGGCAATTGCCCAGGGCACCAAATTCTGGGGGCGCCGGCAGGGACCCACAGGTTTATTGTTATTCACTAACATATCAAAAAATTAAAGACGCAATTTACGGACAGTGCAGTCGTTACACAACATTGAACAAACTATATATTTACATAGATGCTCAAATATGTCAAATACCTAATTGCGCTAGTAACTAAACCTCAGGAACCAATATCGCGAGCAACCTATTTACTTTGTCTAGCTGATTACATTTCTTCGGCCTATTTATGCTAATTTTATAAGAAAGGCAGGAAATACTTAAGCTGAATGGAAGGACAGTGTGAAGGAATGACGATCTGGGGCAAGACTTTTTTTTGAAGATTTTGATGCCATCTGAATAGTTAAGTACATATGCAAGCCTTAAAAAATACCTCAAACAACTTTTGTAGCACAAAAACTGAACAATTCGTCACGTCAACCTTGGACACCTTAAGGGGGCATTATCTCCACAGGTGATTACTTGGTAACATGTTTTTAGGTGTTACTAATCCTCATAAATTTCATATTTAAATAGTATCCGAAATTAGCTTGATGATGCTAAACTATTAGAACGTTTGCGAGGAATAAAAAATCGAAGACATAAAAATATTAGTCTTTTATCAGTGATTTCACTGTGAAAACTTAGTTTAGAGAGTTCAGTTGACTTACTTAGAAAAGTTTTAAATCATTGATGTTAATTAAATTTCCCCAAATTTAGAAATTTGGAAATTATGAAAACAATGTATTAAGCTCTACATAAAAAATGCATTTTTTAACTCAAAAGCAATTCTGAACACACACCAATACAAGAATATTTGTATAAATTCGAAAAGTGATACTAGTCAATACACAATGTGTATTACACATATTTACATTTATTTTTGCCCATAATTTAATTTTTAGATTTACCTGAGCACTTAATCTTCTGTGTAACCAGAAGTTTCACTGAAATTTATCTAGTTAAGTCCTCATAGTTTGATGTCCGAATGAAGCAATTGCTCCTAGGTCTCCAAAAGGGCACCCTCGTTTTAAAATTATAGCAATATACAAATCGTTATGAAAAATTAACTCTGTATTAACGTAGAAAACTTATATCGCTTTTACAAAGTGTTGGTGAAAAAGGCACTAAAAGTAGATACTAGATATATATTTACCACTCAAAAAATTCCACTACAGGGGCGCCGTCGCGATCTTGCCCCGGGAGCAAATTTTCAAAATCGGGCGCTGAACCACACCCATAGAGGGCGTGGTTTTTTTAATTTTAACTACGTCAATGAAATCCACTTAACGTCGTAAGAAGATTGACATGTCGCATGACTAGGTTTAAGTTGATTCACTGCATACCAACGGCCACACCCACAGGGGGTGTGGTTTACTAAATTTTAAATATGTCAGTGAAATCCCCCCGGCGAGCTGAGAAAATTGATATGTTACATGACCAGGTTTAGATTTATCCATTGGATACCTATAGCCACACCCACAGGGGGTGTGGCTTTTTAAATTTTAACTACGTTAATGAAATCCGCTTAGCGTCCTAAGAAGATTGATATGTCGCATGACCAGGTTTAAGTTGATTCACTGGATAGCGACGGCCACACCCACAGGGGGCGTGGTTTACTAAATTTTAACTACGTCATTGAAACCCTCTTGGTGAGCTGAGAAAATTGATATGTCACATGACCAGGTTTAAATTTATCCATTGGATACCTATAGCCACACCCACAGGGGGTGTGGCATATTAAAATTTGAAATATGCCACTGAAATCTCCTTACCGGCCTGAGAAAAATGATATGTCGCATGGCGTGCATTGGTAAGGTATTGGCAAAAGCGCCGATAACCACGGCCCCTGTCGCCATGGGGTCTACGGCAATGGAATGTCTTTCACATAGGGGCCTTGGCAAGATCACGTGTGCTGTCGACGTTGAACTTCGGAAACTACGGTGGGGGGGGGGAAATTTTTTACTACATTAAGTGTGTTGATTTGACATTTGACCACCCCCACAATGACTCCAAAGCAGGGGGTGCGGCCAACTAGTCGCTGAATATGATGACCTGACCATTGCCGTTACGAATTTACCCCCAGGTGCGTCGAATCCAGTCGTAAAATTTTAAAATCCGATAAAGAAGTGTTACTTGTTTTTTGACCTTGTGACCTGGATTTCGAGGGGGTGGGGCCGAATTTGAAAAATCTGAAAATATATATTTCTCCCCATGGTCCAAGGTTTCCAAAACGGGCTCCATTTTGAAAATCCATCACGAAATGACCGTGCAATTAATTTAGAAACTTTACATGTTATAGCTTATGGAATGGTCGGCCATTTAGCCTTTTGGATTTATTAACATTGGCCGATGCTCAATACTTTTAAGATGCACCATAGTGTCAATGATTCATAAGTTGAGTTAGTATGAAATTTTCAAAGCGCACTATCTGCCAATGCTAAAGTTTGGTGTAGATATTAGCATAAAAACAGGATAAAAGTTGACAAAGTTTAAGTTTCCAAATTTACTGCGGGTTTTCTTCTCCTCATATGCAAATATATCTGCCAAACGTCCGAATTAGCAGATAGTGCCGTTTGCAAATTGCATACTAATTAAATTTATGATCGATTCACACTTGTTAAGTCTAAACCTGTGAGCATGGGTTTATGTATGAGAGCTCCATTGAAAGTTGAAGTTATCTCCTGGTTGAAGTTTGACCTGTTTGACATTTTTCGAAAACATTAACCGCATCCAGCCACAATTGGGCTTCATTTGCGCAAGTATTTAGAATTGTGCACCTTCGAGATAAGCCAGGCCAAAACCTGGTCGGATAATTATGACACTAATTGTGTTCAGTATAATGATTCGGCGAATATTAAGGCTAAGTAAATTCATAGTATTTATGTAATATGCACTATGTATTAAACTCCGTTTCACGCTTAGGAACATGGGATTCCCATTTTATTCTTGTGTGGCGATAAGATCCGACAGCTTGAAAAGGAGCTTATCTGAAAGTCAAAATCTACTAAATAAATTTGAGATTTAATTTTCCAGATACATTTTGGCCCATCGAGTCAGTCGTGTGGTGGTACCGGTACTTCTGCTTCTGCCTTCCAAACACCCTACGGATGCGTGTGTTGCGCTGTATCATGATAAGAGGGTGGGGAATAACGCACCCGACCGTGTTTCTCAATGGAGTCTGTTTCGGGATACTTTTCATAATTGCTAACACAATTACAACTTTTCTGCTTGAGAGGAGAAATAAAAAGAAATGATTTACATATGCATGTGAATGCTCAAAGTTTGCAGATAAGTACCTATGTACATATTCAGGATAAGAAAGTTTGAACAAATTTGATTTTTAAATATTTAAACGCATACATATGCCAAAAACTTCTTAAAATTTGGGTCGCCATTCATACATATGTAGGTATACAAATTAAAAATTAGTGGAATATTTAATAATGAAACTTCCAACGGGTCTGTTGTAATTTTTGTATCCATCTGAACAGCTTAACCAAATTAGGGTAATGCGCTTTCCTCACCAAATCCATCATTTTGTTTAGTAATAAGAAAGTTACTAGACACATATATAATGCATAACTTTTACATTAACTAAATTTATGACTGATACATAGACACTACATGCATAAATTTATTAAACTACACTATTGGTTACTGGCAGGCTTGACAAAAATAACAAAAAAAGATTAGGTGAAGCTTGCTGAAAAAGAGAAAACGAGCTCTTATCATCATATACTAAAATACATACTATGCTACATCAGTATTCGTCTAACGATTTATAATTTGACGTAACTAGTTCAGCAACTTCCATGCGTTTCGGCGCATGTGTAGTTTCATCAAAACCGGAGAGCATACGGGAGACCTCTACATATTTTAAGGAGGACAGCAATCGCACAGATTTTACTTTACATTAGATTTGTTGTACACAATGCACCATGTTCCCCTGGATTTGCCAACCAAATAATAAAATGGAATTATTTCCCGTCTCTCTTGAGCAATATTAGAGATATGGTTTGATTAATGCAAAAATCCTGCAACACGAACGGGGTCCCTCTCTCGACAAAGTTCGAAACAAACCGGATCTTGAGGACGCTACAAGCTCGGAGCTGCCTCCTCATCAGCTTCGCCCTTTTTGACCGGGTCACCTCTTCCTAGCAGGCCAGCACGTGTCCCGACGAACTGTGAAACTTTGATGCAAGGGCGACTATAAGAATGTTATTAATCCCGGTAATAGTCGTCATCAAGGGGAACACGAGAAAGCCCGGCATTGGGATATCTTTCGACAAACTGATGCACACAAAAAGCCCGAATATTTCAACTACCGGGTTGCAAAACATTATCGCTGGGAGGATCCTCTCAGAAAAGTGGGCGTTCAATGATTTCTCCAGGATTTGAACGACCCGATAGAGTCTGATGTAGTCGGAGTGATCGCCCAACTGGTTTGTGATATGGCTGTGGAAAATTGGGTTTGTTATCAGTTTAGACACTTATTATGAGGGGACGATGGGTATCGGATTTAAAATGTAAGAAACATAGGTAACCTATGCAAATATCAATTTTTCATAAGTCCAAAAGTTTTTGAGTTTTTCAGTATTATGGAAAAGGTTAGCAAAGTGGCGAATTTTGTTATTGAACCTTAACATTGAAAATTTGTGTTCAATCTTTATGAATGTAGTTACAACTGGTCTCATAATACTTCAATCTCAAATTGGGGAAAGATTCGATTCGAGACGAAGGAAAAATTACTTTTCTACTGCCTTGCAGATGTAAGAATTATAATTAATAGCGGAAATTCTAAGGGAAAGTATGCCAATTGTGGTATAATTAGCCACCTATAATTGTAAACATCATCTTTTTGCGATACTTCGTGTTTCGGCACTAGTTAACATATGTACATACAGAAAAAATCTTCGTCGTCGGTTTCGATCATTACCATTTCGGTAATTGAATGATTTTCGACCACTACCGAAATTGTAATGATCACTTGCACTCTAAAAGATACCCTTTTGAAAATCATTTAAATCCATGATACTAAATCCGGAGTAAACTTTACTCCTATCAAGTCATTAATAACCTTTCCTAATTGATTTCGTATCGTTTACTTACTTGGTATAGAATTGATAGTGCATTTACTTTTGAAAACCTTAACCTATTAGGATTTTAGGGAAAATATCCGTTTTTTATCTACGAACCTTTCCAACACTCGGAGAAAGTTGAGGATGAAAACGATTCCTACAAAGAAGACGTAGCACGCCACAATTCCGGCAGAGTACACAATGTGTGCAGACATCCAGGCCTCAAAGATATGCACCCCCAAGTAGCTTCCAATACAAGTATCCGCATCTTGACAACCGAGCAGCATGGACAGTATGAATGGCGGCGTGCATGGGGCGACCCGCAATAAAATGAAGAGCAGAACCGGGAACGCGGGAATGCAAACGTCGCATAATTGGATGTACAGCTTGACAGCCTTTGTCTCCAGGGAAGCCGGGAGATGGGGAAGATTGAACATAAGTGTGGCCTCCACATCCAGGAAAGCGTGGATGACTTGGCTCGGGCCATTGTCTAGGTTGTAGTTCCAGCGAATCGTGGATGCCAGCAGGTACGTCATGAAGATACCGAAACCTTGAAATTTCTCAATTGTTGTTAACGGTCCGAAGAAAATGTTTAGACCTTGAGTCGTGCAGTAACCGACGGAGAGGAGGCACTGCAGTTTGAACATTCCGATCCGAATGGGTGACCGGCACTGGATTAATCGATCCGATTTAGCGTCCCACTCGAACGGGTGGCAGGATAGGAGTTTGCATATTTTTAGCAAAAATATCAATCGAGGAAGATATTCAGTTTGATACATTGTTAAAGTAATTTTGTGATAATTGATGAGCAGAGTTGGGATGAACTTGCGGTTAGCCTTGCCTACTTATTAGTTGACCTTACTTGAGCATTTTTGAGAAATTTTATTCACTGACTTTGTCAAATCCGATAGCTATAATAAAATGTCGGAGAACGTCGATTTCAATTCATAGATAAATATATATGTATAGTGTGCACATATTTATTTAATTGATCGCTTGGTAATTGACCAAGGAAGCGCGTGTGTCAAATGTAAATAAATTTTTGGGGCGTCCCATTTTCTGTTTTCCACGGCAAATAAGGCACTCTGCGGGTATTTGTACTACGCAATAAACAAAGTTGTGTAAAATTTAGTCAATATTGGATAAAATAGAGGGTAGCCCGTAAATAGATTAAATTCCAAAAATGGTTTAATTCGGGAGGAAGACAAAAGCCGTCCTGAAAAATCGTGGTCATGGCGCGGAAGGAAGACAATTGTCGTTTCTAGGAGGTCATCGATTTTCACCATTTTCTCTCCGCGACCTAAAATTTGTTGCAATTTTGAGGGATTTCTCCTATGCCAACACAATGCTAAATTTGAAGATTTTCTTCCCGAAAATGTGGATATTTCCCTATACAACTCAATGTTAAAGTTTTGATTTTTCAGTTTTTCGAGTTTTATTAAAAACACCTGAATTTCTCCTCCCGCGCCATGACCACAACATACTTATAGTGTCCCTGATTTAATGCATTTTCTTGTCGTTAAACATACACGTTAAAGGGTTAAGTATTCCCTAAAATTCCTAGCTAAACTGCTCAATCGAAGCGAGGATTTATTCTTCGGACAATGTACAAGATATTAACTTCGTTGGGGAAGTAGATCGATCACAAAACATAACTGGGCCCAAACACTCAGTGAATTATTAAAGAAACACAACACGTAGATTAATATCTTCATATCAGACATCAAACTCATTCATTCATTAAAAATCCAAGATGTCGGTAAAGGTGGACACCATGTACACACATATGTTAAATATATAGGAGAAATGTAAAATACTTAACTAAAACAAGTAAATACATTGTATGCACACTGCACGTATATGCAGAATACGAGGGGACCACAGAAAGTATCCGTTCTGACCTTGAAGGAGGCTCATTTTCCCCCAGGTTTTTTGTTGGTGTGCGAGATAAACTTATATGTGTCTCAGATCTCATAGCTTAAAAATTCACGATCACGGCCGAGTCGAGGAGATCGTCTGATGTGATCAAAAACCGCGAAACAGGCAAAACAGATAAAATTTAGCCAAGGTTTGTTACGTAGATTTTGACCTTCAAAACCGAAACGTGTACTTCTTTTTGCATTTAGTCACTGGGGAATGAACCTTAGTTCATTTTTATGGCACTGATAGTGAGCCAAGAAGCAAGCAGTGGAAGCATCCACTCACAAAGGAGTAATAGTGATGCTGAAATTGCTATTTTGGTACATAATCACTACGGTTTAGGGATTGCAATCCCGGACGATTTTTTAAATCCCAGGAATCGGGATTCCCGGTTTTAACCGTACAAAATCCCGGGATTTTTTCCCGAAATTCAAAAATTTCGTCACAGCTTGAAATTAGTTAAATTTGGGTATGCAAAAAGGTAAATAACTTTAAAAAGTACCGAATACAAGCATATTTATACTACTTATGCACGTGCATACTTATATTTTTCGAGACCTGTGCATCCATAAGAATGTATTATTATAACATATGGAATTTTCTGGCCTTCTCAAAATAAATACAAATTAGCGATAATATAGTGGCGTGTCTGCTTGCAAATATAAACTTTCGGTGCAATGTGATAGTCTATTTTTCCGCCCTTTGTCTTGGAGAGGTGATAAGAAATATTTTAAAAATTTCATTACAGATACTTTCAAACCAGAAATAATTAATCAACGATTTGCTAGCATTTTAACCTGACCTGAAAGGAATAAATTTACGTTTATTATTTGGGTACTATTATAAAAAAACTACAATTAGACAATTCAAAAATTTCAAGTTCAAATATATGAACTACCTCGTTTATTCAGCCTTAAATTGATCGACTAAAATTCGAAATTATATATTTCTAACATGTTAGCTTTTTTGAGCATAACTGATTTCAGATTATATACTTATACCGAGGGTAAGTTTTATTTCTTCCTTCAAATTTAAATCTGACATCGAAATTAGAAAATTTTAAGTTTATATTGCAAATTTTACTTATGAACTATAAGATTTAGATATATGTACGCCATGTAAAGAACATCATCTTTGAACATCATAGGAAGTTCCCATGATGTTTAAAGCTTTAATCTTGGAGTTGAGAATGAATTTTGACAGGTTATGCTCTGAGCATAATGCTCATCGAAACTTTTTCTTACTAATACTATAACCGAAAATAATGTAAACCCGCTACTAAAAGCCAAATATAAGGAATTTTTAGTCCAGAATGACAAATTGAAAAATCCCGAAATCCCGGGATTTCAATTATTAAAATCCCGGGATTTCGGGATCCCGTTTCCCGGGAATTCCCGAGAATAGAATCCCCAAAAATCCCGGGACTGGAACCCCTACTACGGTTTTTGAGACTCAGAAGGACTTCTGGTACTGGACGTTGCGGCTCCGAAAACCACCAACCATGGTGCGTATTCTACCACAATTTTGAAATTTTAACCCAAGCCATTGTTGAGAAAATACGAGAACAAAAATCGCGTTGCTCACGAAAAAACTCTGACGACGAATTTTCAATAAAAAATCCAAACTTTCGAAAGGTGCCATTTTAAGCCAAAAAATGTCAAAATTATTTCATCCCGCTTACAGTCCACACCTGGCCTCTGGTAACTCCTGTGTATTTCGACATTTAAAAAAAACCTCAGGGGGAGGAGATTTCGACGATACATGGGGTGAAATCAGCGGTTTTGACTTTTTTCGAAAATTAGTCATAAAACCGGGATGGAGTATTTTAAATTTAACGGACCAAGAGGGTTGACCTCGCAGGGGACCACTCTCAAAAATTATAGAGCAGCAGAGACTGGTCAATCCCGGATTAAGGATTGGGGATTGGGATTGGGGATTAATTAATCCTTAATCTCAATCCTTAATCCCGAGTTTTTGAATTTTAATCCTTAATCCCTAATCCCCAATCCAACTCAGTCAACTTTAATCCAAAAGTGGGATTAAAATTGGATTAAAATGGGATTAAATTTGTATTGACTAAAAACTTGAAAAGCAAACTTCTCTTTAGATCGCTCCCCTTTCGAAAATTGATTGCATTGCGTCCATTTTTATCAAACATTTAAAAATACTTCACAATATTTTGCAAAACTACTCGTATCGCGGTACCCTCAATCCATAATGTTCAAATTTTGTGTGAGCTTATAAAGAAATGTGAGTACTTTGACCAAACTATGATCGAAGCTGTTCGTTAAAATAGCACCAAGAATAAAATTATAATTCTTCCTCTGTGTAATTTTTAGCACAAAAAATATTTAATTGCGACTTAGAAATTGTATTCACAAGCAATCTAATTTTGCATGCAAAATGTCCAAAAGATTTCATTTTCAGAAGTTCAGAGATTTGTTTAATTAATTTAAAAGTCTGGCATAATAATGCACTTTAATGCAAACAATTAATCCACGACTATGTAAATTAATTTCCATACCAGGTAAACCCTAAATTTAATCCCGTGTTAATCCCAATCCCAGATTAAATTTAATCCCGCATCAATCCTAATCCCAGATTAAATTCAATCCCTAATCCAAATCCTTAATCCCAAAATTTGAAAAATTAATCTATAATGCCCAATCTCAATCCCAAGATTTTAAATTGAATCCTCAATCTCAATCCTTAATCCCAATATCTTTAATCCGCCAGTCTCTGTAGAGCAGGTACCCCAAATTTATTGCAGGAACATGGTCAGAACGGATACTTTCTGTTGTCCCCTCGTATGTGCATATTGTGAGAAAAAAATTATCGCTGTGCTAATAAAACGATTTAACTGAGAAGGTCAATGTCATGGATTTATTTTCATAACCAAATTATTGGACGATCCACGTATGTGAGTTTACCTTGGGAAACTTTAGGATTTACATATGCAAATATTTAGACTTGTTAGTTTATGTAAATAGTTCACGTTGCAATTAAAATCACAAAATTGTTGACCTAGGTAACACATTTGCAGTAGCGTGACTACCATAAGTGAATTAAGGATTCTGCGAGTACAGATACTTGGGTACATACATATGTACTTAACCAATCCGATACACATCTTCTCATGAAACCCACCAAGATGTTTACTAAACAAGGTATTTATCTCGTTAACATCAATCTTCAAGCTGGGAAACCAACGAGCATTGTAAAATTAATTAATTAAATTTATGTACATGTATGTGTGCATTTTTATTTCCTGACTTATGATTAGTATGCAAATTGTACACATGTGATGTACGTATATGTGTATGCAAATTGGTTATGTATTTATCTGTTTAGATAATAAACCAGTGTGTATACATTGTTGAATGTGTATAAATAAATATGTATGTATTTCCATATTCAAAACTTCATTCAATGCTAGATTCTCTCTTCACCTCCAATGTCTAATTTATTGGTGAATCCTCTTTCCGGATTGACGTCAGGCAGGAATCACCTTGCATGTTATCAGATGCAATAATTCATTATGGTTTAAATGCTACATTGCACATTTCGCATCATCTTGGAACTAATATATCCCTCATTTATTGTTTAGCTTATCATCAAGAAAGTTAAATTTCCAGGTCAATTATTACAATAAAATATTTAAAAACAAGCCTAAAAATGCTCAGCGTGGCCGATTGTGCAGCATTAAAGATCATTTCTGGCAGGAAATCCTACTCGAACAAGGTGATTTTGGATGGAGTGGACATCACGGTGGAGAAAGGAACAATGTAAGATCTCCGTTGGCCTTAAGTTTTTACTGATGATGGGATAAAATTCACTGCATCTAACGGCCTCGTTGTTATTGATGCAACATTTCTAACCCGCTTGGATAATTATCTACATCCGGAATTCCGGTGGACATTGCCGGTTCGGCTGATCGTGGTTCCTGCCGTGTTGGTAGCGGTTGTGACCAATGTCGCCTCTCACAGCCCCTGCCGATAAATCTGATTTCTTGTACCTTTAATTTTCGAGATTCGCTGTAGGGCATCCAAAACCGGTTTTTCCGATTTTGTAAAACCGGTTAAAAACCGGTTTTCGATTTACTCGAAAACCGGTTTTATAATTTTCTGAAAAAACGATTTTGTAAAAAACCGGTTTTATCACACTCGAAAACCGGTTTTAGATTTTTGATAAAAATTGTTTTAGAACTACAAAATATTAGTGATTTCTCGTGTTTCATGCAAAAATCAATTGTTCTGAAATATTTGTCCCGAAATTAATGCAAAAAGTTTGTCCAACTTTAAATTTTACCACATTATATTTAACACCTTTTTAAAATTTTGTAGAAAACCGGTTTGAAAACCGGTTTAAAACCGGTTTTGGAGAAAATCGAAAACCGGTTCTACAAAAATTTAAAAAACCGGAAAAATCGAAAACCGGTTTTACCAAAGTTTTCCAAAATCGGAAAAATCGAAAACCGGTTTTTGAAAATTTTCCGATTCTGGATGCCCTAATTCGCTGCCGAAAAATCACTATATTGTCATAACCTGTATACATCACAGATTGAAAAGAAACTAACAATCATGTATTTCATAGCTATTCATATCATAGCTATTCATAGCACTTCTTGGACCGAGTGGATGTGGGTAATTGTAAATTTGTCAATTAATCATTATATAAGTTTTGACAATAGATGTAAACATTAATGAACAATTATCCATAACTCAATAAGCATTTTGACTAATTAGGAAAACAACGCTGCTTTCTTGCATCGTGGGAATCCAGGAGTTAGACGAAGGAAAAATTGAGTTATTCAGAAGAAATATGTCGACATTTCGAAACGGGAAGCCTGGGGGTTTACTAGTATATATGCCACAGGTACATGTTACGGACGCAATTGATGTCATGCATGCATATATATTTAATAACATATTTTTCCAAGTTTTCTAAGTTTTACAATGTCATCTGAGACCAAGTGCGTACATTTATAACAGGAAACATGTCTCTACGAAACCTTTACAATTTTGGAAACCTTCATTTACTACGGAAGACTTTATTGTATGCCGTTAGATAAGATTTTATGCAACCTGGCAAACCTAAAAATAGTCTTGAATCTACCATGTTTGAACAACAGTGTGAATAACATCAGGTACAAATGCAGAACTAGTTAAATAGTCCTCTACAGATTGATGCCGCTTGAACACAAATTTGTTACTTATTTACCAATTAAGCGGTGGGGAGAGGCTCCGCGTCTCTCTCGGCGTGGCTTTGCTGCATGAGCCTCAAATTCTTGTATTGGATGAGGCCACGGTCGGGATTGATCCGGTTTTACGACAACGGTATGTGAAGTTAACAATGTACAAATGTATACTAATATTTGCCAGGTATGTACATATGTATTTATGTACATATAGATGAACATAATTTCAGAATCTGGGATTATTTGGAAGGTCTTGTTAAATCCATAGGAACAACGATTTTCCTTACAACTCACTACGTTCAAGAAACAAGACACTGCGCAAAGGTATGCAATTAACTGATTTGCAAATGTTTGTGTATAGATAAAGGAAAAAAATTTCACCAAACATAACAAAACATTCAAGACAATTGCAAACTGTGTAATATACAGTGTGTACGTAAAATGAAAATTTTTAGGCAACTGTTTATGATTAACGTTAAAATTAAAAGACTAAAATTTCAGATTGGATACCTACGAGATGGCCGAATGTTGGTGCAAGATTCGCCGAATGCGTTACTAGAAAAATATGGTCCTGAATTTTTCATACAATTAATTTTTGACATTTTTTGCACAGTCTTTGTGTATTTAGAAAGTGAAGTAAACATTTATTTGATTTGCCATTCCAGGTACAAATTCTAAACTGAACGCAACCACACTCGACGACATAATGTTACACTTTTGCAAAACGAATATTTCTCAAACACATAACATTACAACCCAACGCATTTCTAAATTCTCAAGAATGGAGAATGAAATTTTCCAGGAGGTCCAATTACTAAAAGTTGGAGTTGTAAATGGCAATATCTTGAACGCAGAACCAATTCGGGCAATTCCACAGTCGAAAATTTCAGATCTTTACGAACACTCGAAGAACTACTATTCTCAACTGAAGGCACTCACAATCCGGAATTTGATTGTATTTACAAGATACCCATTGTAAGTTTGTAATGAACTTGTCCATAAAGCTGTAGGTTTTGACGCATTTGTCTTTGCCAGACCTCTATCCAAACACAAACTCTCCATTCTTGAACCCAGTTACAAAAATATCAAATTTTAATTGTTGAGCAATGCAAACATTAAATATTAAACCAATCCCTGAAATGTGAGTGGGTACACCCCTAAAAATAATGTTACCCTTTTGAAAAATAAATAGTCTCAATTCCCTATTAACCAAATTATGCAATATCCAGAATGAACGTTTACTTGACAAAGAATAAAGTTTACTCTGGATTTATAGTCGAGGAATTAAAAGTAGAATGCATTACTTAGGAAAAATTTATTTAATTGAATTGATTACTTAATTTAGAATTGAACGCGAAAATATTTTTGAAAGGGGTTACATTATTTTCAAGTGTGCGTGTTATTAAATGACAATCAAAATATTTAGAAATCAAATACGTAAATCCCGAATAATGCCAAAAATTGTTACCCAGCCGGGAATCGAACCACGGCTCCCTTGAATTCATGTCAAGTGCTCTGACCTCTGAGCTACTAGGGCAATTAGTAACATTATAGGGACTTTTACTGATATTTGTGTGGCCTTTTTCTGTGAATTTCTACTTTCTTTTACGGTGGTAACGAACTGTTGCCTACCAAAGAAAGTTCACTTTTGGCCTACGATGGAAAGTTCTTTTTTATTCAGAACTAGGAATTTGTTTTGATTTTAACACTAATCAAAATATATGTACGAATTTTGCGAGGTTGTTTTAGATGTAATTCTTATAGCAATTTGTTGAAACCTGACATTTGACAAACAGAGTGCCTCTGAGGAGGAATACGTACGACCTTTTCAATGCCAGATCTTGATGCCCTTTGGATATGATGTAGGTCTATACGAGTGTAGAAAAAGTGAAGGAGGGTTAAGGTCCATGGGCCCTAGTTCGCCAGCCACACCCCTTTGAAGGGGCGCCCAATGCCAAACTAGCCGCACTAAAAAATTCGCTAAAAATCCAATTTTGCTCGGATTTCCATAATATTTACATATTCTTGATCCTATATAGTTGCTTTATCATATCCAACATCAAATTCGACCCTTTTCAAATTTTTGAAATTTTTGAAAATCTTCTGATTAGGGGTATGTATCGAAAAAGTGTGAAATTTCAAAAAAGTTGGGTTTGATGTTGGATATGATAAAGCAACTATCTGGGATCAAGAATATGTAAATATTTTGAAAATCCGAGCAAAATTGAATTTTTGGCGAATTTTTTAGTGCGGCTAGTTTGGCATTGGGCGCTCCTTCAAAGGGGTGTGGCTGGCGAAGTAGGGCCCATGGACCTTAACCCTCCTTCACTTTTTCTACACTCGTATAGACCTACAACATATCCAAAGGGCATCAAGATCTGTCATTGAAAAGGTCGTACGTACTCCTCCTGAGCCAGCTAGTGTGCTTCTTGGTGAACATATACCTCATTTTGTATACGGTTGGAAATGACTCACTCGGTCTCAACTTGGGGACAATATCTGGCCACGCTTGTGATAAAATGGTTGACCAATCTTTAATCGCGAAAGATTATGCGTGTCGATTTTTAAACATCCTGGAAAAATCTAATATTAACCTGGTAATTTTTTTATTTTTCTACGACGAAGGAAATTATTTCCTCATATGTATCGAGTACTCGGTCCCGAGTATAAAATATATTTTTCGCAAGGTGCCCATGGAGACTGAATTCGACGCACTACAAGCCATTCAAGTAGGAAGTATAACAGGTTACTTAAAGTTCCCAGGAAATTTTACTGAAAACATGCTGAAACGGCTTGTCTGGAATGTTCATGCCAATGAAGAAATCTTAAATGGATCAGATATTTCGATTCGATTAGATAATTCAGGTTGCTTAAATTAAAAAATTAATCACAGTGTATAATTAATAACAATGAATTTAAACACGTGCATTTTTCAGAATATATGAACTCCTACTTTGTTACGAAGACATTGTATGAATCCATGCAAAAGTTGATTCAACAAATTGCGACAGAGTATGGAATTGATGAAAGGGCAGTTAAACTACCATTTTCGGTATTTCACAATAATAAAGAATCGAATAGAATCAGTGCTAAATTTATTTGTATAGTTTAACGCCGTCTACGGAAATATGTCCGACACCTGGAACACGTTCTTCGTACCGATGTTCCTTTTTATGTATCTAATTATTCGTAAACATATTATTTTCCACATACATTACGTAAGTTTTACATACGTAAGTTTTACATAAACTATTGCAGAATGTGGGCCCTCTTATCGACAACAATGGGATTTCTGCACGTTTTTGACACCAATGATGGCACATTAACCCGCACGATGGCGACGGGTGTCGACTTTCACCAAGTGATTCTTTCCTATTACATCGCCGACATTCCGATAGCCATAATTCATGCCGGATTGATCATTTCGTCCGTCTGGTGGGATCGGGGTGATGAAATAAGAGGAAGTTGGGCATTAATCGGTCTCATCTTTTATCTGACCAGGATTGTAATTATAGCACTTTATCATATGCTTGCGTCACTGAAAATCTCCGTGAAGGATACACTTCTGGCAGGAATTTCTCTAATGCAGATTTACATATATGCCTCAGGTAACTAGACATTATGATTTTTAAATCTATCTCAAAAGTGTAAAAAGGGCACGATGCCAAACACGTCGGTAGCGAAACTCGCTGCTATACAATTGACTAAATTCCTGAGAATCCGTAGTCGGCGGACGTTTTGGCACTTGCTTTCGAAAAGGGTTTTCTTATATTTCTACACATGCATTATTTAGTTTGCATGTCAAAACGCACTAAATAAATTTGAGATATAATTTTCAGACACAGTTTGGCCCATCGAGTCTGTCGTGTGGTGGTACCGGTACTTCTGCTTCTGCCTTCCTCTCACCTTCCCGATCCGCGTGTTACGCTGTATCATGATCAGAGGGTGGGGCATAACGCATCCCGCTGTGTTTTTTAATGGAATCTGTTACGGGATAGTTTGCATGATTGTGTTAATAGGTACAACTTTTCTGCTTGAGAGGAGAAATAAGAAGAAATGATTAAAATATGGGAGTGTATGCTTAAGGTAGATTTGTACATACCCAGGAAAAGGATGTTTGAATAAATTTGTTAAACTGTTGAACTTCAAATCAAATCAAATCTTAGATATACCAAAAACTCCTTAAAATTGAAGTCTCTAAATACCCCTATTTATAAACCAATAAACGATCAGTGCAATTTGTACGAGTAAGTATAAATTATTTTGTCACTAGTGTAGAAGCCCGTCAATCGACGTGCAAAATAGGCCCGTGGATAAGCCCGTTACCCCAACATTAGTGAAATTAGCCTCTCCTGTTCTCTCTGCAGGATGGAGAGAGAAAAGGAGAGGCTAACTTCTCAAAAAAGCCACCGACCCAGCAGCGATACACTCGCCTGCTTTATATAGTTTAGATCTTTATATTTCATCAGGTTTCATCTTTTCTATTAATATGTGTGGTTGCTATAGCAAAATTTTCAGGAAACCATTTATCTAAATCAAGTTCCTTTATGCTATCCTTACATATGTATGTACTTTGAAACGTTTAAAATTCAAATCCACCTTGAATTTCCGCTTTTTTGGGAATCATGCCTGTTTGCCTGATATTTTGCGCTTTTGATGTCTTTTTGCCGCTTTCTTTATGTTCCTACATATACGGGCATTGCCTGGGCCATTGATGAATTTTAATAATTACAAGAAACACTTGTGTCAATGTTACTGGCTTTTCATTTCGGTTTTCTAAAACCTAATCAACCTTTCGTTGCTAGGATGATCAGTATATATAATTATTAATACTTATTATAATTTTATTCTAATCGAGAAAAATTTTGAACAAACTCTTCCCAACCTTATGAAGCTTATGATATGTAAGTAAGTACATATATTTTATCGTAGGGCTTATGCATTTCAAGGCGTAGGTATGATAAGCAAGTTATGATATACACTTTTTAGTTAATATCACGTTTTTGCACAAATAAATAATTAACACATGATAATATTACTATTGAGGTTTACGTCTTTTTTCATTATTTATTTAGCACCTAAATACGATATTCAAAAATTATGTTAAGACTGCACTTACGGTATGGTAAACTACAGAGTACGACGATAAACTAATTAACCATTCGTTTAATCATATGTCTACCTACGCATCGCTATAATTACATAATACGGTAATATTTACATATGCATGTATGTAGTATGTATTTTACTTGAGCTTAAACTGCTAGTTTCGTTTGACTAACTACGCTTTTCAATCTAGCCGTCAAATTAATTTATGCAACCGACCAGGTTTGATTTATACTTTCAATTCATAATTCACCTTTTTTTAAATCGTATGAAAAAACATTCATTTGACGTGTGGGCTTATAAAAAATTACGAGCTTGACGAAACGTAAGTAAATATGACTTTGCATAAATTGAAGGAGCATGATTTCGTTTACATGAAAAAATGCAGTAATACACACAGCCATTTTTTTAGGTACGATCCATAATATGTATGTATCATATTTACATAAGTGTTCATTTTTACCTGGATTAAAAGCATTCGGTGTGACATTACACGTACATAGTAATATTTATAGCATGCAAAACTGCAATAAAAAGGTCTGATGACAATTCAATTCCATCACTAAAATAACACCAATGGGTTCAATATAGATATTGACGTCAAATATATTGACGTAATTTACTCCCAAGCTAAATATGTATGCATACGTCCCTTGAAACAGATAAATCGTGAAATCTAAGCAATGACGGTTAAGACAATCTGAATATAAAAGAAAGAATCTTTTGCAATTCAATTAGTCATTCTTAAATATTCAGTTTGCCAGGCAGATTTAAATCGCTCCAGGATGAAATCCTACATCACAACTGTCTTACTTGGTTTCCTCGTAGTGGCAACATTCTCGGAAGAACGCCATCAATCCCCTTCTGTCGAATTTCTTAGTGATAATTCCCCTATGGATGAAATTAATTCATCCCTGGGCGACTCAGATGGTGCTCATACCTGTGCAAGCGAATTTCCCTTCACTCAACTTCACTCATTTTCACCTCGACACAAATTCCCTTCACTCCCCTCACTCACGTGAAGGAAGGCTGAGTGAGGCTTCACTCGCTTATAAATATAATGCTCACTCCTTCATTCCCTTCACTCCCTCATTCTTCACACGTCACTCACTCCCCTCAATCATCTATTTCCTTCACTCTTTCTTTCACTTAATTCAGTCTCTCGCGTCATCATAATGTAAATAATTTGGCGCCATCTAGTGGGGAAACGTGAGACTGGCCTGGGGCAATGTGAGATTCGACTGGGGTAACGTGAGACTGGGCTGGGGCAACGTGAGACTGGGTTGGGGCAACGTGACATTGGACTGGGGCACGGTGAAAATTGCATGGGGTAATACGAGACGGTACTATGTTGATATTGCAACGCTTATTTGAGTATGTAAACTAATTATCTCCCCTAAATTCCTTCACCCTTCTTCCCCGGAGGAGAAGGAGTGAAGAGATGAAGCCTTCGTCTCCTTCGCCCTTCACCCCACTCATTTCTCATTTGGGCCTCCCTCACTCACCTTCACTCACTCGATCCAAGTTTTCAACTCCCTCACTCAGCTTCACTCTCCTTCACTCCCTCATCGTGAATGAAGCTTCAATTTGGGTAAATTGAGTGAAGCTGCACAGGTATGATGGTGCTTCAGGTATTTAATTGATGCACATAAATATTACATTATTATGTAATATTACATTCTACAATGAGGGTATTCAGTATTTCTTCGTATCCATGGTATCATAAAATAGTTCACGAGTATATTTAAAACAAGGGGTCAAGCTTAGTAAATATTATAAGCGTGGTAACGCGATTTTCGACGGGAAAATCTAACGACGCTTACAAATTTATTTTACGGTACGAAGAATACTACCGTTACATAGAAATTATGAATACCCTCAATATATTTGCTCCTAGCATTAGCATTTAACAATTTCCATCATCTGAGCCTATACATAGATCTTTTTAATTCTAATTCCATAATTTCAGTTCGCAACAAGCGGCAATATGGGTATGGAAGGGGAGGAAATTGGACACCTCGATGCTGTAATTATGGATATAATTTCTCCCCAGGCTGCCAATACAACGGTTTCTGGAATGCAAATAATAATCCTTACTGTCGTGGTTATGGTGGTGGTTATGGTAGAGGTGAGAGATTTATCAGCTGAATTATAAATAATTTAGAAAATATATAGGTCACAGTTTTTCATCATTTCCTGGTGCAGGTCGAGGCGGATACGTTGGATATAACCGAGGTTACAACCGTGGTTACAACCGTGGTTACAACGGTGGTTACAACAGTGGAGATGATTCCGTACACTGTACCTATGATGGTCAAGCCAAGTGTTATGGAAATCTAATCTGAGGTGTGAGTGTTACCGAGGCCAGGAATGTCTCAATATCATAATAAAGTGAATACCACTAGCGTAATTTGTGTATTACTTTGAAACCAATAAAAATACAATAAATGAAAGCTATAGAAACAGTTGAGGTATATTTATCCTCGCACCAAAATGTGCTTCTTATCTTTTGTTAAATTTCATATTTTTCCAGTCCAGTACCCCTGAACCTTCACCATTGAAGAATTTTTTCTTCATAGTGAATATCAGTCTGCATCGTTAGCAGGTTACATATTAACAAAGTAAAGTTTGTAACTCTCTCAAATTTTTTTCTTGCAAAATTATCTGACGGTGTTCATTCCAAATAGTTAAGCTTCGGCAGCTAGATTTTTTGTTTTGTCCGTCTAGCTCTCATGCTACGCAGGGTGAGCTAATAATGAAAAGTTCACGTGGTTTATTTTAATTTTTGAATCGATCTGAACAGTTTAACCAAATTAGGTAAAGCAGTTTCCTCAGAAAATCCTTGACTTTGTTTATGAATTAGAAAGTTACTAATACATAAATTTCACACTAATTAAATTGAAGACCGATAGGCGCTACATATTTTGAGTAAACTACACTACTGGTTACTGGCAGGCTTGAAAACCAAAAAATGAATATAAAAATTCTGGTGAGGCTTCTTAAAAGGAGAAAACAAGCTGCTGTCATCATATACATAAAATATTATGCTGCATCATAGTTCGTCTCACTATTTATACTTTTCCGTAAATAGCTCAGCATATTTCTACATACGTTTGGGAGCATACGTAGTAAGATCAAAACCAAAGAGCATTCGGTGCGAGACCTCCATCGTAAGGACAACAATCACACAGACTTTACTTTCCATTTGTTTTGTTGTGCATAATGCACCAAGATTTGCCACCCAAATTAGGTAGGTTGCGAGTTAGCGGGAGTTCACGTAAACGCTAACGTAAACGTAAAATTTGGCGTTAACGTTTACGTTTACGGGGTGTACGAATTTTGCGTGTGCGAATTAACGTGAACGTAAACGTGTGCGCTGAATTTGAATTTCATTTCAATGGTTTGTTTATATTCTTCATGCAATATTTTGCTTATTGTAATTATTTAATCTAATCACTTGGTAATAATCACTTGCACTCTTAAAAATGGTACTAACCTTGAAAAATCGTTTTAATTCATGAAAATAAATCGGATTTATTTTCACGAGGATTTATTAAATCCTCGTAAACTTTGCTCTTATCAAGTTACCCTTTGCTAAGAGATTTTGTATAGTTTAATAGATATAGAATTCCTAGCCCATTTACTTTTTAAAACCGAAATTCTATTCTTAATATTTTATGGAAAACATGAACGTCTTGTTTATTTGCAAACCTTTCCAACACCCGGAGGAAGTCGAGGATGAAAACGATTCCCACAAAGAAAACGTAGCTAAACGTAACTATGTGTGTGGACATCCAGGCCTCAAAGATATGCACGCCTAGACGAGAGAAGTGGCTTCCCGTGCAAGTTTCCGCATCCTGACACCCTGGCAGCATGCAAAACATGAAGGGAGGTGTGCATGGCGCGACCCGTAATAAAATGAAGAGCAGCACCGGGAAGGCGGGAATGCAAACGTCGCATCATTGGATATACAACTTGACCGCCTTTGCCTCCAGGGAAACCGGCAGATGGGGTAGATTGGTCATGAGTGTGGCCTCCAAGTCCAGAAAGGAGTGGATGATCTGGCTCGGGCCGTTGTCGAGGTTGTAGTTCCATCGAAGCGTGCATGTTAGCAGGTACGTCATGAAGATCCCGAAACCTTGAAATTTCTGGATTGCCATTAACGGTCCGAAGCAAATGTTGAGACCTTGAGCCGTGCAGTAACCGACGGAGAGGAGGCATTGCAGTTTGAACATGCCGATCCGAATGGGTGACCCGCACTGGACATATCGACCCCATGTAGAGTCCCACTCGAATGGGTGGCAGGACAGGATTTTGCATATTTTTAGCAAAAATATCAATCGAGGAAGATATTCAGTTTGATACATTGTTAAAGTAATTTTGTTATAATTTATGTGCAGAGTTGGGATAAACTTAAGAGGAGCCTTGCCGATGTACGTATTTATATTTAAACCTTGGTCGAGCATTAGTGAGAAATTTATTTCACTGACTTTGTTAAGTCTGAGATATCAACATATAACAAAATGTTGGATAATTTAGATTCACTGATAAATATAGTGTGCACATATTTATTTAATTGATCGCTTGGTAATTGATCAAGGAAGCGCGTGTGTCAAAAATAAATAAGTTTGGGGGACGTCCCATTTTCTGTTTTTTCATGGCAAATAAGGCATTCTTAGAGTATTTGAACTACAGTCTAAACAAAGTTGTGTAAAATTTACTCAACATTGGACAACATAGAGGGTTACATAGAAATTGGGCAAAATTATCCAACGTGGTGCAAAATTTGTTCAAAATTTTGTAATTTGTGCACAGTGTGGGATAAATTTTACCAACTTCTTGTGTCACAGACTGACGACCAAAGTCTTCGCATAATTATTAAGTAGCTGAAGCTACTTAATAATCTAGAACCATCTACATACATACCTGAAAATTTAATTTGAGTGAAACAGGGAATCACAGCTAAAAAGACTTTTGAACAACTGTTTGGAACTGTACCCTATCTCGCACTCATTAAATGAATCGGTCTTCAGTATCATGACGTAGATAAGACAGCATGCTCCATCATGGAGGAAACAAAATATTAAATATTGAATCAATGGGTTAAAGCAGCATATTTTGCTTGGTCGGGTTAGAACTAAAATTATAAATTTACGTATATGTATATCATTAATAAATGTTTGTGCTCGGCAGAATACATACATATAGACATAAGGGAGGACTACTCACTTATTCATAGACCGCTTCACGAATTGTAAGTAATTGATTCCTCTGCCACAATTTTGTAGAGATTACATACATAGATAAGTAAATAAATACATAGTCTAACCATAAAAAGTGATAGTAGAGCGTAGTTTTTGAACGGGTCAACATAAACTTAAAACGTCAGTTGCGGTTTGTGCATACATTCAGTGCCAATCGTTGGTGTTGACCGTTTTTACTTTACGTCACTAGGTCAAAAGTAGGAGAAGCTTAGCTACACGCGCGCGGCAATAATTTTTCACTTTTTGCACAAGAAAAAAATGCACAATGTTTGATGTAGTGTAGCAGTCCAAGTACAACTATGATCTGGTTGCCAAAACTATTAAAGTAATCCTAGAGACAGTGTCTATCTTAGGTATAAAAGTTTCGGTGGTCCAAGGTCAAGAAAGGCTACAGTGATGTCCGATGCTTTAAATACCAGAATAGCACAAAATCTCTGGCTGATGCCGGAGACTTTGGCTACATAAATGACCTTTCAACTTTATAGACCAGATTAACACTGAAAAGTGACTCTAAGATGAAGGTCTTTTCGATTAGAAAGCGTCACATGCTACAGATATCCCAAGCCTAAGCAATGGTAAAAAATCGACCTCTCTCCCCAAACGGTACGGTGAAAAACCCAAAAAAAGTAACCCGTTTACCGATGATAATTTCTCTACCACAGGAACATATTTCAACAAAAAAACTAACAAGGGAAGGTCCCCGACTGCTTATCGAGTTAAGGGTTCTCACTATATACAATTAATGCACTATCTAATACTAGTGACCCAATCTACTAAAATTTTCGTGTAAAAATCACTTTTGGTCATGATATGATGATTTTTGTGACGCATGCAATCACACTTCACCCATGCAACTCGTCACCATCACTCAGCCGGCTGAGAGCGGTTTCCAGCTGACTCGTGCTCGCTTGTCATTAATATGAATTGCAATATTTAATTTGCTTTTAGAAATAATGTTGTTTAATAAATAGGGGATTTATTGTTAATAATTTTGGCAATTGAACAATAATGGCAAAAATAATTAGCATTTGTGAGACAGTGCTTCGGTTAGCAAAAGACAGGTATAGGGAATGTGGTGACGCGGTGGACTTCCCAAATAAAATGGAGATTGCTAAAAAGGTTATCCATATAATTGACGATATGGTCAGTGACAAATTAGTGGATTTGGAAACTACCACATGCCTAGAGTACGATTTTGAAGGTGAAGAAATCAACATTTACAGACGTATCCAACAATATTAGTGAAACTTTAAGTGTTGATGAAAATAGTGACAACGAGATTAGTGAGGATGAAGAAAATTCAGAAGAACTTTCCCAGTAAGTTTCACAAGAGTGGCAGGAATGCGTCATTGACAACGTTAAGTTCACTTATCAGGAAATGGTGAACATTTTATCATTTTAATGGGTGGCCCAAATGTATCTCCCGGTCATTTTTTTGCACGAGTTCAAGAGAAAAATCGGCTGTCATTTCTGAACCAGTGAATATTTTAATTTTAAAATTTTACCATGAGAGGTCCAATACCAAGGGTTAATTATGAACGTGATAAAGTTCAGACACAAACGTTACTTCAGCACCAATTAAAAGGGCAAGAAAATTCAGAGAATTTTAGATGGGGTAGGAAAACAGTAAGGCTATGGAGTAATAAACATTTCTGCATATACGATAAATGGTCAGGGCGAAGCAGGGAGATGTCGCCTACTGCGGACAGAATGATTAACCCCAGGATTCATCAAAACCTGGAAGTTTTGCACTTAATTGTACAAAAGAGCAAAATTACTCAAAACACCTCAAAGAATAGAACATGAAAATTGTTCGTTGCTCATGGCAGAAACTTGTGAAATCAATGAACTAGGATCACACCGGCTATAAACTAACCACTGAACGTCTAATGACACAAAGGAACATTGAAAGTCGTCCAGAATACGACGAAACAGTCAAAAAAACCCGCAAATTACACGAAAAAAACAAGGTAAAGAATGTTGCCCGCATATTCTCTGAACCAATGAATCGCAGATCGAGTTATATCCCATGATGAACACATCAAATGTACTACACAAAACAGCAAATAGATCGGATGTACCATCTATGGGTGTGCAAAAATTCTGCTTGAAAGTTACGGTTCCCAATGGTTTTCATGCGCGTGGCCTTGACATTATTCCAAAATGACAATACCACATGAAGAATGGCATAGAAAAAATGAGACCTGTACACTTTGATAACATGAGTAATGGTGAATTGTTTGCAATTGCAACAAAATTTGTTTTGCAGGACTGTCCTCCAGCCTAAAAAATAAAATCAACAATTAAGCTAGTTAGAGGGCAAGTTTGAACAGTCTGGATGAAGGGGATGTGGTCCGTTAAAATTCCGGCTGTGGGTGTTTTCATAAACCAACGACCCATGCTAACGGAGGATGTGCACAAAGATCTAAAACCACGAACAACAATGGAGTTAATAGTGAAAGTACCAGAAAAATACAATTCCACACCAAAAACCAGTTAGGAGAAATTATCACAGAATCCCAAGAAAAGAATTGAGGACATTGTTAAGGTGAATTGTTGAAAGACCAAACACTCAGGTATATGCGAGAAAAAATTTGAATTTGTTGCGTCACATGGTTTTAACAAATAGGCTCATGTTCTTTTGAAAGAAAATGTCGGGAGATACATTTGGGCCACCGTTTATGACAAGGCAAAGAAACGTAAGCTAGACCAGACGAAACGGCGTTATACAAAAGTTTTATATCACTCTACAATTTTAAGAATGCGTGAATATGTAAATAAAAAGAACACTGTTGCAAATAAATTTAAGGAGATTGAAGATTTTGTTATTCATAGATTTAATAGTGCCCGACTTTCCATGTTTCATGTCAGTGAGCTGGATTTAATACGCTTCATTGAAAATCATAATCACATTAATCGTCAAAATTAATATTGCCAAAAAAAATTTTGAAGGTAAGTAGCAATTATGCAATTTAAAATATAAATAATCTAGTTGTGAGATGGAGAGAAATGGTGTAAAGCGTTAAGAAGGCGAGCGGTCGGTAGCGTAGTGGCGGAGACGAGTTGCATGGAAAAGTGTGATTTCATGCGTTGCAAAAATCGTCATATCATGACCAAAAGTGATTTTTACACGAAAATTTTATTAGATTGGGTCACTAGTATTAGATAGGGCATTAAATGTATATAATGAGAATGCTTAACTCGATAAGCAGTCGGGGACCTTCCCTTGTAAGACGTTTTATGTCAAATATTCTAAGGGTTAGCTGATTACAAAATAAAGGTCAAAATGTTATCTTATCAGGCTCCATTCATGGTTTTGACTGGAATCGGCAGAATTGAGCAAAAACAGCTCAGTTTCCTTGATTAAGGAGAGAAGATAGTTTCAAAAAATATTTGATAAACGTCCTGATGAAACTGGAGCACCCCCTCAACTATTCCATATCGGGTGAAAAGCCACCGACCTTTGTGAAGGCGTCCACAGTAGCATTTACAGCGAAATTCGTGAAAAACTGGATTAAAATCCACATTTCTGATTTCATTTGCACTTTAGGTTTAACGTTGGAATTTTCGAACCGCAGACAACTTCACCACCAAATACTGATTACAATTGAGGAAAAGTTCTGTTCTGAACCCCATTTATGGGGTCACAAAAAAATTTCTGATCCGGGAATGACACAGTTTGTCAATTAATTTCGTGTGTATTTTTGATGGAGCTTTCTCTTTCGTGACCAATTTTTCATGGGCACAGGTGTAATGTATTTTCAAGTTTGATACATGTTTTCTACTTGAAATTTAACTGGCTTTTCAATGGAATAAGAATAAATTTTAAATTCCTTAAAACTAACCTAATATAGTCGTCTACTCTACTATCACTTTTTAAGTTGAGACTATGTAGATATATACACATCCACATAAATATGTGCCATTGCCTTTAATGTGGACAGTCTTATAATTTCTTAAAATTCAGATAGGTACACTTGCATATATGCAAGTCAATCCTTCGGAGATCTCGCAACAAGTTTGTGCTAGCAACATAAATGACGATATTTACCAATGTGACGTGACACTAACAGGGTTTTGACTTGGGAATTAAGTTGCAAGTATTTTTGTGGTTCAGATATTACCGTATCAATGCAAACTCAACCTTGAAAAAGGTTAAAATTGACTTTGAGTTCAGAATTTAGAACGCTGCAACATTGATTTTCGAACGTGTTAAAAAAACTTCAAAACTATGTAAAGGCTTAGACAAATATTGAATTTAAATATTACGATTTTGCAAAACTGATTTAAGGCAAACGAATTGTAAAGTTTGAAAACCTTCAGCCATCGGTTCGTGTCACTTATCGCAATTTATTGTTATTTAGTAGTACTCCTTGTTTTGTTACTCTGAATATGCGCTAATACATTTAGGATTTAATTTTTCAGATACGTTTTGGCCCATCGAGTCGGTCGTGTGGTGGTACCGGTACTTCTGTTACTGCCTCCCGCTAACCTCACCGATCCGTGTGTTGCGCTGTATCATGATAAGAGGATGGGGAATAACGCACCGACCGTGTTTCTCAATGGAGTATGCGTCCCAATGCTTTACATAATTGTGTTAACATTGATAACTCTCCTGCTTGAGAGGAGAAATAAGAGGAAATGATATTTATATGTACATATGTACCCATGCACATACTCAGAAAAAGAACGTTTTGAATAAATTTATTTTATAAATATTTGATCGTACATCAAAAACTTATTAAAATTTGAGGCTGTTTGATAATATTAAAGGACAATTTATTTTGGCATTTTACTTTTCAAAGTTGCACCTTCATCCATTAACCTTGTTGCAATTGTAAATTTAAACCAATCCACCAAAGTGATTCACATAAATTGGAACGTATATATATGGATGTATGTATGTCCCTATTTGTTAAGATGCTTGCTTAAACTTAGACAAGGAAACAAAATTTTACGAATATCCCTTCCAAGTAAATATGTATACATAATTGATACCCATTGAACAACTGATGGGTATAATTTGGCAAATTGGCAAATTTTTTGCACAAAAAAATCGACACATTACATTGCATAATGCTTATCGCCTTCCTAGAAATGCCAGGAACATGTCCACAATTAATCAACATGTCATATGCAATTTAGAAAATTTGCTAATATTGGAAAAACCTTCACTTGACTTTCTTGCTATCATTTATACATCAAAATGTATAATAATTGCTGGAACAACGTGCAATTGGCAATGCCGGATACGAGTTTTTATTACCTGTCTTTTTATTAGATTGACCTGCAAAGCAAGTACGCTTACATTTTTACTCTATCTATACACACAGAACATTAGATTTTATTGTTCTTTAAAAGACATGAAATAGATACATATGTTGTTTTTCACCGAAATTTCCAAAATGAAAATCTTAATCCCAAATTTTAAGCGGTATTTTAATCTAGTATTTTTTTCATTGAGTTATGCCCAAGGTTTCAAATTCTTCTTGACAGATTGTCCCCTCCTTATGAAAGTTTTGCCATTTAATTTTGATCGGAATGAGGGCAGACTTACTCCTTTCAGAGGGGGGAAGTTGGACAAAGTCGTGTTCTTGGCGTCATACGCGGTAATTATCGTTTACACGGGATTTTTTCTTTGGAAAGCCTTAGGGTATGATTTACACCTTTATACAAGACAAGACATGAATCAGCCTTGTGTTTTTTAGCAAATATTTAAAACGCATATTTGTTTTAGAAGCCCAGGATATGAAAATAACGATGTGAATTCAGGGGACGAGGGAGAACATCAAACGATCATGTTCTTGGCCACGTTAACCTTTTGTTTTTTCCTGTATGACACGACGCTTTTGTTGCCTGGAGAGACTGCTGCGGTGTCGGCTATGATCACGGAGACGTTTGAAATAGAAGCTGATTTGATTAGAAGAATAGGTGAGCATTTAGATGCATATGTCTTATAATAAATATGTACCTATTTACATGTATGCGCAAAATGTGGTTATATTGAGGTCTTACAAACGTAACATAGTTTGCGTATGCTTAGAACTCTTTATATTAGTATGTGCATATGTACGTACAGTCAATCCAAGAAGTATTGGCAACCCCCACGGAAGCTAAATAAAATTGACTATAACTTTTTTATGCATTATCAAATTAGCATGTAACTTTGCCCGTATTTGGCAAATCTAATATAGTGTTCGATTATAATGGTGCTTCCGATTAAAATTAAGTAACCAGCACGTTATCCTGATTTTTATACGAACGAGTTAGGTACGAACCTCCAAAAAGTATTGGCAACCTGTGTCATAATTATTTGCGCGAAATTTTTATCACGACAAACCTCTGGGTCTTGTCAAGGTAAGTTAATCAAATCAAAGAATTTTACTTTATCTGCTTCGTAAGTCCAGATTGGTATTGTCTAGAGCCAAAATGTCGACACCAAACGGGCTATTTTGGGCGGAGCGAGAAATAATCTTGCCTCCTTCACAATCAAGCTTGGATATCGATAACTCAGACCGAAAACATGACCCGTGATATTTACTATTCGAAACGTAGCCAAAGAACATGAAGCAATAATTTTAGTTCCTGGTTTCCTATGATACGGCTAAAAATGCCTCCTAATCCTAAAATCAACGGATTAATCAAGCAAATTATCACTCGAGATCGGAAGATTTCAGCTCCCAAAACCATGTTGAATTTGAGTACGAAATGTAGGGTCAACATTGCATGCAATATGGTGGTCAATAAAAAATCATGCCATGGGGTTTCAGGGTCCAGTATCCCGACAGGCGCGAAGGTTCCCAAAACGAATTAAGTCAATAAATTGGAACGGGTTAAATACCATCTTTAATGGACTTCCAATGAGTGAAAAAGGGTTTGGTGGTCCCACATAGGCAAATTTTACTTATTCGGAACAAATTAAATGGTTCAAGTCTGGCGAATGCAATAAAAGCTTCAGAAAATCGAATATGTGGATATGGCAGTTAAACACATAGGAAGATCTATTATGGTTTGGGGTTAAATGACCAATTCGCGGCGTACTTACCTGGTCATTATCGATGAAATCATGACCAGGGAGGTCTAATTAATCATTTTAAACGATAATTTGAAAACATTTGAAAAAACCTGCCCTATGCTGGAATTTCAAATTCCAAAAGTGCAGTGGCCCTCAACATGCATTCAACTTAACGATGCACATTTTTGGAGACCGAAAAGGTTAAGCTTCTTTCGTTGGCTGCACAGTCTCCCGAGGTAATTCTGATTGTCCGGGATGAGAAAAGAGGGACTGATGGGAAATCACTCGTCGAAAAACGAGCTTGTCAAAAGTTCGAAAGAAGATTGGGAAGCCATATCAAAAAGCGTTAGGAAGAAACTGGTCGAGTCAATTCCCAGGCGAATTTCTGCTCTCATTGAGTCGAGGGGAGGTGCTACGCGGTACTAGAAACAGTTTATCGAAATAAACTTTCAGTATCTTTGATTATGATTTTTTACATTAAGGGTTGCCAATACTTTTTGTGGGTTAATTTCGCAAATTTTCCAACAAATTATATAAAAATCGTGCCCATCTATTTTTAATCAACAAAGGATTATTATCATCCAGTACCACATTAGATTTGTCAAATGTATGCAAAATTTCAAGCTAATTGGATAGTGCACTCAAAAGTTATAGCCAATTATATTTAGATTCCGTTGGGGTTGCCAATACTTATTGGATTGACTGTACATCTGCGTGTATATATGTACATACAACAGCCTAACATTTACGCATATGTGTTTAGGTATGTATTAATTTAGTATTAGTCTATGTTTATATTTATCCAAGGAGGAATAACGAGTGCAATTCAAAGTAAATACCTAAATTATTTATCTATGTATATATGTATCTGCCTTTAAGTTAGTACCTTAGCATTCGGTTAAATTTAAATTTCATCACTACGGTTATCGTAGTACGATAAGATTTCTTTACAGGTATTTGCATACATATGTATGTATGTACATATTACATATCTAGGTATCTGTATACGTACATATGTACGTGTTACGCATGCACTGAAGAACTATGTATGTACATACGTCCTACTAATTATTATTCAGCAAGCCATTAATAATTGTACATATGTACATATTCATATGAAATGACATTGTCGTAAGTGAACACAAAACGTTGCCTACTGTCTTAATTTTGTTTGCAATTCTTGGATTCCAAATTGAATTATTATGCAACAATAGCTTAGTTTTGCAATTTCACTTTCTCAATTTTAGGCAGGTTGAGAATTGCGATGCAGGAATACCGTAATCTTTAATTGAAATCTCGCTAAAAACCAATTTCCAGGTGGGTCGCCTTCTCACGTGGAAACCATCATGAGGATCATTCTTGCCGTTGTATTGGTCACAAAAATGAATATACCCCTAATAATGGCCATCTTGAGCATCGTCATGCCGCAGTTCGGTTTATCATCTCTCCTTGCCGCCGTTCATTTTGAAACCTACTTGTCAACTATAGTAAAAATCATGCTCGTCATTGTGGAGTTCTGGTTTTGGTGGAGTGGCTGCTGTTCCGTCATCATAGCAAATATAATCGGCTACATGGTTCCAATTATGGTAATTAAGGCCGTACTGGGACGAGAAATGATTGAAAGCATTTCAAATTTTCGCGCTCTAAAAGTCAAATATCAGAGATACCGCGGACTTCAAATTTTATTCAACGTTTTCAACTCCTGCTGGGAATCGCCTTTCATCCTGTTTTTCCTCCTGGGCTGGACCATCGTCATTATTCACAGCTTATTCGTGCTGATTCACTACCACGAGATAATTGGGATTTTGACCTTAATGGTTTTCGCCAGTTTGGCCATCGATGGGATAATTGTGATTGGAATGTTGCACATTTTTGCCGCACCGTATAAAATGTCGCACGAGGTGGTGCGTGAATGGGGGCGGGTGGGGGTGGGAAATAGGAAAGTTTGGCGGTCTTGTGCCCCACTCAAGGTTAAAATTGGAAGTGTAAATTTCTTTGATAAATTTACTTCACTTTTTGTCTTGGAGTTTTGTGTGATGGGTGTGGTGAATTTACTGGTCGGGTTTAAATAAAGGGTTGTGAGAAGGGGAAACTTGTTTGTCTGTACATTAATACATATTCATTTATATGCAAAGAGTAATGATTTGTCGTTCCTACATAGATACACATGCATTAGTATCTCCATACAAAAATACTTAACAGGGGTGTTTAAAAAATTAAATTTCCTCTTTCCAGAATTGTACCTGTACATGTAATAAATTCTCCTGAAGAATAGGGGCAATTCATTAATTACGTAAAGCGAGAGGAAGTGGGGTCTACAGCTCGAATAACCTCGTGCTCATTGGATAATTTTCAAATTCGTGCAAATACACGTGTATGTATGTACTTTGTAGGTTAATTGTAGGTTAAACAAATAAACATTGTAGGTTAAAGGAAGTAGAAATATGACATGATTATTTAAATATATGTAACAAATTAATTAATATGCATAATTTGCATTATGAGAAAAAAATTATCGTTATCTGATATTTAGTTAGATACATCGGCGTGGAGCTCTGAACTAGAATGCGTACATTGTGGTGTGCACATTTCCATATATGGAAGCGAATTTACAGATATGGAAATTCATACATTTGGCATAATGCAAAATTCTACTTGATGCTAGATTTTCACTTCGCCTCCAATGTATAATTAGATAATTGGTAAATACTCTTTCCGGATTGTGCTCAACCAGCAATCACCTTGTGTGTTATCAGAGGTAATAATTAATTATGATTTAACTACTATGCTGTGCACATTTCGCATCATTTTGCAATTTATAAATCACTCATTTATTGTTTAGCTGTTCACAAAACTAGTTAAATTACTTAACAGGTTTATTCCTCCATACAATAACATTTTAAAATAAGACCTACAATGTTTAACTTTTCCGAAGCCACGGCAATAAAGTTGGTTTCTGGCAGGAAATCTTACTCAAACAAGGTGATCTTGGACGGAGTGGACATCTCGGTGGAAAAAGGGACGATGTAAGAATTCCGTCGTTTTACTTGTTTTTATTTAATGACGTGTGACGGGTTTTGAATAAGCTTATCGAATTCGATTTATGTACTCGAACAGTTACGCACTTCTTGGACCAAGTGGATGTGGGTAACTGAAAAATTTATCGACCACATAATTTCTTATTAATCTGTAGGAAAGGAACTAAAATAACTAAAATAACATTTAAATTCTAACTGATCAGGAAAACCACCCTGCTTTCCTGCATCGTAGGAACTCAACAGTTAAACCAAGGAAGAATTGAGTTATTTGGGAGAAATGTGTCGACATTTCGAAATGGGATGCCTGGGAGTCTAATCGGCTACATGCCACAGGTTCGGACATGTATATAACTAAAGGCAAAGGCATGTCTATTTAATAAAGTGTATTTAAAAAACGTGTTAAATTGTCATTGAAATCATGTTAGGACACATGCCTATACGAAACCTTCACAATTTTGGAAACCTTCATCTACTACGGAAGACTTCATTGTATTCCGTTAGATCAGATTTTATCCAACCTGTCCACTTTAAATATTGTCATGAATCTACCCAGTTTGAATAGTAAGGTGAATAATATCAGGTATGCATTAATAATTCAATAGTTCTTTACAGATTTGTGCCTCTTTAGTACATGAGTATTTTTTACTAACTTCATTAGTGGTGGGGAGAGGCGTCGTGTCTCCCTCGGCGTGGCGTTGCTGCATGACCCCCAAATTCTTATATTGGACGAGCCCTGCGTTGGAATTGATCCAGTTTTACGAGAAGGGTGTGTGACATATAAATAGTTTATATTTAATTCTTGTTTTTGTTGGTTACGTGCGTAATACCGATTACGTGGTTATTTAAACAATTTCAGAATCTGGAATTATTTGGAAAGTCTTGTTAAATCGAGAGGAACCACGGTTTTCGTTACGACGCACTACGTCCAAGAAACAAGGAACTGTGCAAAGGTATGCAATTAAGTTGATTATTGATTTATGTATGTGCACTCTAAGAATTCTGGTGACACAACTGATTTATTAATATTTAATTATTATTCATTATTATTAATGATTAATGAAAATGAGCAAATTTGCAGTCAAAGGCTACATTTTGTATTAGTAATGATGTACAAATTTTAGATTGGATATTTAAAAGATGGCCACATGCTAGTACAAGATTCGCCGATAGCGTTACTAGAAAAATATGGTATTGAATTTTCTAAATAAACCAATTTTTCGGCTTTTCTTGCATAGGAAATAGATTTTTATTTACAACTTAGGAATTTTTGTACATACTTACAGGTCCGAATTCAAAATTCAACAACACTACACTCGACGATGTAATGCTCCACTTTTGCAAAACCCATAGAAATAAAATTAGATCGCGTTGCATTCCTAAATTGTCAAAAATGGAGAATGGATTGGAAGAAAAGTTGCAACTAATAAAACCTGGAGTGATGGAAGTAAACATCTTCAGTACAAACCTATTAAAAGGAATTTCACAATGTACAACTTCAAATGCTTTGGAACACTCGAAGAATTACTATTCTGAACTGAAGGCGCTCACAATCCGGAATTTGATTGTGTTTACAAGATTCCCACTGTAAGTCTAAATTTGTTATGAGTTACAAGTCGGTTAAGCTTTTGTTGTTTACTTATTTATGCCTGCCAATTTTGATCGGATATCCCAAAAATTTAAATTAAGACATATGTACCAGCATGTATACTATCCAATTTTATACTCATTTTTAACTGTACGCTATAAGAATTTCAGTTATAAACTTGGCTATAAGTATACATATGTATGTATGTATCTGGTAGAGCCAAGTCGCTGGTCGTGGATAAAGTATCCCCCACAAATTTTATTACAGGAGAATCCGGGATACTTCGGTAATAAAATTTGTTAGCCTGCATTTTCAAAACAGCATAACTTAATTCTTCACCAGCCTGAAGATTTATTGTTGAAACAATCCAAAGTATTGCCAAATGTACACTTCAAAATTTGCAAATTTTTTTACACAAAATATGCAAACGCAAACGTGTCGATATGTTTTGAGGCAAAGAACCTCTTATTACAATTTGCTTGAACCTAACGTTTGACAAACACACAGGTTGCCTCTGACCCTACTAATTTCCTTCTTGGTGAACATATACCTCATCTTGTATATGATTGGAAATGATCCAGTCGGCCTCAGCCTGGGAACAATAACTGATCGCAATTGCGACAACATGGCTAACCAATCTGTAATCCTAAGGGATTACACCTGTCTATTTTTAAACATCTTGGAAAAATCGCACATTAACCTGGTAAAATCTGTTGAACATAGTTTGCATCCCAATTGTAATCATGTCCATAAATAACAAATATTTTCACAAGGTACCCATGCAGACAGAAACGGAGGGGCTAGAAGCAATTCAATCGGGTCGAATCACGGGTTACTTAAAATTCCCAGAAAATTTTACGGAAAACGTGATGAAGCGCCTTGTCTGGAATATTCATGCCGATGAGGAAATCATAAATGGATCGCAAGTTTCGATCCGATTAGATAACTCAGGTTTAAAATTATTGTCATGTTCTATTCGAACAACCCATTAATCAAGAATGCCAATTGGATTTATTAACATGAATTTTAACAGAATACATCAACTCCTACTTTATTACAAAGTCATTGTATGAATCCATACAAAAGTTTATGGTACAAATTGTAGCGGAGTATGGACTCGATGCACGCAGGGTCACACTACCATTATCGGTATTTGACAATTTGAAAGATCTATTTGCCAAGAAATTTGTGCTGAATTCACTTTTATGTTTAGTTTAACCCCGTTTATGGAAATATGACCGACACGTGGAACACATTTTTCGTACCAATGTTACTACTCGTGTAATTATTGTACATTATTTGTAACACGGTGGAAAAAAACTTGTTCATCATCTTGAAAACTGTTTCAGATTGTGGACCATCTTTTCAGCACCGATGGGATTTCTGCACGTTTTCGACACCTATGATGGCACATTGACCCGCACGATGGCGACGGGTGTTGACTTCCATCATAAAGTTCTACTTTCCTATTACATTGCAGACATCCCGCTAACAGTTATTCAAGCGGGATTGATCATCTTTTGCGTCTGGTGGGATCGGGGTGACCAAATAAAAGGAGATTGGGCATTAATAGGTCTCATCTTATATCTCCCTAGGATTGTAACAATCGGACTTCATCATATGTTTGCGTCGCTGAAAATCTCCGTGAAGGATACCATTCTGGTATCAATTACTCTAGTGCAGATTTCCTTGTATGCTTCAGGTAATTACAGCACATGCTTGTCTTGGAACTTGCAAAATAGAAGAGATATCCAAGGGGCACAAAGCGAAGCGGGCTACGTACATAATAGCTGAACATCGGAAAAAGCTAAAATTTCTGACAAAGTCGAAATAGCTTGAACTAGCTCTCACGCTAATTACCCAAATCCTATTTGCGTCTCCTATATATGTAGTTCCTGGTGAATCTTGAACGAATCGGTGGACGTTTAGCCAATTGATAATACATAGATACTTCTAAAATGATTTGCAGAAGGTGTTAACTAAACTCCGTTTCACGACGGGTGATTTTCCCACCACATGAAAGGAACATAGTATTTGCGTGCACCATGCTTTTACAAAGAAATCATCCATTGTGAAACGGAGTATAAAAATGCTGCCACCTAATATTTATATTTGAATGTGCAGTAAAATAGTTTTACAAAATTGAAAAAAAGTTCCTATAAATTTTAATACTTTTAAGATGGTTCAAAATTTTTCGTTTTGAAGTACGCAAAGTTTGAAATTTGGAAACCCCATTGACAAGCTCTGTTCGCGTCGCTTATCGGAATAAATTTCTGTAGATGCAGTGATACATTTGCATTATTATTAGCATGTCAAGGTATTCTACGTAAATAAATTTGCGATTTAATTTTCCAGATACATTTTGGCCCATTGAATCGGTCGTGTGGTGGTACCGGTACTTCTGCTTCTGCCTTCCTCTCACCTTCCCGATCCGCGTGTTACGCTGTGTCATGATCAGAGGGTGGGGCATAATGCACCCGACCGTGTTTCTTAATGGGATCTGTTACGGGATAGTTTGCATGATTGTGTTATCAATTACGACTACTCTGCTTGAGAGGAAAAATAAGAAGAAATAATTAACAAATGTACCTATGCTATTGGAAACACTTTTACGAAACCATCCCAATTTCGTGCAAAATGATCACGTGATTTTACCGCCAATAAGAATTACTTAACTTGTGCCGTTGAAAATTTAAGATCGTGTTGGGAGCCGCATGCTTGTTGACATCATTTCATAAATGTCATTTCGAGAATCATTGTTTCGCCATTGGTATTAAGAATAATTGTTAGAAACCATTTTATTAAATCCTTACATATGTTGACAACAATTATAATGTAATACCTAAATATAAATTTATGGTTAATTATTTAAGTAATTTCAATTATACCTGTAATTTGCTGGTTACAAGTTGACTTCAGTCCGAAGAAATACGTAATTGACCCTGCCCATTTGTAAGTTCCGATATTCAATGCATAAATTGTCCTCATTTGAAAAGTATGATTTTCTGTTATTTTTTTGTATTTATGTACATGGGTAGCACATTAAGCAACGAACAAAATTTCTGAGTCATTCACGTTGGATAATATCCAGATCCATTGGTGTCATGCAAATAAATACATATGTATGTACATTCGCGCATGTGCAAGTACTTACTTATATATGTACGTTACATATATCTATGTAAACAGGTCGAATCAAAAATGTGAGTTAATTAAATAAAGCAAATTAATTATCATTATTTGCATTGTGAGAAAAAGATTATCAATCTAGCAACAAAGTAATTGCATACGTACGTACAAACGCAAGTACAATATCAGGGATATATTTTCATGCCGGAGCTATCGTAAAATCTAGATACACATTTTATTCTGCTTAATCTTTGCACAGTACTGGAAATAAATTAGCTAAGAAACCACCCTTCATTAACTACTAAACCTACCTAACCCTGTGATGTATAAATGTATCAGTTCAAGTACGTTTAAACAAACTAATGTACACACATAAATCGACAAATATACATATACATACATTGTATATACATAAATACTTCCGTATGCACAATTTTATCGAATTAAACAAGATTGTCACTTTGCCTCCAACGTATAATTAATTAGCAAGATGCACATACATACATAGTCCTTCCGGATTTCTACCAGAAATCACCTTGTACATATCTTATCAGATGCGATAAATATAATTCTTTATGATTTCAAATGCTATATTGTACGGTTCGCATCATCTCTTACAACTTTCAGTAATACATCGCTCGTTGGTCACTAGCGAAGTTAGATTGTTAGGTTTACTCGAACATACAATAACATATTTCAAAATAAGCCTCAAAATGTCTAACTTGGCCGATGTTCCGGCATTAAAGTTGGTTTCTGGGAGGAAATCCTACTCTAATAAGGTGATCTTGGACGGGGTGGACATTACAGTGGAAAAAGGGACGATGTAAGATTTTCGTAATGTTTCCTATTTTTTATCTGAAATATTATGTAAGCTTATCGAGTCGATTTAATATTTGGGTATGCTGACTTCTCAAATTCTATGTATTACAGACGTTTTGGGCAAAATATTTTGACCCGATGTCACTTATCTTGATAATAACCTATCGTTTTTCAAATATCCATTATTTATGCACATACATACATATGCACCTATATGCCAGAACGGAATTGAAGAAACTAACAAACATGTAAATATATATTTCACAGTTACGCTCTTCTTGGACCGAGTGGATGTGGGTAATTGAAAATTAGTGAATGTTGACTATGTACATAATACCTGATCCAGTAGTACCAAGTACAAGCTAAAATAATATTTGAATTTCAACTAATCAGTAAAACTACCCTGGTTTCTTGCATCGTGGGTATCCAGCAGTTAAGTGAAGGGAAAATTGAATTGTTCGGAAGAAATGTGTCCACATTTCGAAATGGTATGCCAGGAAGTCTAATCGGCTACATGCCACAGGTACATAAGTAAATCTGAAACAAAACATGCCTATTTAATATAGCAAATTTGCATAACAAATTGTACAATATCACGTGTAACCATGTTCCATCAGGAAACTTGTCTCTATGAATCCTTCACAATCTTGGAAACCTTCATCTACTACGGAAGACTTTATTGTATGCCGTTAGATAAGATTGTATCTAATCTGGCAACTCTAAAAGCTGTCATGAATCTACCAAGTTTGAACAGCAATGTCAATAACATCAGGTACATTTACAGAACTAATTAAATATTTATTTATTTAGCGGTGGGGAGAGGCGTCGTGTGTCCCTCGGCTTGGCGTTGCTGCATGACCTTCAAATTCTTATTTTGGACGAAAGCCACGGTCGGAATTGATCCAGTTTTACGAAAAAGGTGTGCAACACATCTTATGAACAACATATTTATATGCAGTTAACAAGTGTTTCTAACTGATATATATACATATGCAGAATCTGGGAATATTTGGAACAGTTAGTTAAATCCAGAGGAACAACAGTTTTCCTGACGACGCACTACGTCCAAGAAACAAGGCATTGTGCAAAAGTATTTATGAAATTAATTAATCAGAGGCAAATTTATGTATTTACATATGTCAAAATAGAACATTGAGTACTTACCATGCGAAAATATTTCAGATTGGCTACCTCCGAGAGGGCCGAATGTTAGTGCAGGATTCGCCGAAGGCGTTACTAGAAAAATAAAAATGTTAAAAATGTTAAGAGTTGACAATATTTTATGTTAAACCAATCCTCATAAATCACATAGTGGCGAAACTGATGAACTCGGTGGGGTAAAAAGTTCACAAGTTTCAGTGGGAATTTTGAATTTTTTGCAAAAAACTTCAAAAATCATCTGGCTTTGTTTATGTTTTTAGTGGTTTCCAATGGGAAGAGTATGTGTGGTGGTGGCTTCCCACCACACATACTCTATGACGAGTTGAGACGAATCAGGAAAAATTGCAAAATGTTTATCTTGTAATTCGAAAACCGAGATTAAATGTGCACTCAAAAATGTGAGACTTGATGTATTACAACTATTGATAGTTGCGCAACAAGGGAGCATGCCCTTTAAGGAATTGATATGCTACTTTTATTTATATTAAATGACCAATATCAATTTCCATCAAAATTTTGTTTTCCTCGAGATTAATTGATTAATATAAATAAAAGTAGCATATCAATTCCTTAAAGGGCATGCTCCCTTGTTGCGCAACTATCAATAGTTGTAATACATCAAGTCTCACATTTTTGAGTGCACATTTAATCTCGGTTTTCGAATTACAAGATCAAAAAACCTGTGCAAAAAATAATGCATGGGGTAACATACGGGAGAAATATTGAGCGAGAGACTGTATTGGCTGATAGAGCGGCCAGAGCAAACTATAATGCCCCGTTAAAATGTGACAGTTTTACATCGCCAGGACTCAGATTTCTCTGCTTTTCAGCCTCAGATGGCGACTTCTTGCCATAATTTCGTAGCAAGTTGTCTCATCCCCACAGAGAACGGACTCTGCGAGGGGCTGTACACAGTGACATTGCCATTCCGTATGGCTGGGCTCACCCTGTCACGAGACAGCACCTACCCCGTACTAACACCGAGCCGAGTAGGATTAGCAATAGCTTCCCGGCCAGAGGAATCGAACGTGTGACTGCGTGGTGACAATCCTACCCTCGTACCTCTGAGCCATAGGGCCTTGCTTATATGGTATGTAATTTGTGACAGTTTTTAATATTGATGCAACCCCGACAAATTAAGCTAACCCTTTTCAGGTCCAAATTCAAAATTTAATGCCACAACGCTGGATGATATAATGCTCTACTTTTGCAAAATGCGCGTTTCTCATTTTCCTAATATTGAAACACATGACATTTCTAAAATTTCGAAGATTAAAGTAGAAATCGAATCGGACCAGTTACTAACAGTCGGAGTCTTAAGATTCAAACACCCGAATATAAAAGAATTGCAATCAACTCCACAATCTAGAATTTCTAATCTTTTGGAATACTGGAAGAACTACTATTCTCAACTGAAGGCTCTCACGATTCGGAACTTGATTATCTATTTGAGATATCCTTTGTGAGTTTCGATCAAATTATACTAATTCATAATTTAATGGTACGATTCGTTAATTTATAACGGAGGGGTAACCCCATATAGTACCTCCGTCGGTAACTGTCGTATCACAAAATTATGAGCCAGAGTGTAAGTATGTTCCAAAATGCTCGCTATTTTTGTTGCCAGCGCACTCGTTTAGATAAAGCTACCCGTGTATTTTACAGGTGTAGTTAAATGCGAAAACGTGTGGAAATATGCAAATTGTGTATTTGACTGCAGTCATACAATTTGCAAATAAATACATATGTTGGCATGGTTATTTTAGCTATGTAGTAGTTCATGTATATGGTACTACACAATAATATAGGTTACCACTGGGTCAACTTATATGCCTCTTGGTCACCATATACCTTGCCTTGTATGTTGCTGGGTACGATCCTGTCGGCCTTAGCGTGGGGACCATTACTGACTACTCTTGCGACCCGGAGGCCGCAAAACTTCTGACTTCTATGCCAAGTGGAGATTTTTACACCTGTAAATTTTTGAATATCTTGGAAAAATCAAAAATTAAGTTGGTGAGTGAACCGTGATTAGATCCGTTTTCGACGTCAAATTGAAACATATTTTTCAAGAAGGTTCCCATGCAGACAGAATTCGACGCTCTACAAGCACTTCAAATGGGGAGTATCACCGGGTACTTAAAGTTCCCTGGAAATTTTACTGAAAACATGCTGAAACGGCTCGTCTGGAATATTCATGCCGATGAGGAAATCATAAATGGATCAACTATTTCGATTCTATTAGATAATTCAGGTTTCACAAATTCAAATTTTTTTAGTTTAGAGTACACTTTAGTCAAAAACTTAATAACGAAAAGATTTACATGAATTTTTACGGAATATATGAACTCCTACTTTGTTACGAAGTCATTGTATGAATCCATGCAAAAGTTCATGCAACAAAGTGTGGCTGAGTTTGGAATTGATAAACGAACAGCCACACTGCCATTTTCGGTATTTAGTAATTTTTATTGTAAAATATCATTGTGCATAATAGAAGTTTTATCATTTTTTTGTAGTTTAACACTGTTCATGGAAATTTATCCGATACATGGAACACGTTTTTCGTACCGATGTTACTACTCATGTAATTCTTTACATACACATTACATTGTGGAGATACATAAGTCGTAATCTTGAAAAATATTATAGGACGTGGGGCATATCATCATCAACGATGGGTTTCCTACACGTTACGGACAGTGAGAACACCTTGACCCGCACGATGGCGACGGGTGTGGACTTTCACAAAGTTGTACTTTCCTATTATATTGCTGACATTCCACTAGCCATAATTCAAGCGGTATTGATGATTTCGTTCGTCTGGTGGGATCGGGGTGACCAAATAAAGGGAAATTTGGCACTAATCGGGGTTATCCTTACGGTCGTATTCTGAATACAAAATTTCCAACCTGAGTGTGAGTGGCCACTCCCACTCACCATGTTAAAGAATACAAAATGTGAGTGGCCACTCCCACTCACTGTCAAAATTTTGCATTAAGAATACGACCGTTAGTCTCGTTCGGATTACTAATATCTCACTTTATTTTCTACTTGCATCACTAAGAATCTCCGCAAAGGATACGATTATGGTGGGAATCTCTATGATACAGATTTTCCTCTATGTGTCAGGTACTTAAATATTATTACATATACATACAGGGTGGTTTAAATGTCAGGTTACAATGGACAATTTTGCAATGGGAAAAATTTGCAAATCTCCATTAGTTACGGATTTGGGATTGAGATTCTTATTAATTTTTATCAAAACATATGGAACACTGATGACAAAATTTTTAAAATATTGAATTTCAGAGGCAAAATTTCGGTAACTAATGGAGACTTAAGAATTTTTCCCATTGACAAATTTTCCATTTTAACCTTACATTTAAACCACCCTTTAAATATATGCTTACCCTGCACCATCGTATTTTGATAATGTAAATCAAAGACTGCCCGATACAGGCGTTGCATGTGAAAGAGCCGCTTCTGTATTTAAAAAGTTAAACCATAGCAATCTGTAGGGCGAAATTCGTGGGGAGCAGGTGCAAGGAATAGGCAAAATACGTTATGGGGAATAAAAGAACTGATATAGTCCTGATTACTTGAGCCAAGATTTCTAACAATGAGAGTATCAAATTGGAAGTTAATTATTTCATGTATGTACATATCGTACATACTTCAAAGCTAATCAGTAGAAACTCAAATTTGCAAAAGACCAAAAATAATTTCAGAAATTCGGAATTTGTTTACTATTCTGCAACATTTATTTTTAAATGTAGTTCCAAAACTTTGAAACAATTGAAAACGTTTAAGGTAAATTTTGAAATTATTGCGATGCTAAGCAATTTTTTTGAAGGAAATATATAAAATTTTAACTTGTGAGCACTCCTGTGGACAAATACATAGAAATATATTTCTGTAATAAATAGTATTATTTATTAAATATATTCATACTATTGCGATGGGAAAATGCATTAATGCATTTAGGATTTATTTTGGATATTTTTTCAGACACATTCTGGCCAATCGAGTCTGTCGTGTGGTGGTACCGGTACGTCTGTTTCTGTTTTCCTTACACATTTCCGATCCGCGTGTTCCGCTGTATCATGATCAGAGGGTGGGGCATAACGGATCCGACGGTGTTTCGAAATGGCGTCTGTGCCGATACTTTGCATCATAGTGTTAACAACGACAACTTTTCTGGTTGAGAGGAGAAATAAGATTAAATGATTAAGATATGTATATATACAAATAAAATTTTATATGTACCAGATACGTCTTGGTATGCCTAATAATAAATAATGGACAAATAAATATTCCTTATTATTTCCTTATATTTCCATATATTTTATTTCCTTGTGAATGGATAACTATACATGTTTACATATGTGCCTACATTATTGCGCCATTTTTTACCAATATGTACTTTTATTTTATGTACAAATTGGCATTGTATTGATTTGTGTATTTAGTACGGTATCTCTACATATTGTTAATGGGCGAAATAATTATCTACCACCAGATTTTGAAATTGTGGCACGCTGGGTAATAGATACATACATATGTACCTATTTGCCTAATTAAATCATAGTTACACATTTCTGGTAAGGAAATTAGTGAACGAAGTGGCTAAAACCTTGATGCATATATTTCCCATGAAACGAGATATGCATTTATTTAACAAAGTATTCATCTCGGTAATATCAACTTCCCACCAGCGAAACTAACTTCAATTGCAAAATTAATTAATGTCCCTTAGGATATTTCACTTACCCCTTAAGTATATTTATATTGCTATTTCACGACTTATGTATATATGCAAATGTCGTATGTTAACCTAACCTACATACTTACCTGTGCCTATAAATACGTATAATGTAATTTGTGTGTATGTACATGCCGGTAAACTTGCTAGTTTAAATTTTTAACAACATAACTTGAATGGTCGCTCTTCCTACCTTTTCTCGAAAATTCCTAACTCGTACACAACAGCTATACAGACAAACCCGTAATAGTTTATAAATACTCTTTCTCCACCCTAGCCCAACCTCACCTAGAAATATTATAACACAAAGACCACTGGCGATGCCCAATATGAAAAACATCGTAAGAATGTTAGAATTCAATTGCTGTGGGGAAAACGTATTCTCCCGTTTTCTCCCGACTCCCCCAAGCGTTTGAAGATGAACAAAAAACCCTTCCCAGAACTTGTAAAACCCGCCTTCAATGATGTTAGTCATTTTGTCCTTCATAGATTCGCTTACCGCTCCCCATTTTGCAATTTTTATATACACCCTTTTAGAAAATGCAGTATCAATACTTTTCACGTACGGTTTCCTACTTAAATGTGAACTTGTTCCGCCCAAAATTTTGAGCAAATAGCTCTTCGACATTACGAATACGGACGGTGCGACAAAAGCAGTTTTGTCACATTTCCCAAGAATCTCAGAAATCAGAGTGGTATTCAAAACATTCGATATACCGGCTATCCTGCCAAGTTCAATATTCTTAAATTTCTCCTCAGCTTGGGTGACCAAATTGTGATTAGCCTCGTAAAACGACGTCAAATTTAAACCTTTACAGAATATTGATTCGTTTTCCCTAATCTCAACCATTTTTACTGGACTGGCGCAAAGTTGTCGTAGAGTAACAACCGTATTACGAAGTTCTTTCAACAGGGTGCGCCTCCAAATCAAACACCGCGAAGCAATGTTTGCATCAAATTCGCTCATTCCCCACCGATACTTCGTTAAAGTTTGTGGCATTATAAATTTATACCTATCTGAAATTGGACTACTGTACAGCTTAAAGCCCCCGTCAACCAAGTCGTTAAACACCCTGGGTGGGTTTGATGTCAGTGGCGCGGTCGTCTCTTCGGTCACGATGCTCTTATAAATATTTACCACTACGAAGGCAACCAATGTCCACAGAATGACCAGCTTCTCAGAATTTTGAAATATTACGTGCAACGTGGAGCTAGATCTCTCAACTAGGATAAAGCCAACATCAAGCAGACCGTTAAAGAACGCGTAGCCTAATTCGTGCCAATTTAGGGCCATAAATTTCGTGTAATTCTGCCCAATCAGAAGAATCGTTACTAAAAGGCTTAAACATATTAAACTGTACCAAACTGAAGAATCTAATGGTTTTAGATAACCCCAATAGTCCACCGCACTTTGGCTAAGGGATGAACACGTGACAAACGAGAAGGACCAATTCCCCACGAGAATAAAGGACACCGTCATTATATCAGTATCTGTGAAGTTCAAACTAAAAGGCGTCGTACTCTCAATGCTAGTACTTATTAAGATCCGATTTACACCAACAGACGAATTTGTTGCTAGACTAAGCATGTAGGTCAACACACCATTTAACGAGTCTTGCATTGAATAGGGTTTCATGCCAGTGAAGGATTTAAAGAGATTTTGACGTTTCCAATTAAACCCGTCCCGTAAATTGTTAGATCGAATTAACTTCTTGCATTCTACAATAATACGAAACAAATCCATGTTTTCAGATAATTTGACGTTTTGGCAGAACAGAGTAAAATTTCGTTCCACAAAATAACTGTCCTTAATTCGTGTCAAACAGGAAATTTGAAAGAACAAAATGATAGGTTGCCTAAATATAAACGCGGTCAGAGCCCTATGTAATACAATTTCACTAGTATTGCCAAAAATTGCAATCATGCTAGAATAAAGGTAGGAATAGTATCTATGTCGATGCTTAATATTCCAGTGAGCGTGTAGTGTTGCTGAAGTCGAATGTTTAGAAGTGTACCCGACGACAGTACCGTATTCATGCGATGCGTCGGGTTTTACTATTATGACATAGATAACACAACTTGGTCCACCATGGAAGGCACGAAATATAGGATCAATGGGCTGCAGCAATATATTTTCCTTTGTCGGGTTGGAGCTGAAATTATACATAAATTTAGTTATCTCATTACTTAAGATTTTTCAATACACAAAAGTGACGAGTGCTCACTTATTCGCAGATCGCTTCACTGGAATGTATTTGCTTAGCTGGTACGGCCTCAGTATATTCGATGGGACTTGAAAATTTTTGAAGAAAGAAATGCTCAAATAGCACGAAGGGGAAAATGAGTTTATTTTCTCCCCAACATTTATTATTTCATAAGGATTTTGGGTCAAGGATATTCTGATGATACAAATGTATATTAAAATATTGCGCAGTATTACTGCCATGTCAACAACTAGTCGGATGAAAGTTTTACGCTTTGAAGGTGTATACATACATACATAAATAATCTGGAAAATAAATCTCCTTAAAGGACCGCTTGTTTTGTCAGCGATGGTTGACAGTGTATTTTTAAATTGGAAAATATGACGAAAATGATTATCATAAAGTAATAACATTTAATCAAGATAAATACCCGCACCGACTCTTAGCAAATAAACGCACAACAATATTAATTATTTTGAAAGCTAACTCCATAAAGAAAACCTTTTCATGGCTAGATGTATGTACGTGACATTTTATGTGATTGGTTACGAGCATATGTGTCACGCAATATTTGATGTGATTAAAAGACGATATTTGAGAATTATTCTGATTAGGGATACTTTTGGGTTGTCGAACGAAATCACATATGTCAATCACAATATGGATGAAGCTTTGTTGAAACATAAAACTATTTCTCAAGTTTGTAACTTAAGCTAAGTCAATATATTTATTAATAAACTGTATGCGTAAACATTTGTAAAAACACGTGGTGTATAAAAAAATCAATGAACGTACATTACAATATGCAATACATATTCATGGCAAATCGCTGACATAGAATTATAGTATTTAATGTTATAGTTTTGCAAGAATAAAAACTTCGATCCAAAAAAGCAGACCGCATGTATACATACTTATATTTGTATGTGTATGACACTAACCCATCCTTACACATTGACATCAAGTTGTATAAGTAATTGTGTGAAGATGAACGACACCAAAATTATTGAGCCAATATTAAACTTAACTTTTGAAAATACCAAAGATTTTCGCAAGTTTCAAGTTTAAAGTGTTGCAACCTATTTATATATATATATATGTATATGTTAAAACGTATGTAGTATAACCAAATAAAGCTATAAACGTAACAAAGCTTGACAATTTTAGCGATGTTTGCTTTACGTAATTTATGGATGGATCCACACCTACCTAAGTACATACCCTTCGTACATATTTTCCAGCAATTCCAGTACGTATGTAAATTTGTATAATTATTGTACAATATGCCGTCCTTATCAATGCTGGACAATCTTAAATCTACTGGATAAAGTTTAGATCCATTGTGCATCATGCGAATACATACAACATGTCCAAGTATTCATGCTTAATAAACAGGTAGAAGGAAAAACACGAAGAATTAAATAAAAAAGTTTATTTGCTTTATTTGCATGGTGAGAAAAAATTTATCCTGGTAGCAATAAAACGATTTCACACGCAAGGCCAATTCCGGGGATTTGCAATTATTTTCATGACCTATCTTTGCATATGTGCCACATCTTCTCACAGGACTGGAAATTACCCAGCAAGCAATCGTTTAGTTAAATAGCCTGTAACTTTTCAGATAAATACATACACTAAAGACGTTTTTTGAACCGAATGGGAAGTCCAAATAAATAGATAAGTATTTACTTGGAAAACCTGCGTATTTACTTTTGTGTTGTTCTTACATAGTTAAGTTTACGTTTTAATTTATCTACCTTTGAAATAAAAAATTGTGAATCTATTTGTTTAACATATTTGCAAGTTTATGCTTAAGACATTTAAATTAAAAACACTTCAGTGTGAGGCCGCACAAATTGTAGAGTTACGTATGTAGGTACGTAATAATGGATTTCTCAAGATTTGAATTGATTTTGATATCCATCATTAGCACAAATATTGGAGGTGATCAGTATTCTACTAGAAGGTATGTATTAACTATGTACATATTTACATATATGTATGTAGGTATTTATATGTAAATATAATTGTGAATTGCATTTTTGTGTGTATGTATATAACTTTTGTCTCAATTTAAGTCTAGGCTGCTAGCAATGGGGACTCAAACGATGTTCAGCCCAGATTATTCTTCAAAAAGTTCAATTTGAATGACAAATTCTTTAGAAACGACATTTGTTTAGTGATGAATTTGCGCAGATGCACAAAATTCAGATCGCTATTGGCGTAACGAGGTTACGAGAACGCTCGGTTTTCGAGCAGAATCTGTCTCGCAGAAGAAGCTCAAACTTTTTTAGCATTGTTTTTTTTGTGAAGACCGAGCGTTTCGGCGAAATTGCGGCGTCGTGGATTCTCTGAATTTTGGGCATCTGCGCTAGTTCCGCACTAAATGAATGTTGTTTCTAAAGAGTTTGTCCTTCAAATTGAGATGCTAAAAAAATCTGGGTTGAGCATGGTTTGCGTCCCCATTGTAAGGATGTAATGTTCAGTTGGTAGCATCTACCTACCTGACCTTATTGTATTTTTTTTAAATTTAACTAGTGGTCATACCGCAATTGTGGATTTCATACGATCTGCGGTTGGAGGAGTCCATACAAGTCATATCAATGAATCAATTACGGATTATCTGTGCAGCACTGATAACTATTCGTCAAACAATACCAAAAATTATAGTAATTTACAGAACTTATGGATTTTACAATGTTTCCCAGGGCTTTGCGAATTCCCTAAGTAACAAACCATTTACAAAATATTGTTCAATAATTTCAGGACAAACTGCATTTGATATAACTTCCCTTGATCTCGAATCAGCGAATACGACTAAAATTTCAGCACAAACTTTGTCCCGATGCGTATCGTACGAACGGGACTGTTCTTTCTACTCGCGTTGTCTTGAGAAGGCCATTCCGTGCGGAGCACAGGGTTACGCGACCGGCTATGGGGAAAAATATTGCATTATATTTACTAAAAATGTGTCAAAATTTACCCGAAAAGGACAAATTTGGATTTGGAGCACAATGTCCTGCTTGCAAAGGGCCCTTGAACCAATCGCCAATCGTGACGTTTCCATGAATTGCAGTAAAATTGCGGAAGTTGCGCACAGGTCGCATCCAATTTGTTATGTCGTGTCAACCCCAGGCGGGGTATGTCTACTTCCCTTCGCAGATTGGGCTGAACTCTTCAGAATTGTGAAGATTGACACTTTTGCGTTAAAACAGTTAGCCATTATTACTAAATTTTGTGGAAATGTGTATTATGGGCAGATTCTGGCTGCTATGAAAACTTTGTATGGCCAATTGGGTTTCATTGTTTAACTTGACTTTAGTAAGACGTACATACATTGTTCGGTAGCATTATAAGTAAATGACACTAAAAATCAATAAATTGGGAAATGTATATTTTTAAATTTCCCTATAATGTTGGAAAATTGTTATTCAATTATTATTTAAGTATTAACCTAATCAATCAAACAATCAATCAATTAATGGAGCTGGGATGTGCAGACAAATTGTATCTTACATCTAATACCAGCACTTCCTGTACATTAGATACATACTAAAAATCATTTTAGCGATAGAACCGCCTTTTAGCTTCACCAGAATTTATCCACAAAATCTTAGATCGAAAATTAAATTAAAGAGATCTTAGATTTGTGCTACGACTTATTTTACGTGCGTCGATTTTTTTCAAAGTTGTACAAAAAATGTCCCGGAACGCGACCTCTTGCCATTGCAAACTATCATAAGGGTTAAAATAAAATTTTTAAGTCACTGGTTACACATAACTCGGATTGCTACGATTCTTGTACCCTTTCTACGATACTTCTTAACAAGTGCAAGATAGCGATCGAAAGCAACTCTCATGACTTTTAAAATACTCATTCTCCACCATGGCATAACCTCGACAAGAAAAATCACAACACAGAGGCTTACAGCGATACTTAATATGAAAAACACCGTAAGAATGTTAGAATTCAGTTGCTGTTGAGAAAATGATTCCTCCCCCTTTCTCCCGATTCCACCAACGGTTTGAACATGTATTAGAAAAGCTTCCCAAAACCGGTACAACCCGCTTTCAACGATTTTATCAATCTTCTCCTTTAACGCTTCACTTACGGCCCCCCATTTTACAATCCTTATGTAAATACTTCTAGAAAAAGCAGTCCCAATACTTTTCACGTACGGTTTCCTATTCAAGTGCGAACTTGTTCCGCCCAGAATCTTGAGAACATAGCTCTTTGACATTACGTAAACGGTCGGTGCGACCAACGCGGTTTTATCACATTTCCCCACAATCTCAGAAATTAGAGAGGAACGCCGTACATCCGATATTTCTGCTATCCTGCCAAGCTCAGTATTGCTAAACTCTAGTTCAGCCTGGGTGAGCAGGTTGTGATTATCCTTGTACACTCTCAATAATTTTTTGATGATATTGTTACCGGCGGAGGTAGTATGCAACTCTACTGCTCTGGTAATAATTTATCACCGAAGGGTAACATATATACAGAGGCTAAATCCTGCTCCGCCTCCAATGTCAACGCACAGGTAATAAAAATATTACCGATACCAAAGGCAATTTCTTACCCACAGAAGACAATTTGTTACTATAGTGTTACCACCCGGTAGAATTGCATAGTATCTCCGCCGGTAACAATATTGTCCAAAAATTATTGAGAGTGTAGAACGACGTCCAATTCAAACCTTCGCAGAACACTGACGGAATATCCTTCAGCTTAATCATAGTTTTCCGAGCGGCACACCAACGATGACTTCTGACGGCAATAACCGCGGTACGAACTTCATGTGACAGTGCGTCCGTCCAAATATTATGCCGCATTGTAATTTGTGCGTCAAACTCACTCATTCCCCAGCGATATTTCAATAAGGTTTGTGGCATGAAAAATCGGTACCTATCCTCGCTAATTGAACTGCTGTATATTCGAAACCCCTTTTCAATCAAGTCATCGAACATCCTTGGTGGGTTTGACACTAGTGGTGCGGTCGTGTCTTCTGTAACGATACTCATGTAAATATTTACCACAACGAAGGTAACCAATGTCCAGAGAATGAGTAGTTTCTCAGACGCCGGATTAGGAAACATTATCTGAAAGGTGGAACTAGACCTCTGAACGATGACAAAGCCGATATCAAGCAGTGCGTTAATGGCTGCGTACGCCAATTCGTGCCAACTTAAGGACAAATACTTCGAGTAATTCTGTAAAATCTGGAAGATCGTTACCAAAAGTGTGCAAAGCAATAAACCGTACCAGACTGAAGCACTGAATGGTTTCACATAACCCCAATAGTCGACTCGACTTTGGGTTAAGGATGAACACGTGACGAATGAGAACGACCAGTTCCCTACTAGAATAAAGGACATACCCGTCATATCGGAACGAGTGAAAGACAGCCTTCTAGGGCTTGTCATATCTAGACTAGCCTCTACTACTACCGGGTTTAAGCCATCGGTCGTATTTGTTTCCATATTAAGCATGTGATTCAACACTCCGTTTAGCGAGTCTTGCATGGAATAAAATTTCATGCCACTGATAGAGTTAAGGAAATCTTGAGGTTTCCAGTCAAACCCTTTGCGCAAATGCTCCGGTCGGACTAACTTCTTGCAGTCAGCAAGTAGACGGTGCAACTTTATGTTTTCAGCTAATTTAATATTTTGGCAGAATACATCGAAATTTGGTTCAATCAAATAACTACTATCAATGCTTTTAACAAACAAAATTTGAAAGAACAGTATGATTGGTTGCCCAAGGAGAGACCGAGTTAGAATCCTAGTACGGGAGTTGATTTCACTAATGTTACCAAAAAATGCAATCATACCAGAATTAAAGTAGGAAAAATATCTGCTTCGACGCTTTATATTCCAGAGTGTATTAGGTTTTAAAGGCGAATTCTTCAAACTGAACCAGGCGAATGTGTCGTACTCTTGAGATAACTCGGGCTTCACAATTATGACAAAGATAACGCAACTTGGTCCAGCATGGAGGGAGCGAAATATAGGATCAATGGGCTGAAGCAATATATTTTCCTTGGTCAGGATGGAACTGAAATTATGAATTTACTTATTTCATTAGTAAACATTTATAAATAGCAGCATAAATATATAAATAGGTAAGTAAAGAAAAGACTGCTCACTTCTTCGTAGATCCTTCAACAGGAACATATTTGGTTAATTGGTATGGTCTTCGTATATTCGATGGAATGTGAAAATTTTTAAAGTAAGAAATACTTAAGTAGCAAGAGGAGGAAAATGAGTTGATTTTCTTATCAAAATTTATTATTTCATAAGGATTTTGAGCGAAGGATATTCTAATGATGCAGTGGTGTATTAAAATATTGCGTAGTATAGCTGCCATGTCGACAACGATATGTTGTACGATGAAACGTTTAACTTTTGAAGGTATATAAATAACTTGGAAAATAAGTTGTTTAAGGGACTAGTTGTTTTGTCTGCGATGGTTGACAATGTATTAGCAAATTTGTAAATATGACAAAAACATTATACTAAAAAACACGCAACAATATTTTAATTATTGTGAAAGCAAGGAACATGAAGGCAAACCTTTTCATGCTAGCGTGACATTTTATGTGATTACTTACGAACATGTCATGCTAAATTTGATTAATAGGAGTTATTTCAAAGTGCCACCGACGAAGCCGAATCTTGTCAAGAAATCAAACGATGTAAGAGATATCGCCCACAATATGAAAGATGCTTTAGTGAAGCGTCAAATTATTTTGTGAAGCTTAAACAAACTTTTTGCAAGCTACACCGGGATTGTCTAGCGAGTTATATTTAAAAACCAAGCTGAACATCAGGAATCATATGCCACTAATTTTTCCATTGAAAGACCTCGGAAGAAAAAATATTGACGGCAAAGTTCAATTTTTGCGTGAATCTTCTTTCGCTTTTACTCCACGGGCGAAAACTACATAAAACGGATGTGTAAATTTTGATCCGCCATAATTTTCCTTCGTCACAGCATATGCATTATGGAACTGTGCATGTAAAAGGAACTGATTTTCTCACGAGGCTGTAAAAATTTGAATTTAAAAATCTGTATTTAGATATGGAACTGGCAACTGGCTATGGCAACTGGCTATATCTAATCCAGATTATTTACTCACTGTTCCTTCGCTAGCTGGCGATAAACAATATAACCACTCTCCAATAGTTTATAATGTTATATCATAAAGCTCCAATACATAAAGCGTACTAGTTAAGTCGGTATGTAATGCAAACTTGTCATTTTTGTTTTGAAGCTCCAGGATTCCTGGACCAGGAACGTGTTCTATTCTTAGTGTAAAATTTTAGATCAAGGTTAATTAGATATTTACCTAAATCGTAAATATGTATGTATATATTCAAATGATCAAAAATTGACAGTAAATTTCAACATATTTAGATTCTTCGGTTGTTACTCTACACATTCATACATACATATGTACATGTGTCTACCTAATGCCTCTGGAATTAGTAGAGTTACAGTCTTAATACATTAAAGATTTATGCAACTATTACTTTCATGCAAAATCTTTGCTTATTAAATCCCCATTTGCAGGACTTGCCTACTGCAAGGCCTATGTACAAAGGGCAATACAAGCATGCTGCAATGGTTTAAAAATATTTAGATAGATATCATGTATGTATATATATTTGGGATTATGCAACATGCAATTAAGGACAGAATTAGACGGCACAATGAGAAAAAGAATCAATGGTCAGGTTTTGTGGGCTGAGCTACTTATTTCCATGGAAAGGTAATAATCATGGTTTTGATACTATTGTGTCATCCTGTTAGGTCATTTCTAGGTATTCCGTTCTTGCTAACTAAATATGCATATCGGTGATCATTGAAGTAAATGCAATTATCGAGGAAAGATTTGTCCACGTACAATTTGTTATATTACGTAGTGTTGGACTAATTTCACGCGTTATCCTTCGTTTTTCCAGCTATAAGCAACCAACAATTTGTACTCTTGTGTATTGCATCAACTATGGGAAAAATATTTTAGAAATGATCTATGTAGATCTATTTACAAACGTGAGTACATATTTATGTAGGTCTTGGGCAGATGAAAATGGATGAGATTTGACAAAAAAACCTGCTGATTACAATTTGTGTAAAGTGAAATTATGTCTATTTCAGAAACTAGATAACTATGCCTACGTACATAAATGTATATATACATACATATGTCCCTATTTATAAATACTGTTAAATTTAGATAAGTCAAACTTTTCAAATTACATTCCAAGCATGTAATTTATACCCCTTCAAAAAATTAATGTGTATAATTTGCCCAACTGGAAAATTTTGCCCATCAAGAAATTTATAAATACATACATAACATTCATAATGCTTATCGCCTTCCAGGAGTTATCAGGATACAAGTCAACAATTAGTAAACCTTTCCCATGCAATTTCGAAAATTGGCCAATGTTGCAAAAATCTTTGTCTTGAATTAACTGAACCTCTCTTGTAAAGAATATTTATACCCCAAATGCATATGTAATAACTGACCAAGGAACGGCTTTTTTGCCATGCCAGATTTACAGACTTCTGCAATTTTTCATTATTTGTCACTTGATTGAGCTGAGGTGCAAATGTACACTTTTAATCCACCTTAACAAAAATTTGCACAGCACCTTCGATCTGATTCTTCCTAAAACAGATATGAAAAATGGCGTTTTTCATCCGGAGCTTTTCCCAAATGAAAATCATAATTCCAAATTTTAAACAATATTTTAATCTTTTTTCGACAAGTTATGCCCAAGGTTTCAAATTCTTCTTGGCCGAGTGTCCCCTCTTTATGAATGTCTTGCCTTTTAATTTTGACCGGAAGGAGGACAGGCTTACTCCCCTGAGAAAGGGAAAATCGGACAAAGTTGTGTTCTGGACGTCATACGCGATAATTGTCGTTTACGCGTTGTGTTTCGTTTGGAAAATCTGGGGGTATAGATAATTTTCACCTAAATATAAATTAACTTGGTTTTCTTATGCATTAAAAAAACACTTTTTGTAAATATGTAGCAGTCCTGGATATGGAAAGAATGAAGCGAATTCAGGTGGAGATGATGAGGGGGAACATCAAGCGATCATTTTTTTGGGGACGCTAAGCCTTTATTTTTTTCTGTATGACACGACACTTTTGTTGGATGGTGAAACGCAAGCAGTATCGGCTATGATCACGGAGACGTTTGATATAGAGGCAAATTTCATGATAAGAACAGGTAAATAACTCGTTCTTATTCGTTTCTTTATAGGTTTTTGGATGCATTCATGCACATAAACCCTCACTTTCTCGATTTTAGTCATGTTGATAATCGCGAATGATCATAGACTCATTAAGAAATAATTTACAGGTGGGTCGCCTCCCCACGTGGAAACCATCATTCTCGCTGTGGTATTGATCACAAAACCCAATCTGCCCCCTGTTATGGCACTCTGAAGTATCGTAATGCCCCAATTCGGTTTATCATCTATCCTTCCCGCCGTCCATTTAGAAACCTACCTTGCAACCCTTGTAAAAATGATGCTCGTCCTTGTGGAGTTCTGGTTCTGGTGGAGTGGCTGCTGTGCCGTCATCCTAACAAATATAATCGGCTACGTGGTCCCAATTATGGTAATTAAGGCGGTATTGGGGCGGGAAATGGTCGAACACGGTTCGAACTTTCGCTGTCTAAAAGTAAAATACCAGAGATACCGAGAACTTCAAATTTTCTTCAATGTTTTCAACCCCTGCTGGGAATCACGATTTGTCCTATTTTTCCTCCTGGGCTGGACCGTCGTCATTACTCACAGCTTATTCGTGCTGATTCACTACCATGAAAAAATTGGGATTTTGACCCTACTGGTTTTCGCCAGTTTGGCCATCGACGGAATAATTGTGATTGGAATGCTCCACATTTTTGCAGCACCGTACAAAATGTCGCGAGAGGTTGTGCGTAAGTGGGGACGAGTGGGGGGCAATAAGAAAATTTGGCGGTCTTGTGCCCCACTCAAAGTTAAAATCGGAACTGTGAATTTCTTTGATAAGTTTACGTCACTTTTTGTCCTAGAGTTTTGTGTGACGGGGGTAGTCAATTTACTTCTTGGGTTTCAATAATGGGTTGAGAAAATTGATAAATTGTGCGGATTTTTTCAGGTAGAAATAACAATGTTTATTTATTGATTTAATGAATTGTGTACATAGACGACCCCAAGTCGGACAACAGTAACAGTACCCATGCTAAAATTAGAAATTGACGATCTTGAGCAGCAGAGGTAAAATGACCGATATGTTCCATACCCTTTTGCGTCGATTTCATCGAATTAAATACAAAACATTGCAAGTGATATTGTGGATACAAGGATAAATTTAACATAACATTTCTTTAATTATGTCCAACCACACCCCCTATAAAAATATAGGAAGAAAATTGGAAAAAATGAGAAAGCCAATGTACATCCTGTAGGACAAGAGTTAGACCTATACTTGCATTTGCAATTTGACTTCCCCCTTGAATACGAACATTTTGATTCATCAAGAGTTTCAAAATTCGAAAATTGGCGGTTTTTTGACCTACACATAAATCTTTAAAAATCTCATGGTCCCAGGGTTTCCCTTCGGGCAAGCAAAGGCCAGATTTTTCTACTTGGGAAGTGCTGCATTTTCAGCTTTTGTTGCCCGAAGGGAAACGCTGGGACCATGAGATTTTTGGGGTCAAAGTTTCTGAGGGAGGGTCTTATACGGCAAGTGCCGTAACAAACGAGGGCTAATGATATACCAACATTTAAGTTTTTTGTATTTTGATGAGCCAACATTTAAGTAACCCAGTATAGTTAATTAAATGAAGCGCATGATTGAGTGAGCGCGACAAGGTGCGAAGGATACGCCACTGACGCGCGATGGTGCTGGATACCCACCAGAACCCGAGTTTAACACTTTATCTCGCGAAATATGGAAAATGCTTTTATGGAACGCTTGGTCTGGTTTTCCTCAGCATCTACCTCAAACCATCTGGATCACAGAGAATTTATGTATGCACGATCTACTCAAAATTAATGGTTGTATTAAAATTAATTTGTTCAGTAGTGCAAAAAACTTGGAATGCATGACAAGAGAAGACAAGTGTAAACTAAATACATTTGTTGATAGTATTCTGTCAATTACAAAAATTTTCTAACCTAAACAAGGTGGGGTTTTATCACTCCCACTACATGCGTATCTGTACTTAAGTATCCATACGATTGCTCGAGAAACGATGTTACACATTCTATGAGCTTGTTGAGGAGCCCATGACTTTCGGAATTTTGTACGCAAGTGCCGTACCAATTTTTGTTTCTAAAGATATGGCCCCTTAAGCGATGTATGCCAGAAAACTATTTTTGTTTATCTAATAAGGTTTACATTGAATCCCTATGACAAGTTTTTCCACGTTTAGCAACTGGCAAGTTTAGATATTGAGTCACCAGATTTATGCAAGTTAAAATTTTGGAAGTCACTGAATATTTATGTAACTTAAACTTAAATAAGTTATTTGTAAACTTACCTTTGACGCATTAAAAAGGCCGACATAACTTGCATGACAATGATTCTACTGTTTTCACGAAAATTATTGACTAGAGATGATAAGGAAACCTTTAACCCTTCTATAATGCGTTTCCTCTTCCTCAACGCAAGCTCACAAAGAAATATCACGACACAAGGACCTACGGCGATACTCAATATAAAAAATATGGTAAGAATGTTAGAGTTCAGTTGTTGTTGAGAAAATGCTTGCTCCCCTTTTCGACTGATTCCTCCGGTCGTTTGAACGTGAATTATTAGGTCTTCCCAAAACCGGTAAAACCCACTTTCAACGAGTTTAACAATCCTATCCTTAAATGCTTCACTTATAGCGCCCCATTTTTGAATCATTATATAAACCCTTCTGGAAAAAGCTGTGTCAATACTTTTCACGTATGGTTTCCTGTTTAAGTGCGAACTTGTTCCACCCAGAATCTTTAGCACATAGCTCTTTGACTTTACGTAAACAGATGGTGCGACCAACGCGGTTCTCTCACATTTCCCCACAATCTCGGAAATCAGAGGCATTCAGAACCTCCGATATTCCTGATATCCTACCAAGTTCAGTACTCTTAAACTCCAGTTCAGCTTGGGTGAGCAGGTTGTGATTATCCTTATAGAATGCCGTCGAATTTAAACTATCACAAAACGAAGATTTACGATCCCTGAGCTCAACTATAGTTTTAAGGGCTGCGCACCAATGATAATCTCCTAGTCTGACTAACACGCCATGAAATTCTTGCGACACTGTACGCTTCCAAAGGATATACCGAGCAGCAATGTGTGCATCAAGCTCGCTCATGCCCCAACAATACGTCAACAGAGATTGTGGCATAAGAAATCCGTACCTGTTTACGCTTATCGGACTGCTGTATAGTCGATACCCGCCATCAACTAATTGATTAAACATGCTTGGCGGGTTTGACACTAGTGGTGCGGTCGTGTCTTCGGTTACGATACTCATGTAAATATTTACCACCACGAAGGTAACCAATGTCCAGGGAATGAGTAGTTTCTCAGACGCGGGATTTTGAAACATTAGCTGCAAGGTGGAACTAGATCTCTGAACAATGATAAAGGTAACGTCCAACAGAGTGCTAAACATCGCGTACGGTATTTGGTACCAACTTAGGGTAAAATATTTAGTGTAATTCTGCCCGATCAAGAGGATCGTTACCATGAGACTGCACAACATTAAGCCGTAATAAACTGAAGCTTTGAAAGGTTTCACATAACCCCAATAATCCACCCGACCTTGGGTTAAGGATGAGCACGTGACGAATGAGAATGACCAGTTCCCTGCGAGAAGGAAAGATGCATGCATCATATCCGAATCCGTGTAGGATATTTCTAAAGGGACTGTCATATCCAGCCCAGCACTTATCGAAATCCGATTTAAATCATCAGACGTATTTGTTTCCAGATTAAGCATGTGCGTCAACACAGAGTTTAATGACTCTTCCATTGAATAAGTTTTCAAGCCACTGATGGACTTATGGAATTCTTGAGGTTTCCAACTGAGCCTAACGAACGAAGGCTCAGGTCGGACGAACTTCTTGCACTCCGCAATAATGCGGTCCAGCTTTATATTTTCAGATAACTTGACATTTTTGCAGAACGTACTGAAATGTGTTTCTACCAGATACATATTATCCATGTTTTTCACACATGAAATTTGAAAGAACAAGATGATTGGTTGCCTAAAAATAGCCAAAGTAATTCTCCTAGCAACAGTTCCGATTGCACTGCTGTTACCAAAAATTGTAATCATGCCAGAATAAAAGTAAGAACAGTATCTGATTCGACGCCTTCTGTTCCAGTTATTCTGTATTGTTGGTTTCATTACATGCTTGATGCTATACCAGACGACAGTATCGTACTGGTAGGACGACTCGGGCTTCACGATTATGACATAGATGACGCAACTTGGTCGCCCCTGGAGGGAACGAAATATGGGATCAATGGGCTGAAGTAGTATGTTTTCCTTGGTCGGGGTGGAGCTGAAATTATAAATTATATTACTTCATGAATCAATATTCATAAATAGCTAAAGAAATATAAATATATGAGCGAAGACTGCTCACTTATTCGCAGAAACCTTCGTTGGAATATACTTGCTTAGTTGGTACGGCCTCAGTATGTTCGATGGAATGTGAAAATTTTGAAAGAAAGAAATGCTTAAATAGCACGAGGGCGAAAATGAGTTGATCTTGTCCCCAAAATTTACTATTTCATAAAGATGTTGAGCTGATAATATTCTGATGATATAAAAATGTAGTATGATTCGACGTAGAATAGCTGCCATGTTAGCAAATAAGTTGGTAGGTTGAAACGTTTTACAATTTGGAGATACGTAAATAACTTGGTGGAAATATATATGTATGTATTTTAGAGACGAGTTTTTGGGAGATTGTTGACGACGCATTAGCGAAATTGTTATTTGAAAAAAGTAACAATCATCAAATATTTAAAGATTTAATTCGAGTAAATATCCACACCTACTTTCGCAAGTGATCACGCGACAATATTGTAAAGTTGTTGTGAAAGTTAGGTCCCTGAAGGTAAGGTTTTCATGCCTACGTACGTATGTATGTACATACATCCAAGCGATACTACGCAAAAATATGTTGCTTGGGGGTGATATTTAGTAGGGATGCTACTCTGGGGTCAGGCAAGTTAAAGGATGATACATACTCATGACTTGAGTACAGCTTGCATATTTTCGTTAATATTCAACTCATCCTCACCCTATGCCATAATACCTGTTGACTTTCATTGAAATAAGCTATTAAGTGTGTAGTGAATGATAGCTAAGAATTATGCATTTATTATCATTTCAACGAAAACAAGTGAAATATTCCTTCATGCGAGATGAATGAGCACGAATGATAGGATTTTTCAGTCGTGTCATTTTCTACCTGATGCTGAAGGCACACATGATGAAAATCAAGTGAAATAAATTATAAAAAGAATGTTAAATATCTGTATTAATGAAACCTTTCGTTCAAGATAATGAGTTTTCAAATGAATTTTTAAAATAGTAGGCACGTATCTAAAGGCATGTAGTAAAACAATTGAGAAATGTGTTGCTCCCCTTCCAAACACGATTTGCGAAACTTAGACATGTACCATGAAGAGCTCCTACGAGTAAAATCATGACAAAGATTATTTTAGAAGAAATTAAAATTAAATACATACATATGTACAAAGACATATGTATGTACAGCCAAAGACACGTGCTTTACTGACAAAGTAATAAATATAAAAGTAAATATAAAGGAATTCCAGACATTTGTGTAATTTTCAAAAATTCCTCACAAGCGATTTTCTGGAAACTTGATACGAGTAATTAGCAAGTATTCCTATTGACACATACAGAACACAATTCAGTAACTGAAACATTGCCGCATCAAGGTTTTTGTGCTTTTGGAATTGTAAAAATTCACTAAGATGAAGAACACTGAGGACGAGAATAGATAGAAACCATAAAGCGGTAATACAAGCCGTCACAATAGAAAATGTGAGAAAAAGGAGATTGATATGAATGTTAAACATCCAGTTTAAATTGTACGCTTTTTCAATACGGTTAATTTAAAGAATTACATAACGTCGGAGAAAGCATCCATTAAGATTCCATCATTTTCACCTTCCCATCTAACCATTCCCATTGTTAATACACTCCTGACTGTTCCCGTCATAATTGCCCGAAGAAATTTGATGGAGGTAAGTTTCTTGAAAATCATGACACCCTCAACCCCAATTCCGATGGGCTTGATTGATAGGATAAATTTCTTAAAGTATTTCCTCTTCACGGTGTTGCCCGGCACGACTTCCCAAGACTTTAAGATTTTAGTCGAATACGAATGAAACGATCCGCTAACTTCAAGCGTGAAGGCCCAAAGGAATTGAAAAACTCGGTGTACTATTTGCCGTATTCCAATTTGCCAGAACTGTATAATTGCAGAAAAGGATCATGTGACCGGCGGCCAAGTGTAAAACGAGAAAAATATATCCTGAACTTAGCATTAACAATTTGTGAACTAGTTGCAAATTAATATATTCCTTTAACAGATTCGATGAATTCCGCAAGCTTGAAAATGCATAGTGCCGGGTTGCATTAATTTTTAGTTCTCGCAAAACCAAGGCGAGTGAGACTGCAAATAAATATATAAAAAAAATCAGAAAACCAAGATTTATATGACGAACTGTTTGAATTCTGATATCGCCAGGCACGTTTAGATTTCTCTGAATCAAAGTTGCAACCGCTTGGCAATAAAATTATACCACTTCGTAAAAAAAATTGTGACTGATATGGTAACACTTTAATACCAAGCTATTACTATATGATGCTACTTATCATCAATACCACCTTTCTACATACATGCATATGAATATCGTTGGATTGTTTTTTAAACACTGAATTGTTAACAGTGTGTTATTGCTTAAATTTGTTACAAACTCATATAAATTGTTCCCATAACGACAATCCACATCAGCCAGTACCACGACATGCTTGATCCCCAAGTAATTGTTGCCAGGAAAATTAGCGTGCAAATTATATTCTCATTAATTCCGTACGCTGTTGGTAGCACTTGTCTCGCATGGGAAGTTTACAAAATTAACTAATTTTACATTTTGGCATTTCACGACAGTCTGTAACCACGTAAGTTTGAATATGATGATCAGCTTACGAACCACAAACATACCTTTCACATCTGAATCTTCGTACGCTTTCAGTTCGTAAGCAAATTGGTTTACGATGAGTGACGTGAAATGCGTTAATAGCTCAATATTACCAGGCACTGCTTGAATTGCCTCATTACACGTAATACGTTCAAGGTTTATAAAATTCGCAATAATTTACCCATGAATTTCGGAAAGTAATCGAGTAACTGATTTACCCCGAGATAGAAATCATCATGGTGTACTTGATAATTTACGAGGATCCCAAATACCAGGCTTGAAACGGAAGAAAGTTTATACGCCGTGTAAAATTCAGGATCCGTCGTTTCTTGAGAGACGTTCCAAAGTTTGAAGGTCGGCATGAATATGAAGAACGAGCAGAAATTTATATAAAATATTGACGCGAGCAAAAACTTCCTTCGTGATTCTTCCGTGGAGTAAAATCTTTTGGTTTTTGTGTCCATGATTGCACTAAATGCGCCAATTTTGGAGGAGGATTTTGCAATAATGGATAATAATTTGAAAGTGTAGTTGGAGTACATGTTGGCCTACTTAAATTTGCCCGGAAATGAGTATTAAGTTCATAGAGCCCGAAACGGTTAAAGCTTTGTGACCTTCCCCAAATCTTCAAGTATTCAGAAGAAGTATACAAAATAACAAATTTAATCTGTATAATTATTTAGTTACCAGAGCAAAAATTGGTAACACAGATCAGAATGATCTAAAATTGGACATATGTATTTACTCGGTTTACATTGTCTTCACCGTCCTGAGAAGGACGCACAGAGAGGCAGTTTTGATGAATATTTTATTGACAAATTTATATAAATATTTAGGATGTCCAGCGGATGTTATGTTGTTTGTGCTTATATAAGTTGATTATACAGGGTTTAGTTACACACGTTATTGTTTGTTTTAATGCGAAATGTTCTTAACATGCCAATTTCTATAATTGACGGGTTTGATTAATGGTACGTACACTTTCCAAGGTTTAATTTAAATTATTATTTTTTCATCATAGTACATATTTATGTGTACATGGTACATGGACAGTTTGATAGATTATAGATAAATACTTGGAAGATTACAATGTGGCTGTCTACATAAATGCTTTGAAATGCTTAGTGCAAAAAAACATTTAAGTCAATTGGAAATTAGTGGTTAGTTTGTTGTTGTCGAAAGTTTACCTATAATTTATTTGTATTTACAAATCCACGAACTCTGCATGATGTATTTATGTCTGTAGCTGCGAGTTTGATAATTGATTAAATTGGCGTTGTGAGTGGAGAATACTTATCCTTATGTACATATGTATATGTATTGACACATACATACGTACATACATACGTACATATATATACGTACATATGTATGTACGTAACTTAAATCAAACAGTTTGCTTAAATGTTTAATTTAGTAGATTTGACGGAAGCACATTTGTTGCACTTTACGTGCAAAAGTTTGACCTTTAACTTATTTCTAAAGCTCAATGACCTTGAACGTATGTACTCAGAATGATAAAAATACAAAGGTGCTTAACGAAGAATATATATGATAGTTTGCAGAGATAATACTATGATGCATTTTGAGGGTATTCATTACTCCTCCGTATGTTTCCTTAGTATTCTTCGTATCGTACATAAAATGACTTGAGAGATGAGGTGCGAGATTTTGAAGGCGTCGTAAGACTTTGTCAGCCAAAATCGCGTTACTAAGGTTACGATTTTTACGAAGGTTGATCCCTTATTTTTTCTTCGCAAACAATTCAAATGGATACATACATAGAAAGACACATATATTAATTTGTTGTCATTACCCTTTCGGGCTTTCAAATCCATAGAGTTACAAGGTAATCAAAAATAATTATGAATTCTAACCAAGAAATATGTAATTGTTATTCCACGTGATTTACTGCTGTTCCTCTTCATTTAATTATCATGTATGTAGTTCATCTATACTGATTGTTAAGAATTTCAAACAATTACGGAAGGTTTAACATAGTTAATTAAGGAAGAATTAATGAAGTTCACGACACCCAGGATCTCAGCAAAACACAGTCGTTTTTCCGGCCTGATTTACTCTCTTTGGCTTTAAATTCGTGCATAATCTGGCCCAGTCCATACATACTCTTGAGTGCGTATACATTTTTTTTACAATAACAGCCGATTACAAAACATCGGAGAAAGCATTCATTACGATTCCTTCATCTTCGGCTTCCGATTTAACCATTCCCATCGTTAACACACTCCTGAATGTTCCCGTAATAATTGACCGAAGGAACTTGATGGACGTCAGCTTCTTGAAAATTAATACACCTTCCACCTCGATCCCGATGGGTCTAAGGGACAGCATAAATTTCTTGACGTACTTCCTCTTTACGGTATTGCCACCAGAATTGGCCACGTTCTCCCAGGACTTTAAAATTTTTCCAGAATAATCATGAAACGATCCGCTGGCTTCAAGCGTTAAGGCCCAAAAGACTTGAAAAATGATGGACCACAAGGCCAGAATTGTCTAATATGGGAAGAGTTGATTCATGTTTTCACCATTAAAAATGACCACACCCTTAAAGATAATGTTATACTTTTGAGAAGTAAATGCAATCTGAGTTCTATAAGTAAACTACAGTAAACCTATAGAAAACTTTACTCTTTATCAAGTTAATGTTGCTCTAGAGTTAACAGGGTATTATACCCCGGGTTTTTGGGGTATTGGGGTTTAGTAGGTTGAGGTGGGTTTAGGGGTAGCAAATATGAATGAGCAATACCCAAACTCTTAGGAAGTTGGTATTGAATCATTACCAGTCATAACCGGACGAAGTACACATATGACCCTACCGGCATCGGTAATATCGATGGTTACGGCGTAGTAATTTGGTGGTAATGAAATCGTTACCACTCAGAATCAGACTATAACCAATCCGGTAGGGAATTATTACCAAATCAATACCAGTAAGGAGTACATAGGTGACTCTACCGGATGCTTTACATTGCACGGGTAGTCGGGGTAGTTGGGTTTTTCAAATTTACATGTAGAATTCAGATTGAATGTACTCTTGAAAAGTGTAACCTTTAATAGTTAAGACTGCCCATGCAAATAAAAATCACATACCAGTGTAGCTGTATTGTTTGTCGTGTTCCAATTCGCGAGTACTGTGTAATTGCAGATGAGGATAATATGGGACGAGAACAACTGCAACGCGACAAATGTATATCCCGAAGTTAGCATTAATAATTTGTGAACCAGTTGCACATTAATATATTCCTTTAGCAGATTAGATGGATTCCGCAAGCTTGAAAATGCATAATGTTGAGCTGCATTGAGTTTTAATTCTTGCAAGACCACGACGAGTGAAACTGTAAATTGGAAATAAGAAAGTATAAAATCTTATTAATTGAGGACTCGATGACTCAAAATCAGCACATTTTTAGTCACTTATTGCAACTGATATAGTGGTGGTTTAATACCGAGCTAGATATTAAACACTACACGGTATTAATTACTTTACAGCTTTGGATCATACATTTGAACACCGCTTGATATTATTTTAATACCAGATTTCTAAGGGTGTAATGTTATTTAAATTTGTTGCGCACTCATATAAATGGTCCCCATAACGATAATCCACATCAGCACGTACCACGATATGCTTGATACCCATGTTATTGTTACCAGGAAAATTATACTGCAAATTATATTCTCATTAAATCCGCACGTTGTTGGGAGCACTTGTCTCACGTGGAGGGGATGGTCTGACGAGAATATGAAGAAAATTGTCGTTGAAATTGGGAGAAACAAAAGCACGACGATTTCAATTAGTAATGCGAAATTTATGAGCAGCGTGTACTTCCGTAATTCCTTTTTGGCCATGGGTTTCATCCATTTTGCTATAAGAATATTACAAAAACAACATTTAGATAATTCACGCAGTCTTTGGGTATCGACTTGTAAAATCTATGGGTTTTGTAAAATCATTTTACAAACTTTACAATTTGCAGTGAAAAATCCGTTCTGAGTACTAAGCTTAAGCAAAAATTACGTCGTCATCGGTTCTTAAGTGTGTGCCAAACTTTCGTAAGTTTACGTGGTCGCGGTCTACTTACGAAGACTGACGTAAAATGCGACAACGTTACCAAGCATAGCGTGAATTGTCTCGTTAAATTTAACGTATCTTAACAACAAAATTTAAAAAAATACCTATGAATTTCGGAAAGTAATCGAGCAAGCGGTTCACCCCGAGATAAAAATCTGCATAATGTACTTGGTAATTGAGTAGCATGCCGGATACCAAGCTTGCAGCGCAGCAAAGCCCGTACGCAGTGCAAAATTGAGGGTCCGTCGTATCGTTAACAACATACCAAAATTTGATGGTCGGGATGATTATGAAGAATGAGCAGAAGTTAAAATAAATAATTGATACCATTAAAAACTTTCTCCGTGAACTTTCCGTGGAGTAAAATTTTTTAGTTTTTGTGTCCATGATTGCACTAAATGCGCCGATTTTGGCGGAGGATTTTGCAACGATGGATAACAATTTGAAAGTACAGGTTGAATACATGTTGGCCTTAATTATTTTGTCGTTATAAGTATTTAGTATTAAGTAGAATAGGAGTTTGCCCGTATTGAATACGTATTTAGCTCAGAGAATCGTAAACAGTTGACCTTTTCCTGACCAAAAATGTCTTTTAACGTATTTACATATAAAAAACGTGTCCATAAGGGACCAGACACATTGCATCATGTATCAACAAAATAAAGCTGGTAGGGGAGATCGAGTGGATTACATAATGCACAAAATGAGACGTGTAATGCTTCTTTATTTGTCTCCTACATAATCAAAACCAGCCTGGATATATGCACGTTTCGAATTGATTTTAATATTTTATTCGCAAATTTGTTTGATTGGGATATCCACCGGATGTTTCGTTTGTGATGTTATTTTCATTAAATTTCCCACCACGGAAAAGTTTTAACGCCTTACTGATTATCCATATTTATTCCTTCAAATTCGACAATGTTTTTCCAAAATCTAAATATCCAACTCTGTGTTTTATACAATTTGTTGATCGTTGAGTTCTTCTTTGTTGTATGAAGTACTACTTAAATGTCCGAATATGCCATTTTACATAAATAATTTCCTAAGTTTTAATTTGTTGGTCACTGCCTGAATTCGGATTTTGATCATCATTTTGCCATCATATTAAATTAATTTGGACAATTTAAAAGATAATGGACACATAAATAGAAAATCGTTGGTAGATAAATATGTATGTACGTGGGTGTTTTATTATTAATTTTCAAAATGTATGTTCCACACTGTTTCTGACCAAACTTTTGATGAAATAACAAACTTCAAATACTTTTAGAATGCTGTGATTTTTTTCAGTTCTGTAGGTTAACATTAACACTAGCAATAACTCATTAAAATTTACCTCGAAAATATGCCAAAATTTACGACTTGATTTCATTATCATCCGAAAACCGTTTTCCCCTGATGTTTTTCTTTAAGTTTCGAAACGAATAATAATCACTAAGGGTCAAGTCCGGACTGCACGGGGTGTGGTTTGTGCAGGTAAAGCGATTTTCGTCTGCACTAACCCTCGCAAAAAGCCAGGTATGAGGTGGCGCGTTGTCGTCTAAAAAAAGGCCAACTCTTTATTTTGACCCCACGTTTCTTTTCAACCGGAGGACGCAGCTCCTTCGGGGTTCCTGCATACACGGCCCCATTTATTGTAGTATTTACAGCAATAAATTTTATAAGGAGGTGACCTTTGGTATCCTTGAAAGCGGTCATCATCATCTTTTTGTCAGATTTTTGCACTTTTCAATTCACGGGCGGTGGCAACCCCTCGTGCTTCCATTGAGGGAATTATTATTTGGTCACCGGGTCATAATAGTAAACCCAAGTACCATATGCAACTAATAAAATATTGAGCAGGTTCAAGTCTTCATTTAATTAAAATTGGCATTGCAAAAGTCGACTCGATCCTGTTTTTGAGATGCTGAAAGCAATTTTGGTACCCAACGAGCGGAAACCATTTTCATACCTAAGTCTTCAGTTAACATGGAACAAATTGCTGGTTTTGAAACACCCATCTCATCTTCTAAATAGGACAGTTTCAATCGCGGATCTCTCATTATTTGTTCCTCTAGTTTCCGGAGCCTTTCTGTGGAAGAAACGGATTTTGAGCGTCCTGGCGACTTTTTGCCCGAGACCTCGTTTCGCCATCGTTTAAAATTATTGACCCAATTGAATTTGTGTTTTGTGTTGGGCAGTCTTCATCGTAAATTTTAAGGATTCAACCATAAATCTGCGACACTTATTACCCATCCAGCATTAAAAATTAAATCACACTACGATATTTAATTTGCAAATCTAGCATTTTTTCCGTCGAGGTAAAGTTTGCCGATTTATTGCTAGTGTTTATGTTAACCCACAGAGCTGAAAAAAATCACAGCCTCCTAAATGTATTTGAAGTTTGTTATTTCATCAAAATTTTGGTCAGAAACAGTGCGGAACATACCTTTTGAAAATTAATAATAAAACACCTACGTACTTACAAAATATTTATCTAGAGAAAATAACCCCGGGAAAAATTAGTATGATTAGCTGCCTTAATCAATATTTCTCTTGTCGAAACTTTCATAGACTGTACTAGTCGGTGTGGCCACGAGTTTTATGTATAATTGATTAAATTAGCCTTGTGAATGAAGTATGTATACATATGTATGCATATTTATTTATTTACGCACATGTACATATGCACGTACTTAAGTCTCCAGCTTAAAAAAATGTTAAATATAATAATGCATGCATATACTCTGGGAGTAGAATTTATACGCACATGAAAAATAATACATTCTGCACGTATGCATGTATTTGTGGTAGTATACAATTCTGCATAATTCTGCATAATTCTGCATAGTTTGCTTTTGATGGATGGATATTTAGTGCAATTGCGCGAAAAAAGTCTAACCATAAACTTATTTAGAAAGCACAATGAACTTGAAAATATGTACATATGTACTCGAGCTAATGTTGAATGTACTTAAGAATGCATTATGTACATAAATAGCACCATCAAACACTTTTAGGTATTCATGATACATACGTCAAGTAATTTTTGAGACATTACATACATTTGGAAATTTCGCACCATAACTGTATATACCACTTTTACCCCTCTAACTTCAATCGGTAAGGTCCAAATTACTTGGAAAACTATGGTCGACAAGGCAAGAATGGTTTACAAAAATGTCATATGTTCTGTAATGTCAACAACTTGGGTGTTTATTAGTAATTCGCATACTAATAAACACCCAACACGGTTATACAAAAACCGGTATCCGACTCGACTCAATTCTAACTCCATAACCTCACCGTCTTTCGTTTAGGGACATTTTCTGTTTTTCATAGATTTGTTTGCCACCATACCTTTAATTGGGCAACGTTTGTATTCCGATTCTGGTTTGCTCACGAGGGGCCTGATTTCTCCCTCATGTTTCCAAAAACTATATATATAAAAACTAACATATTTTAACTTCGAATTTGGACATCTTTTATTTAAACTTTAATTAAGTGGATAAACAAATTGGGTCAAGAACAACATCAATCATATCTGGCCGGCGCTTGTTGTATCATTGCATTTATAATATCTTTATGGGTGGTTTAGGACTAGGTGTCCCATGGGGAGGGGTACCCCCAGAGCATTGCGGAACTTGAAATGGTAATCGACAGATGTATGTATCCCACTGGAATAAATAATTTGTAATTTCCATATGCACTTTAACCAGGCACTTGTCTAACAATGGAACCTTTTTGCAAGATTGTCCAACGAGTTACATAAAAAAGATCAAACCAAAAATGAGGAATCACATGGCACTCATATAAGAAAAACATGTATTGGCGACAAAGTTAAATTTTTGCGTAAATTTTCTCTCATTTTCCCTCCACGGGGAAAAAACCAAGGCACTCGTGAAGACTTTGCCCCCCCCCCCATATATTGTTTTTCAAAGGGGCTATTCAGCGGAATGATGAGGTTCCTAGTTTTTGGCTTGATGTTTTGATATAACTCGGTACACAATCCCGCCATAGTTTGGAAAGAGGTTCCATTGTGAGTATTTTTTACATATTTCGTCCAACTTACTGATTCAAAGTAGTAGCCCGAAGGACAGGCTTTCGGGATTGGTGGCAGAGGTGATTCTCGACAAGTGTAATACAGACTACAGTTGTGCGGGTGGCCAATATCTCCGATATAACCGGGTGGACAGATCCATTCAGAAATTGGGTCCTACATACATATTTTGATATACATTAAAATAATAAAACATGTTCCATGAGCTTGACTATTTAAAAACATTGGGCACACCGTTGTTGTTGTGATCTCGGGTTGAGTTGGTGTCGTTGTGGAGGGTTCCGTAATTACTGTCGTGGTGGAGGGTTCCATTCTACATAAAATTGGAAATAATAATTTTATTCAGGACATAATAATTTCATAATGCATTCTTACAATGCACATGTCAGACATGTTTATCACCGATTTTCTTAATACCAGCACTTAAAGATTAAGTAATTTAACACAAACAACTAGTTGATTGTGGCACTCGAGCACTTATGTACCTAAAACTCGCGGAGTTAAGAAGGTTTTAAGTTATGAAAAACGCACATTTTCACCATCGAATAACGGAGAGAAAGTGAACGCCGTATAAATATTTTCGCATCTTGCAAATGCGCGTTTTTGCTAGCTTAAAACCTATATAATTCCGCGAATTCTATAGAATTGGTCACGTCTCACAGTAAATTTTGGCTGTGTTTAGCTACTCTATTTTTTAACGCTTGTTTTAGGAAAATCCTTGACAAACATATCTGACATGCGTATTGTTAGTCTCACTCCGTTATTTCACAAATGTAGTGCAATTCCGTATTTATAGCATTTGACACCCATTGCGTCCCTCCGAAAAGGCTATTTTTAATCGAGATGGCATAACCCTGCATCTGAATTGGTTCGGATGAGCTTTCCCAATTAATCCAAGGCGCCGATGTGTCAACAGTTTCGCCAGTACCTATCCAATGATACGCCAGTGTTTCAGGGTCATCATTGAATATGCCGCCGGTCCATATTTGGTCTAAAATTATTGTTTACTAGCGTATAAGCCCGTCTCCCGCCGGGCGAGAGCTTATTTGATTTTCATGAAAATTGAGTGGAATTTTGCAAAACACTAACCAATTATGGTGCAGGCATTTTAATTAAAGCCAATTTAGATTGTATCTTGCTGACAGGCTTATTGGCCGACCTCGTAATCCTTAATAACATTGGAGACTAAAATTGGCATTACTTTACCAATTGTTGACCGATTTTCAAAATTGCGACTGTTTTGGAAAGCTCAGATCAATTGGCGAAATATATATTTCCAGATTTTTCAAATTCGACCACACCCCCTCGAAATTAAGGTCACAATTTCAAAAAATACATAAAATACAATTGATGCATACCCCGGAATTTGAAAGAACAAAAATCGAGTAGTATGTCGAAAAAATACCTCGACCCCCTGGGCACCCTGAACAATGTTCAAGGGGTCACATACCCCACTGGGGGGTGTGACCATAGGCGCCTTTTCGATTTCAATGAAACCATGTCATGTGATATATCATTTTTCTCAGCACGATGAGTACATTACGACTGAATACTTAAAATTTACGAACCACACCCCCAGTGGGTGCGGTTCTCAGAAACTTTTAGATTTCAATGAAACCATGTCATGTGATATATCATTTTTCTCAGAACGATGAGTACATTACGACTGAATACTTAAAATTTACGAACCACACCCCCAGGGGGTGTGGTCCTCAGCGACTTTTCGATTTTAACGAAACTGCGTCATGTGACACATAATTTTTCTCAGCTGCACGAGGGGACCCCGACAGAGTAATTGGAATTTTAAAACCACACCCCCCCGTGGGTTTGGTTCTCAGAAACATTTAGATTTCAATGAAACCATGTCATGTGATACATCATTTTTCGCAAGACGATGAGGACATTAGGAATCAATACTTCGAATTTTAAAACCACACCCCCAGTGGGCGTGGTCCTCGACGACCTTTGGATTTAAAGCAAACCATGTCATGTGATATATCATTCTTCTCAGCCCGATGAGGAGATTTCGAATGACGAACTAAAATTTTAATACCACACCCTTAGTGGGTGTTGTCCTCGGCGACTTTTCGCTTTTAACGAAACTATGTCATGTGATATGTCATTCTGCTCAACTTGAGGAGATTTGTATTGAACATATTAAATTTAATAACCACGCCCCTAGTGAGAGGGGTCGTCGGCGACTTTTAGATTTTAACGAAACCATATGATATATCATTTTTGTCAGCTAGATGAGGAGATTTCGATTTAATATTTAAAACTTACGAACCACACCCCCTATGTTTGTGGTCCGCGGGGAGCACACCCCACTGTGTTATGGTTGTCTACATGATTCTTAATTTTGCGGAAGTCATGGATTTGAGGGTAACTTTTTTCTTCACCCAGTGGTTTCTAAATTTAATGATACGCCCGAAAATTTTGTATGCGCCGGAGTAAAATTAGACTTAATTTTTCTTTGACATCGTAGATACACTGACCATTCGATGACGCCAGTGGTCTCTCTCCGATTTGGACGAAACCTCGATAATTATATAGCATTAGATTAATAATTATACCCCGTGTTTTCATAATGCTCAGTTGAGACGAAATTATGACGGAATCTATGAGCGGGAATTTACATTTTTACCGTGGCATTTTCCTCGCGAGGGGGAAAAGTACAGATTCTCGCTTAAGCTTTCCGTCATAATTTAGATTAAAATGCATGAGCATGGCTTTCTTCAACTCCGAATTGCCAGATCAAATTTTGAAATTTTTGAATTTTAAAAATTTCTGCCAGAATTTTATGATGCGTCTCTATTTTAGGTGTTTAAACTTTGGTACAAATTTTGTGCCCCAAATTTCTGGCTTCGAATGTGAAGTCATGGACTCAACCATCGTAGTAATCTCCTCATCGGGCTGACAAGGGACACTCATGACCTGTCGTTTGAGTCCAGAGTACCCACTATGTTTTTTAGAATCTACTAGGACCCCAGATGGAGGATTCATTCATATTTCCGTGTAAAACTCATATTTGGCGCCATGGCGTGGCGCCAACTTCGCCAAATTTGCATGTTTTTATTTTTGAAACCGCCATAACTTTTGAAAACCTGGACGGATTTTCAAAATTTTTGGCAAAAATCATGACAAGGAGTTCAACTTTCGTATCCAATGAAATTTTTTCCAAAATTATCACTTTCAACTTTTCGCAAAATTTCGTAGTTTTCTTATAAACGGGGGTTCGTCGAAAAAATGCTGAAAATATTTCAAAAATTATAAATTTTTTATTTTTATTTTTTTCTAAAAAATTTCGACTTTTGTGATCATTTTAAGCATAACATTTTGAAAATCCGACATAAACTGCAAAAGTTATGGGGGTTTGAAACTGGTCGAAAATTCAAATTTTGAAGTTAGGCGAATGAATCCTTCATCTGGGGTCCTAGTAGATTCTAAAAAACATAATGGGTACCCTGGACTCAAACGACAGGTCATGAGTGTCCCTTGTGAGAAGAATGATATATCACATGACATGGTTTGCTTTAAATCCAAAGGTCGTCGAGGACCACGCCCACTGGGGGTGTGGTTTTAAAATTCGAAGTATTGATTCCTAATGTCCTCATCGTCTTGCGAAAAATGATGTATCACATGACATGGTTTCATTGAAATCTAAATGTTTCTGAGAACCACACCCACGGGGGGGGGTGTGGTTTTAAAATTCTAATTACTCTGTCGGGGTCCCCTCGTGGAGCTGAGAAAAATTATGTGTCACATGACGCAGTTTCGTTAAAATCGAAAAGTCGCTGAGGACCACACCCCCTGGGGGTGTGGTTCGTAAATTTTAAGTATTCAGTTGTAATGTACTCATCATCCTGAGAAAAATGATATATCACATGACATGGTTTCATTCAGATCTAAAAATTTCTGAGAACCACACCCACCGGGGGTGTGGTTCGTAAATTTTAAGTATTCAGTCGTAATGTACTCATCGTTCTGAGAAAAATGATATATCACACTAGCCTATAAGCCCGTCTTAAACACGGGCAGCATTTCAAATTTTATACGAACATGTCAAAAGTACTTACTGAAGCAGGCTAATTACGTGGGTGCTTTATTATTGATTTTCAAAATGTATGTTCCGCATTGTTTCTGTCCAAAGTTTTGATGAAATAACAAACTTTAGATACATTTAGGAAGGTATGATTTTTTTCAGCTCTATCGGTTAAAGGTAACACCCGCAATGAATGATCAAAATTTACCTCGAAAATATGCAAAAATTTACGACTTGATTCTATTTTCATCCGAATATCGTTTCCTCTTCATGTTTTTCTTCAACTTTCGAAACGAATAATAATCACTAAGGGTCAAGTCTGGACTGTACGGGGGGTGGTTTATGACGGTGAAGCGATTTTCGTTTACACCAGCCCTCGCAAAAAGCCAGGTATGAGGTGGCGCTTTAGCGTGCAAAAAATGCGCCAACTCTATTCTTTCACCCTACGTTTTTCTTCAACCGCAGCACGCAGCTCCTTCTGGGTTCCTGAATATGCGGGCTCATTTATCGTAGTATTTTTAGCAATATCTTTGATAAGCAGGGGACGTATGGTGTCCTTGAAAATGGTAATCATCAATTTTTTGGCAGAATTTTACGCTTTTGCAAACTTGGGCGGTGGCGACCCCCCGTGCTTCCATTGTATAAATTATTATTTGGTCACCGGGTCATAATAGCAAACCTAACTAGCGTAGCTAGCTAGCAAGGTATGAAGTAGGTTCCAGTTTTTATTTAAGAGCTCAAAATTTGCATTGCAAAAGTCGACTCGATCCTATTTTTGAGATGCCTAAGGCCATTTTGGTACCCAACGGGCGGAAACCATTTTCATACCTAAGTCTTTAGTTAACATGGAACATATTGTTGGGTTTCGAACACCCATCTCATCTACTAAATAGGACTGTTTCAATCGTGTTTTCGAAGCCTTTCTGTGGAAGAACCGGATTTTGAACGTCCTGACAACTTTTTGTCCGAGACCTCTTTTCGCCATCATTTCAAAATATTGACCCAATTTACATTGTGCTTTGTGTTGAGCAGTTTTCATCGTAAACTTTAAGCATACAATCATAAATCTGCGACACAGATTGCCCCTGCAGCATTAAAAATTAAATCACACTACTATATTTAATTTGCAGATCTGACATTTTTTCCGTCGAGGTAAAGTTTGCTGATTTATTGCTAGTGTTTATGTTAACCCACAGAGCTGAAAAAAATCACAGCTTCCTAAATGTATCTGAGGTTTGTTATTTCATCAAAAGTTTGGTCAGAAACAGTGCGGAACATACCTTTTGAAAATAAATAATAAAACACCTACGTATAGTAGTAAATACATACATACCTATGTAACTACTGCGATTTACTAATCTCCATGGAAATTTTAATTATAGATTTGAAAACATAATTCAGATTTTAAGTCCCTATAATCTTAGGCTTGTTTTGAGAATTAATTTAGGAATTTTAATTACGTTGCTAAGAACTTGTGAATACAGCTAACGGACATCGTGATCGTTCTCACCCAGTTTCTAAGGTTGTTAACGAATTTTTATGATTGCTAAGGAATTTTTTTATGTTAAGAAATTTTTTTTACGTTGCTAGGGATTTTTTTTACGTTGCTAGGGATTTTTTTTACGTTGCTAGAGAAACTTTTTTATGTTGCTAAGGAAATTTTTTAACGTTGATTATGTTTGGTGAGGAATTTTTTGACGTTGCTAAAGAAACTTTTTTATATTCCTAAATAATTTTTTTACGTTGCCAACGAAATTTTTTCATGTTGCTAAGGAATTTTTTTACGTTGTTAATTAGTGGCCAGAGTTTGCCACGGCTCTTGCAAAATAAGCTCCTCCCTCAGAAATTTTGACCCCAGAAAACTCATGGTTGCAGTCATTTTCACTCGGGCAACAAAAGCTTAAAATGTAGCTCGTCTAATAGAGAAAATACTGGCATCAGGTTGTCACACTCAAAATGACCGCAACCACAAGTTTTTTAACGATTTATGTGTATGTCAAAAAAACCGCCAATTTTCGAATTTTGAAACTTTTGATGCATCAGAATGTCCGTACTCACAGGACAAGTCAAATGTCAAATACAAGGTATGGTCTAATTCTGATGTTACCGAGTGTACATTAGCTTTCTCATTTTTTCCAGTTTCCTTCCTCAATTTTTAAAAGGGGGGTGGTTGAACATAATTCCAAAATAGCTATGCTACATTGACGGTTGGACCCGAAATTTTGTTTGCAAATTTTTATATTTAATTAGAAGAAATCGATGCAACGTAGAATGGAACATATCCCAAAATATGCCTCCGCATTTGAAACATCACGTACAACAGATCTTTGAAACAGTTTACTCCAACGTAAACTTTATTTTATTTGCCGTAATCTACTTGATAAAATTTTCAAAAGTTGAAAATTATAAAATTTCAAAATTTTAAATGACAATTTTGAAGCGCTATAACTTCTTGCCCCCATTCATGTTTTTCTCAATTTTTTGAAATTATGATCTAATATCGAAATAGTTAACAACAAAAAAATTTACGCGAAACATGACTGGGGGCAAGAACTTATTGTGATTTTACTGACATATTAGCCAATGGGTGGGAATATTCCCAAAATTATCAAAAAGCAAGACTTTTAGTGACGAAATTCAAGTGTCACATGAACCTAGACGTATTTGCAACACTGATAAAAAAGCTTGTTTTTATGTTCTTCAACTGTCAACAAAAATCCAATTTTGCTCGAATTTTGATAAAATTTACATTTTTGTGATCCTAGATACTTGTATAATCGTATCTATTTAGTAAATGTCTCAACCTTTTTAAATTTAGAACGTTTTTGAATAATTCGTGAGAAGTGGAATGTCGTAAATTTAGCAAGATCTGATCAAGATGGAGAATGACATGTAGAGAGTCTCTCCTCCTCAGACAGACGCCGTGGATTAACGCCAGCAAGTCTCAATGAAACTTCTTTCTCACGTTGAACTTTTGAATGATGATTTTGATAATTAAAATCTAATTATCTCTGCCTAATTTATGTATAGGGTGATGAATTATAGTTGAAACTCGAATTTACGAGTCTTTAGATGTTGAAGTAAAAATATTTTTTTTATAAATATTTTGGCGCTTTTTTGAAAAATATAAAATAAATATTTCGGGCTTTATAAAAAAATATTTATCCGGGGTATGGTTATTAAGCATTACGAGGTCGGCCAATAAGCCTCTCAGCAAAAATTGGCTTTAATTTTAATGCCAGCACCATAAATATTTTAATCTATACTATAAGCTGAAATTCTCTGTCGCCGACGTGAGTCAAAGGAATTTGTGATGAACGTGAAAGTGATGATATTAGTTGATAGAGGTTAATGTTACAGTGCATCGAAGTCAACCGCACAGAATTTCTACGCGACAAAATCACGTGCCCACCTTATTAACATTATAGGCGGGCTGAAATTCAAATCAAATCCATTCGGTTGACCTCGCTGAATCTCAATAGTAGGAAAACTAAAATATTTAAGAAATCTAAACAATTCTCACGCCATACTATGTGGTCGTAAATATACGGTCACAACGAATGGATCCTATGAATTAAGTCAAAATGAGTATCATATTGTTATACCCGGTTCAAAATCTGACATATATGTATATGTTTGACGTGTGTTCATATGTGACCTTTGACTTGGTCCAAACCGCCACTGGTGTGTGGCATGTGAAAGTGCATATGATATCATACATATTCAAGCTCAGCGTTCAAAATCTGTTCCAGTAGAAGATTTGAGAAATTCATCGGAGGTCTGCATGAAGGGAATCGATTCCATTTCTTTAATTTACGTTGTCTGCACATGAAGGGAATGGAATGTGTATAACATGGGCAGCCGATAGGAACATCGAATAACCATGAGGACATTGTCCCTCCGTCCCCACCCACTATTCCGCGGCTACTGTATATTTTTTCTGGTGTTGGGAGCGGACATGCTCTTTATGTGAAACTGCAGTGAGACCTGCAAAGGAGTCTTGAAAAAATATTATATTGCTGAGGTAATTTATTGGTGAGTGACCCCACCAGCAGATAACGCAACACTGGGGGTGTAACATCCTTCGATAGACAAACCCCAGCTAATGTCGGGCACCCCTCTATTACTTCCAGCATAGCGCATAGTGGTAACTTTATTCGACACATGAAGGGAACGGAATTCATTCCCCTTCCCTTGATGTGAAGGTTTCACTACTTCATCTGAAGTATATCCAAAGGGACGGGAAATCCATTCCCTTTCCCTTCCCTTGATGCGAAGATTTCACTACTTCGCCTGAAGTATGTCCATAGGGAATGAAGAGGAAGGGAATCCCATTTCCTTATGTGTAAGCTAAGTAACTCTATCTTGTAATTTAAACAATCTAATGTAAATATGGGGTACCCATGAAGGGAACGGAATCCGTTCTCCCTCCCAACATTCAGGCATATCACTGGTTTGGAAACGGGCCTGAATGAATGGACCTAAACGGAACGTCGGTAACCATATATAGGGGGGAACACCCTCCCACTCCCCCCAGCAGAGCGGTAACCCCGTCCCAGGGGGGCCACCCTCCCACTCCCCCCAGCAGAGCGGTAACCCTATCCCAGGGGGGCACACCCTCCCACTCCCCCCAGCAGAGCGGTAACCCCATCCCAGGGGGGCCACCCTCCCACTCCCCCCAGCAGAGCGATAACCATATCCCAGGGGGCACACCCATCCTCTCCCCCCAGCAGAGCGATAACCATAGCCAAAATGGATACAACCAATTATTCCCCCAGCAGAGGGACAACCGCACTTAATTATTTCCGTTAACTTCCCTTCCTGATAAGCTAACCAGCAAATCCTGGATAACTGACTTATCAACTTTCCAAGACAGTTGATATGCAAATCACTTTCTTCACTTTCACTTCCGTTTCGGAAAATTACTTTCACTTCCGTTGCAGAAAGACATTTCCAGCTTATAATATAGATTATTGTCTGCAAATTTTAATATCATTTTCAGAATTTCAAACCGATAGCATTGTTTAACATGATCTTCCTCGGAAGTCTCAACCGAAACCAAGTCACCATGAAAGGTTCGGTTGCATTCAGTCATTGCAGGAAGCCAAGCGCTCTGGATTTTAGAACAAGGAAAGTTAAACAGGTTCTAATTGTGGAAATATTTCTGGAAATATTACACTGTTAGAAATCGGGTATATTTACATAGATATGTAGTCACGGTGCCAAAGTTTGGAATACAAATTTGCAACTGATATAGTAAAGTTTTAATACCAAGCTACATATTACTACACGGTATTACTTGCCAATACCACTTTGGTAGACTCATGTACATTTGTATGAATACCGCTTGGTATTATTTTAATACTGGATTTCTAATAGTGTAGATACGGAATTGTTACCGGTGCAGTGCTAATATGGTAGGAATATCTTTGTCCAGATCGCTGGAAAGTGCCGCCATATTTGAATCCTGTTGTAAGAAAATTTAAATTTCGGTACATATGTACTTACATTTCAATCAGGATAAATAATTTTGAAGAAATTCAAATACCTGTGTATTCTTTGTTAATCTGGGTTCCAGAGATAAACTTGGAAACGCATAGGATTAAAACAATACAAGATTTTATATTGGAAACGAGAGCCATCCTGAAATTTGAGGGTTACTGCTACGGTGGCGACATAAATGAGTATGATGAACAAGTTGGATTCTATTTATATGTATTTAGATATGTACTTACTAGCGTATCAGCCCGTCTCCCCCCGGGCGAGACTTTATTTGATTTTCGCGAAAATTAAGTCGGATTGTTCATAATTCCACCGAATTGTTTCTTTATTGCCTCTATATAATTCGCTGGAATTGCCTGTTGTGAGGGAAGTGAAACTTTCGGCACTTTTACTTCCGTCACGGAAAATTACTTTAACTTCCGTTGCAGACAAACATTTCCAGCTTATAATATAGATAACATAATCACGGTGTCAGTCACAAGGATATTGAGATTGCTATCTTTTAATCGATTAATTGGGTTATGCATAAGCGAATTACTATGCATGCAAATATGTACATACATACATACATATGTAAATGAGATATGTAAATATATATATATGGAATTATGTAGCATGATGGAATCAATGAGGATTTCATTCTAACTTTGATGTACTTTCTTTTGAAATCCATATACATATATATGTACCTATTTACATAATATGTAAATTTTGTATTAGTGCATATATACATTTACTTCCAGGTTTGCATACATACATACCTATATGAAATCAAAAAAATAGTCGGTTTTCTGACTTGTTATTTTTTACATCCAGAATTCCAACAAACGCTTTTCAGGTTTGCGAGTTTATATGTAAAATACTGTTTTTTAAGGTATGTATGTACCTCGACAATGATTATTGATTGAGATCAAGGACAATATGCATAATCACCTCAATTAAAACACGGAAAGTTTCATGTATTTGATAAGGACCGCAGGCCATATATCAATAAATTCTTATGTACTACTACTAATTAAAACACAGAATTGTGACAGTATTATCGGGGTGCAAATAATTTTTTACAAGTTATTGATTGCCTCATGTCGATTGATTTCCAGTTAAGTTTATAAAATTCCATGGTTACCTGTATCTGCATTCACAATACGCAAGCTAATGTCAGAAAAATGAACGAACTTATCTCAGAGCAGGAGTTTGACATGTCCAATAAAAAAGTGATAAGCAAATTACTTCAACTACCATCAGACGGAACCACGTTACTCATGTCAAACGATTCCAGCCTATCTTTCCACACAACAGCAAAATACAAATTGTTAGCGTAGTCATAGTTTCGTTAATTTTTCTATGCTCGTGCTCCAACGATATGCACAATTATTAATTGTAATATATTAATATACTAATTATTACATTATTTACATAATTTAACAAATGCAACTCTATGGGCTTGCCAAGAAGAGTTAAATAAACTTTCACTCATTCATGAACCTTTTTTATCGGACAGACAAACCTTCACACGATGCACGTGCATTTGAAGTAGAAACATGGTTAAAGAGTTGGTCTATTACAAATATATACACTCTAAATAAAATCATTACCAAATCATTACCAAAATGCACACGTATATGACTCTGCAGAAACGGTAATAATAACCACCAGCTGGTAAAGAAATTGATTGAACCCGAAGTGGTAATAAAGAACACCTTTTGGGATAAAATTAATACCATGATGTAGGACAGATGTACTACATATGTAGTAAAATGTCTCCCGCCTGGTAATAAACCATACCACTTTGTGCACGGCGTGCTATTCATACCGGTATTAATGCTTTGTATTACGTATACCCCATCATTACCAAATGTTGTGCAGATTTCCACCGAAAAGAATAGATTTTTTGTTTTTCTTTACAATAATCTTTGAATCAATTATATTTATTATAAAACAATGAGACATACTTACATAATTATAAAATTTAAGTGTAATGCAAACTATTCAGTACATACACTTCAGTATACATATTAACATGAAATTTAAATCGAACTAAATATTTAATAATTTTTGCCGTACACTTACCTTTAATTTTTGTTTCACTGAAAAACTAAACACAACAGATTATTATTTTTATTATTTACTTGTTCCTATTAAGATACGACCATCATGTTGATACGGCACCTACATATGGTAATTTGATACTTACCTGTTTCCAAAAATTGTATATAATTTCCAGAAGTTTTTATCAGTTTTTATCCCACGGGCAGAATTGGATTAATTTCGCCGTGTTGACTTGAGTTGAGCTGAGCGGAAACTAAAACTGACAAATGCGCACTGTTTAGCGTCTCACATTTCACACCAAATGTATTAAAATTCTTACCCCCATGGTAATAAACTACACCAAAATGTAGATCTCATTAGCACCACAACGGAAACAATTTGTATAGCACTCTATTAAAATTATGGTAAAGAGTGTTACCTAAATTTGTAGGATATAATTACCGGCTCGTAGGAATTTATTACCAAAATCACACAGATAACTTAAAACATTGCGGTGGAAGGCTAGTTACTGGTTTGGTATTGATACGGTAATAACCCCGTATACTTTTTGTAGAACGCGTAATTACCAAGAGCTCGGTAAAGACGTTTATTAGGGATTCTTTACCAAGTTGCTAAGAGTATACAAATAAATGCACTCTAAATTCTAAATTGAGTAAACTACTATGTATGTATGCATACTAATCCTAAGTAAATCCAGCGCAGCGTTAACTTGATAAGGAGTAATGTTTACTCTGGATTTAGAACAGTTTACTTAATATTCAATTCAAAGTGCGTTAGGGCAACATTATTTTTAAGAGTGTGCACTGAAGGAAAAATGTATGAACATATCTGCACAGGGACGCCGTAGTATAGGGTGTCGCTAAAAGCGGTCATGTCAAATTGTTACACATTTAATACTAGGGTGACGCACATCAATTTGTTTTGAGATATTTTTACTCCTAATTTACATATGTACAATTAAGTAAGCTACTTTCGTTTCAAATTGAACATTTTATTTGATTACAATAAAAAACAATTATACTAAATAGTATTTTAAGTTGTATTTGTACACATTTGTTTAATTTTTTTGTGATTTAAATTTTCAATTTTCAATTTTGAATCGCTGTTTGAACTCGGAGTGGCAAATGGTCCCAAACTTTGATCAAATTTCTGGCGTAGATGTGAAGCCCTTCTTGCTTTTTGTTCTCCTTCTTCCAGGATTTGTCCAGTTTGTGGAACATCCTTAAGGGGAGCATGGATGCATGAGCCACGTCGAAGTTGTCAATGTCGGAATAGCACGCGACCAAGAATCCGTTCGCGATGAAATCCCCGCTCATCGTGAATGGGGCGTAGACGCCGGTCAGCGTTTCGGTCGACACGTCAACCACGTCCTCCTCAATTAACGTAGCGTCAGGTGAAATGGTGCAAATCTTGTCGCCTGTCGCAAAAATAGATATTATGGAGGCAAGTAGATAAGTTATGCAATATTATTTCAAAAATTTGCAAATCAAAAATCCCGCCGATGAATTGAAAATTACCGGTCTTAACCATTCCCGCCCTTTTGGCGACCCGTCCCTCTCCAAAGAGCAAATGATCCCCCGTAATTTTCAGAATTTTTCCCGCTTCCGTCTTAATCATGATGAATTCCGTGGTTCTATCCACTTCTCGATGGATCCACGTGTAAAACTTGGTGTACTGCGGGACCCCACCCGCTTTCGAAAGGGTCAAAATCTCTTCACCCCGAATCAACTTGTCCATCCGCTTAACTCCCCCAGATTTCGTGGTGACGAGGACATCTCCAGAAAAACAACAGCACGCCATAACGAACGTTTATGCAAATATGCGAGAAGATGGTGACAATTCCTGAGCAGAAATAGTTATGAGGCTGTAAACTAGCGAAGCAAATCAATTTATGGACCGGAATTTGCGCCTGTAGAGTAGTGTCACATGTGGGACTATATACCACAGACAGATTAATAGTGTTCATTAATTGTTGTGTGGGAATTTTGTCGAGTAATAATGTACATATGGAAAAATCTCAATGGATGTGTCGGATAGCCATGGACACAAAGCTAAGAACTTGAAATTATGACGTAGGTATGTATGTATAACGGACTTATATGTAACTATAAGTGTACATACACCGACATATGATGGCGATTTTATGACTTATGTATGTATCTGTAACATAAGTCATACGTCATAATTTGAAGTTACATACATCAGTTACATATCTATGTATGTGGTAATAAACTACACCAAAATGTAGATCTCATCAGCACCACAACAGAAACAATTTGTACTGCCCTTTATTCAAATTATGGTAAAGAGTGCTACCTAAATTTGTAGGATATAATTACCGGCTCGTAGGAATTTATTACCAAAATTATAAAGATAACTTTAAACATTGCGGTGGAAGGCTAGTTACCCGTTTGGTATTGATACGGTAATAACCCCGTATAATTTTTGTAGGACGCGTAATTACCAAGAGCTCGGTAAAGACGTTTATTAGGAATTCTTTACCAAGTTGCTAAGAGTGTAGGTGGTCAGAAAATAATCTGGTTGAATATAGTTTGCGTCTCCGTTGTTAGTATTGTATGATGCCTTTGGAGAATCATTGTCGAAATTGTATGTGTAATTTATTTACAAATCTACGAACCATGTATTTACCTATATATGAATTTGATGAACGGTTAAGTTAACAAAGTGAATGGAGACCACTATTTACATACCTGCATAAATATTTAGGTACATGTGCATTTGTATACAAGGTAATTCTAGCTTGCCTATATGATTGAACAAATTCAATGGAACAAATTGGGTATGAATTTTAAAAGGCAAAAGTTTTATCTTTTCTTAGGTATCTGCTAAGTTCAATGCACCTCCACAGGCGAACATTAGTTCAGGTGCATTATGGTACATATTGCGGTGCATCGAAGTAAACGACAGAATTTCTACGCGCCAAAATCACGTGCCCACTTGATTAACATTGGAGGCGGGCTGAAATTCAAATCAAATCTGTCCCGTTTACTTCGAGAATTCACAATACTTCTACTTACTCTATTAATGTAAGAATAGTTACATAGACAATGTTCTGCTGCTGGCTGATTTAAATTGGTTCAAATTTTGATGAACATAAGCCAACCCATGCGAAAGTTATAGCTTCCGTCCTGAACCCTATGCTGGGGTTACGAATACAGTGTCGGACAGATGTCTACGTCCACATAGTCGCGTCAATTTCATTTTCAAATTGTCACTGAACTACTGAACCAATTTTCATCATTGATATATCAAATTCTCACAAATTTAACGTAATTTCATAGCACATTATTAGTTTTCCGCTAAAAAATTTATTTTAGGCCAGAGATGTATTTTAATTCAAAATGAAAACAATTGGATGGACAAAAGTCAACGTCCAGTCAGAGAAAACATACAAAAAAAACTGTAATTTATAAGGAATGTTATAACAATTAATTTTTAATATTTGGTTGGGCCTCCGTTCGCTTTAAGGACGGCTTCAAGGCGTCGAGTCATTGAGTTTACCAAATTCTTGGTCACATCTTCAGAAATGGTTTCCCAAACTTCACGAATTCTGGATTTAAGGCCCGGAATTCCTGAAAAAGATTGTTTTCTTATTTCTCTTTCAATGTGGTCCCACAGATGCTCAATGGGATTCAAGTCTGGAGATTGGGGAGGCCATTCTAGCTTCGAATTTTTTTTTCTTGAAGTATTCCATGGTGGACTTGGCAGAGTGTTTCGGATCGTTGTCTTGTTGGAAGGCAAATCGTCGTCCAAGTCCAAGTTTTCGAACAGATTCCTGGATATTACGGTCAAGTATTCCCTGGTACTTGTATTGGTCCATAATTCCGTCAATAAATTCCATTTTTCCTGCCCCACTTGAAGCCATGCATCCCCACACCATTACCGACCCGCCGCCGTGCTTAACTGTGGGGTTGAGATTTTTTGGATTCAAAGCTTCTTTTGGATATCTCCACACTCTACGACGCCCATCTGACCCAAAGACATTGAACTTTGACTCGTCAGTCCATAAAATATGTCCCAGAATGTTTGTGGCTTGGAAATGTGGTCTCTGGCAAACTTCACTCGTTTGGTTGCATTCCTCGGTACAATAAGAGGCTTCCGGACTGCTCTGTGGGATTTCAAATTTCCCTTATTCAGTGTTCTTTGGATGGTCATAGGACTAACCTGTTTGCCGAACATCTCCTTGATCTCGGTAGATAGCTTTGGAGCACTAAGTGAGGTTGTAACGTTGACTTTGTTGAGCACGTGGCGTACTTCTCGGCGAGCCAAAATGGGTTTTCGACCACTTCTGACCTTGTTTTGGACTGAACCATTAGCTTTAAAGTTCTTAATGATTGTCTGGATGGTTGTCCTTGCTAATTTATACTTGGTCCATATTTGTCTCTGCGACAGCCCCCTTTTTGTCCACCCTTCCAGTCCTGAATGACAAGATCTCGAATAGCGATAGGAATTTCCTTGCGTGTCGACGCCATCATATTTTTCTGGAAGAAAATTATTTAAAAATTAATGCGGCATATGTTATTGATAGATTTATTAAGTTACCTGATTTTATAAATTGGAGAGATTTTTGTTGTTGACAATTAAAGTGAAGTGGACGTAGACTTTTGTCCGCTCAAATTTCATCCTCTCTCGCTCTGCACTATGATTCTCAGTTTTCCCAGAATTTTCAGAAATAACTCATATGTTTTATGAAATTCCGTTAAATTTGTGAGAATTTGATATATCAATGATGAAAATTGGTTCAGTAGTTCAGTGACAATTTGAAAATGAAATTGACGCGACTATGTGGACGTAGACATCTGTCCGACACTGTACTTGTTTTATTGACTGTACACTAAGGATGCCAAAACAATTCGTAGCGAAATTGGTGGTGACAAATTCTTCTGGTGATGGATTTCTCTATCCACGAGTTCAAAATGATGTTCGGCCCGGTTCTTATTCTTCGAGAAGCATGCAATTTTTGTCACAATAGCATCCCGTTACAAGACGTCAGAAAAAGCATTCATTACGATTCCTTCATCCTCACTATCCTATTTAACCATTCCCATTGTCAATACACTTCTGAATGTTCCCGTTATAATTGCCCGAAGGAAATTGATGGAGGTAATCTTCTTGAAAATGAAAACACCTTCTACTCCAATTCCGATGGGTTTAACGGACAGCATGAATTTCTTGAAGTATTTCCTCTTTACGGAATTATTCCCACTAGAACTGGCCAGGGTTTCCCAGGACTTTAAAACTTTCCCCGAGTACGAATGAAAGGATCCGCTTACTTCAACCGTGAAGGCCCAAATTACTTGAAAAACGATGGACCAGATGGTAAGAATTATCTACAAAAAGTGTCATTTTCATTTAAACAGGGCATGTTTTCAGTATTTATGTTTCTGTAAATATTTGGGGTATTCATGATGAGTTCGCATGTCAGCAGGGCAACAGCTTTTAAAGTTTGGCGAACTATGTTACTGATTCGCACGAATTCGACTCCGACCCGAATCCCTATTTTTGCAGATTCGCCAATGTCGAATCCGAGTCCGAATAAATTCGCACTCGCACGGGACACTACTAAATCTACATGTTTGACAATGATTTAATTTTTGGCAAAGTTGCGAATTTGGTTTGCTAACTCAAAATAAATACCCAACCCCATATTTTGGAACAGTTAGTTCGTACCAGTGTTGGTGTGCTTTTTGATGTATTCCAATTCGCGAGTACTGTATAATTGCAGAAAAGGATCATGTGGGAATTGAAGAGGTGCAAGACAACAAAGGTATATCCAGAAGTTAGCATTAATACTTTGTGGACAAGTTGTACATTAATGTATTCCTTCAACAAGTTGACTGGTGTCCGCAAGCTGGAAAATGCATAGTGTCGAGTTGCATTTAGTTTTAGTTCTCGCATGACAAAAGAGAGTGGAGCTGTATGCAAATATCACAAAACGGTCAGAAAACTGTCCGTAATTAATAATTAAGTAATTCAAGCATATGAATTACTTAATACACTGTTAGAAATCTTGTATAGTCAGGCAGGCATTAATTTCTCGGTATTATAAAGTTACTACATCCTTAGAAATGGGGTTACGATTCTAACCAAAGTGTAAACGTATGTATATGACTCTACCGCAGCGGTTATGAATTTGTCATCAACTGGTTATAAATTTATTAGCTCTCTGGTGACAATTTAATACCAAGTCTGTGAAACTTGATAATTAGCGGTGACAATTGTAACCAGTCGATGACCAATTTATAAAGTTACATAGGTACATATGTTTACTTTTTGGTTATGATAGTAAGCCCATTTAAATATAAGACTGTCCTGATTCCTATGAAATTACATACGTACCTACACCCATCGATAAGAATATGATTCCAACATGGTAAAACTTTAATACCGAGCTATTACTTGCATACACAGTATTACCGCTTGGTATTACTTTAATACTGGATTTCTAAATGTGCAGTTTAAAATTGTAGACGAACTTATGTAAAGCGTTCCCATGACGACGATCCACATCACGGTGAACCACGACACGGTTGACATCCAGGTTGTAAGGGTTAGGAAGATGATTGTTGTAATTATGTGCTCATTAAGTCCATAAAATTTTGGGAGGAGTTGCCTCGAGTGCATGGGATGGTCGGGTGAGACGATGTAGAAAACCAGGGTGGGAAGTGCGAGCAATAAGTGTACGATTATTGCGAGGAAAACGACCACGTTCATGATTGAGGTGATTTTTTGCAACTTCTTTTGTGCGATGGGTTTCATCCATTTTGCTTTAGGTTGTAGAAAAAATATTAAAATAGCATAGGTTATATTATGAAATCTACCTTAGGAACCGTCCATAAATTATGTCACCGATTTTCAGAAACATTATCCATTTTTTGACATTTTAAGAATGTCCAACCCTATCCGCTTTTTGGACTTTCAGAAATATCAGATCCAACCCGGTTGTTTATTAAGGGGTGAAACCCCTTTATAAGATTGATATGTCCGTCCGTCCGTCCGTCTGTCTGTCCGTCCGTCTGTCTGTCCGTCCGTCTGTCCGTCTGTCTGCGCGATAACTCAAGAACGGTTTAACGTATTGACTTGAAGTTTTGAACATAAATACTTAATATAAAAACAAAGGTCAAGTTCGGAGATGGGCACTGTAGGTCACACCCTTCAAGGTCAAAAGGTCACCAAAAGGTCACGTAGGGGTCAAATTGCACATACATGTATGTCAATTTTAACTGATATTTAACCCCGAATTCAATAGTGACCTCCGTTTTGACCTCAAAGAACAGTTAAACGACTGTTAAATGACTGTTTGTTCACTGTTAACTGACACCAAATGTTAAATTTGATACATGTGTCACCTAAAAAATATAATAAAGTTCTCGGTTTCACCCCTTCGTTACATGCGTTTAACGGTTTATTTTATTGTCAATTCAATTGACAATTGTCATTAAAAAATACCCGATCCAACCAGGTCGGATCACGCAACAAGATATTGGGATCCGACTCAACTCTGATTCGAATGGATATGTGCGGATTACTATTCGTAATGAATACCCTCAGTAAAAAAATTGTTATTGAAGATGTTACTATTGTACACACAAACTTCATTAACAAGCCTCAACTTACCCATGAATCTCGGAAAGTAGTAGAGTAGCCGATTTAGCCCGATGTAGAAATCTTCATGTTGCACATGGTAATTGACAAACATGCCAAATATCAGGATTGTCACGCAACTAGAGCTATACGCCGTGTAGAAGTGAGGATCTTCATTTTCTGCCAGCCAGAGCCGTAAGGTCGGAATCCAGACGCAGATTAATGCGAAATGGAAATAAAATACGGATGCTCGGAAAAACTTTTTCCGCGACTTTTCTGTCGAATAGAATCCTCGCGGTCCCATGTATACACTCATGGCCATAGGGCGGATATGTATGTACTTAAATTCCTCAAAATATGTATGTAATATGTGCTTAAAAAACACGAAAATATGCACATAAAAAATATTTTTCAATTGCAATTTTCTACTGTATTTATATTTAATTGTCCAGACCTTTTAAATTGTTAGCACCCTTATCAACGAAGTATTAAATATTTCATTTTAATCTTCAGCTAATGACCCATAAAGCGACATTAGTTATATTTAGAGGTTTTCAGGGGTAATTTTTTGACTTGAAAAATGGGGCAAACTGGATTTGCTAATCGTTCACATGAATTGAACACCACTATCATTACTTTAACTACTCAATAAAGAGAAATATTTTCACATAAAAAACCTTGAAATGTATTAAAATATGTATTTTTGGAAAAAGGCTCGATTATGTAGAAAAATATGTGCATGTACGAAAAAAAACCTCAAAATATGTATGAAAATATGTATATGTACGAAAACCCTAAAATATGGAAAATATGGAAAACCATGTTTGAATTTTTGAGATCACGCTTCGATGGGATGTCAGTATACAAAGTTTTAGTACGATCTGATTTGATATGAAAAAGTTAGAAATACATACATATCCGCCCTCTGATTATTATATAAAAAGTGTGAACAAATTTTACTAATGAAACAATTTAATTTCTTGTCCTCAAGATAACAATAGCTAATCGGCACCAGATTTTGAAACGCTACCACCTCCATCCTCGTCGACATCAACTTATCGGCCACTGGAGCCAAAAGTTGCCGGCAGTTTGTCTGCACTTGCGTTTAATTTAAATGTGAAATGTCACACGTTCTAAGACCAGAGCGATTGTTGTCTATGACGGCATCACTTTCACATCGAGTTGTATATGCACCGCAATCGACCCCTTATTCAATTACCTATTAAATATTTTTTTAATTGATTAAATTTACCCTAAATTTTTTGTTGTTTATATCTTCCTCGATAATGTTAACAGCGCTCTAAAAGTTCCCGTAACAATTGCTCGCAGGAACTTGAGAGCCGTCAGCTCTCTAAAGGTCATCGTTCCCTTGAGCCCGATCGCCAATGGTTTCAGCGACTTTCGAAATTTGTTGAACACCTTCTTCCCCAGCGTGTCTCGTACTTTCACTGCCTCCCAAGATTTCAACGTTTTGATCGAGTAAGAGTGAAACATTCCGCTAACTTGAAGCGTTGTTGCCCATGTTATTTGCACAAAGATTGACCACACGGCCAAGTAAATCTAAGTTGTGTAAAATTATGTAAAACTAAATGAATAATATACATAAATACGTATAAATACAATTAAGCAATTAACGCAGACACTGGTAACTCGAAAAATCCGTCCGTTTTACAAAATAAACCCACCAACGTTACCAAAATAATGAGACAGATGTCCTTCCTTTAAATAAGTTTACAAAAGTTTGTAAGATATTTCCATTAGAAATATTAGTAGTCAAGGTTTTGTATGATTACAGAATTTACGGATTTTACAATCTTACCAAGCCCTGCGTGACTTGACTCAATACACAAGCTACATACATACCTTTGTTGGCCCATCCAGCGAAACCCAGTTGGCGATGATGGCATAATTGCAGAACAGAATGATGTGAGAGCCAATTGTGTGTATAATCACAAGAGCCAGCCCGGACACCTCCATGAGAAGGTTGTGCAAAAGTTGGAATGTAACATACTCCCGAAGTAAATTACGGTGACTTCTTAAAGCCCGATAACTCAGGTGCGTAGCCGCGTTAATTTTCAATTCGCGCATTCCCAAAGCTATTGGAACTATGTAAGTATATACAAGTAAAATGTTTGTGAGATTTTGCTTCAAATTAAAAGTCTAAGCATCAGTCTGGCTTGGATTCATCCGACTTCATGCAGTTTGAAGGAAAATACACACTTACAATGCGATGGTGTGAAGTGTAACTCTCCGATCTGGTTGAAATTTTGAAATTATGTGGTTCATTTCAATACAAGCAACGTTTCTTGAGGCAGTTTGTGCGATGGTCAGAATTTGGGAGAATATTTGGGGTTAACGTTGAAAAATGTGCCATTTTTAGCACGGGAAGGGAATGGAAGTTGAGTTTGCTTCATCCCCCTGGTAAAAATCGCCCGTTTTTCAACTTTTCCCTCAAATATTTTGAGAAAATCTTACCATCGCACAAACTACCTGAAGAAACGTTGGTTGTATTGACATGGACCGCATAATTACGAAATTTCACTTCAATCGGAGGGTTACACATTACACCATCGCATAGTTAGAAATCCAGGATTAAAATCATACCAAGAGGTATTCACATATGTATGACTCTACGAAAATGATATTGATAAGTTATACGGTGTAATAATGGCTCGGTCTTCAAGTTTCGCAATATCAGTAGAAATTGTTTACTGAACGATATAATTTTAGTACCAGGAAGTCAGGTTAAAGAAAGCTTCTGTGTCTTGCTATTGAAAACCCATGCCATTGAAAACCCCGGGGGTTTCACCTGGGTTTTTGGGGTTGTCGCGCGTTTGGGGGCAACTGAGTCACAACCTCGTGTATTAGGTTCTGAATTCAATTGTTCTTTTAACAAGTCGACGCAACATGAACAACATTCCGAGTGGTTAACAAAACTTTGCATTAGTTTCAAAATTTCGAATTGGCAACAGGACGTATCAGGAATCCGTTGTAATGATAAACAGAAACTCATTATTCATATTATAATTTAGGTTTCGTTCAAATTTTTATGTCAAATGTGTTCTAACTTCGGTCTCCAAATTTAAGGCCACAATTACAAACGTCGAAGAGTTCAGTGGCGTACCAACGATGGTACACGGTGGTACCAAATACCAGGCCCGGGGCCCGCAGGGGCCCGGGCCAGGTCGCTCGCTTTACACTAGATATTATGGCCTTCTTGACAATTGACGATTTTACAAAAATATATATTTCTAGGGCTTAGAATGTAGGCTAATTATATTCATCAAAACCGTAATATTGAGTTTACAGATTTTGTATTGAGCGATTCTTTTAATTTTTGAGTACTTTTCCATGGGCCTGATACATTCTACGAGATAGATTCAATGATCAATACGTCGAGAATGTCCTTCTATTTTATTATAATTATTTAGCGTTGATTTAAATTAAATCCGAAACAAAATTCCACCTTCCTGACTGGTCGATCTTTGGAATTTGAAGTTGATCTCACTAGTCATTTGCGCAATATTACTGAAACGACGTGTTAATTAAACAATGGCAATATCACATTTTTTTAAATTGTAAGTTAATGTTTTTTCGAAACATTTGTATTTTTCCATAAATTTGTTCAAGAAAGTGAGACTTGCTAATAATTTAAATTTCAATGTAAACGCTGTTTGATAAGATTCATTGCAAACAAGAAGCAAGCGACTTCTTGAAAGAAAAGAAATAAAAATGTCTTCTTGTCTCACTTGCCAAAACTATAACTGTTGGACAATTAAACCTGGAAATGGATCGACAAGAACTCCACCCGAAATTTAACTGCTATTTGTGGTTTCTCTAACAAAGAAAAACTAAATCTGGTAAAATATGTTTTTATTTAAAATAATTTTGTATAATTGCCACGTTTCCATCCCAGATGAAAACATTAGAAATTATCAAATACTGGATTTTAATGGATTAGATGATGAATGAGATAAGTTTGAATTATATTTAAAAGTGTCGTTAAACCCATGAGAAACCAAGTCTATGAAAGCATATTTTTTTGAATTTTCGAAACTATTAAAGATTTAAAAGTTTTTACATATTTCACATTCAAAAGGTTCGGAAATATTGATTGAACAAATTCTGGGCATTTAATTTGAGGGAATTTCAAGATTATTCTAGAATAAATAACTCGGCGACAAAAATTTTGGGTCACAGCGAAATCAACAAATTTAGAGTGCCTGTTCCAATTTTAAGCTTTGTGCGATACTACTGTTCACGAGCTGTAATCGAACCGTTCGGCTAACCTACAGTGTGGACTCAATAAAATTGTAGTCGAGTTGAGTTAATTTTTCTAGTTCAGGAACCTTTCAAGCTAGTATTTGCAAGAATTTGAAATTATTGCAAATAGTAGCTAGTAAGGTTCCCTGAAGCCTGTATGAACATCAGAAATTCTGAATTTCAGATGTTCATAACTTGGCGTTTTCCTGGGCATATAATTAAACAGTGAAAAATTGTCGTAGAAATTCTGGTCGACCAGGACACCGAAAAAAATTGACATTTCTCCATGAAGTACATAGCTTGAAAAGCTCCCTCTGCTGGAAAAATTAAGTTAACTCGACTAAAATTTTATTGAGTCCACACTGGTTGCCCGAAAGGCTCGATTACAGCTCGTGAACAGTGCTATTGTGCGACTTTCAATTTGGCACATAAAGTTTACAGTTCTCGTAAAAAATACGTTTACGTGATTAGTCACAATTTTTGCAGAAATAATCCCCCTTTCGCAAATAATAAAAACTGTGACCTATGAAAATTTAGCATTTAATTTAAGAAAATCATTAAATTATTATTGACTAGTTAGCAAAAAAGGCAAAAATTGCTAATGATCGTTGCAAAGAGTAACGAAAATAACAAATTTTTATTCAAAATATTAAAATAATTCTTATCTTGGGACGAGAACGTTACAATTATTTCAAAACTAAGAATTCAAATAGGTAAAAGTTGGTTAAAAAATAATCGCATTTTTATGGCATCAAAAACTAAAAGGATGACGTTTTGCTCTCAAAAGCATTTTTAAAGACGTAACATTTAGTAAGGTTAAAACCTTAAAAATTTTACAAATTTTTAAATTTAAATATTCCAGATAAAAACTTTAAAATCAGCTTAAAGTACTATTTACAAGGTTATTTAGAGATTCTTTAGATGTCTGATTATTACGAGGCTTTAATTAATGCATGACTTTAACCTTACTCAATCAAATTTAAACAAAAAAGTTAGCAAATTTCCTGAAATCGTGTTTTTTATATCAAAATCAAATCAGCACGCGACAGAAGTGCATATATTTAAAGTGTTTAAATATGCAAAATTCATTCCAAAATTTACGAGAACCACGTTAAAGTTTATGTTTATGTATTTCTTGTTTCGATTGTTATTCCTAAATTTATAAGTTTTTAACTTCCCCATTAAAAAAAATTATGCAATTTATAATTATGTTAAGCTTTTATTCCAGAAAATAGACCTTAAAATGCTGAGCATATGACATAATTGATTTCCAGATTGATAGTAACCGGTTTAATGGGATATCCGATTGCTAAGCCGACATATGCGGTGTGGGGTTCAACAAAAATCTGATCGTTAAAAATGCAATCAGTTTTTTACTATTAACTTCTATAATAATAACAAATATATTGAACTTATGAAAAGGCCCGGTTCACAAGGCGTACCAGGCCCGACATTTTTGCGGTACGGCTCTGGAAGAGTTACATACATATTTACATAATTTCGAATTAGTAACAACATTACTAGTTCGTTTAAAAAATTCGAAATAAATAACGAATTCTATCTAAAGCTTTAGCTCTATGATTAGGGATACCTTAACATTCAAACCAAAATTCAATAATCGTGGAATACTAATACGGAAAATGCAATTAATTTGCAAAATTCAACGTATAGGAAAATTGGGGTCCAAAATCGAGGCAGCGGCCAAATTCTAGTCCAAAATAATTTTTTAACATTATTACGAGCCATATTAAAGCAAAGGTTTGGTCAAAACTTGAATTTCACAAAATTTGCAAAAAAATTCGCACATTTTGGCTTGTATCGCGAAAACTGCTGGTGGACCCCCCCTTTTTTATTGCAAATTCTTTATCTACACAAAATTACGCAAATTTTAAGCTATCAAACTCGAAAATCGTGGGAAGATGAAAAAAACACTATTTCATTGTATATATCTATCTTAATAATACGGAAAATGCAATTAATTTGCAAAATTCAACGTATAGGAAAATTGGGGTCCAAAATCGAGGCAGCGGCCAAATTCTAGTCCAAAATAATTTTTTAAAATTATTTCGAGCCATATTAAAGCAAAGGTTTGGTCAAAACTTGAATTTCTCAAAATTTGCAAAAAAATTCGCACATTTTGGCTTGTAACGCGAAAACTGCTGGTGGACCCCCCCCCTTTTTTATTGCGAATTCTTTGTCTACACAAAATTACGCAAATTTTAAGCTAACAAACTCGAAAATCGTTGGAAGATGAAAAAAAACACTATTTCATTGTATATATCTATCTTAAAAATGCAGCTTGTTAATTCATTTGTTAACTAATTAACTAATTAACTAACTAAATAATTAACTAATTAATTTGTAGAGTTGTTAGTCCTATTATTATATATTGTTGAATTTGGAAAACCCGACTCCCCATTGGTATTACTACCAAAACCCCAAGACCAATCAAAACCCCTAAAACCCGGATTCACATACTCGGCAAGCAGTAGCAACTTTGATACAGAGAAATAAATGCTTCCGTGACTATACCAGATTTCTAATCGTGTACAGCACTACATTCAGAAAAGCAAATATCTATTATTGCGTCACTCACATATATAAATTGTTCCGGACGCAACGAACCACAATATCGTATACCACGAGATGCAAGACACCCACGTCGTGATAGCTATGAAGGCCATAGTGCAGGTTGTGTTCTCATTAAGACCATATTTGTCTGGTAGTTGTTGCCTAGAATGGAGGGGATGATCGGGAGAAAATATGAACAACAGTGTCGTCGAAACTGGTAGCGTTAGGAGAATGCAAAATTGAAGAAGAAGAAACATATCCTGGATTGAGGTGTACATACCCAGCTGCTTTTTTCCACGACGTGTCATCCACATATCTGTGCACGCATACATTAATAGTATGAACATAATTTAGACACAAATTAGAATGCGAACTGAAATTAGTATGAAATTTGATTACACATATTCCTGAACTACATAAGTATGTTTAGTTCAGAAATAAAGAAATAAATACAGTTCAGGGATAAATATATACATAAATAAGCAGCATATCAATGTTTGTACCCATTTGGGTCCCGTACAATTAGGGTATTCACAACCGTTTTCGTATCGTACGTAAGATACATAGTTAATGAGAAAAATGGAGGAGTCAAGCTTGAAAAAATCGAAATCCGTTACCATTAGTAGCGCAATTTTCAACAACAAAATTTTACCATTGTTACCAAATGTACTTAGGAAGAGGCGTAACTTTTTTACAAGAAAAATACTACGGATACGAAGGAATCATGAATACCCTAAATACCGACATAATTTTAAACATACATAATCGGTTTAACCAACTTGTTAAAAATCTTACTCGTGAACCTCGGAATGTAGTATAAAATACGATTTATCACAACAAAAAAGTCATCCTGATGCGGGTATAAATTAATAAGAAGCAAGGAAATTAGCACAGTCGCACATAAAATTCCATAAGCCGAATAAAATTGATTGTTCGCCATTCCTCCTGCGTGTCTCCAAAAGTTTAAGGTCGGAATCCAGACGCATAATATGGAGAAAATTACGTACACAACGCAACAAAAAGCGTATTTTCTTCTCGATTTTTCCGTACAATAGAAATTATTTTTGGTTTCGTTAAAATATGCCCTGTGTGCGCCAACTTTTCTCGTCCAATTGGCCAGAATGGAGAGAAGTGTGTACGTTAAAGTGGAATATATTTTAAACACTGGGAAATGTTTCTAGAGTATTTCTGGTCACGAACTGATGGAAGACATTGAAATTTAGGCTGCTTAAACAACCTTTGTAACCTGGTTTTCCTCATTTTTTTTAACCTACACAAATGGGTATATAATTGCCACGTGGGGTGGGTAATCAGGTTAATAACGCGCTTAACAGACCGTAAATCTCATTTGAATATCTGCGGTAGATCTAATCTGTAGAAAATTAGTTGTAAATAATTCGATTAGGCCAAGGTGATAGTCTTTTTGTGCGCCAACGTAGTTATTAAAATTATGTATCGGAATTTGTAATTTAACTCATTTGACTCTGGCATTAATTTATAATGTCGAATATCAAGCGTCTTCATTAAGCTTACCTGACGGACGCATAGCAGGTATGTATAATACTTAATACACCGCAGGCAGATAATACTTTCTTGGTATTAAGGTTGCTACCGCTGGGTATTAAAATTGTACCTACCCGTAAAAATTTGGTACCTAAATGGTATACCTTTAATATCCAGCTATTACTTACTACAAGGGATTACTAGTCAATACCACTTTAGTAGAGTAATATACATCTGTATGGGAACCGCTTAGTGTTATTATTCTAATACTGGATTTCTAAGAGTGTACATTATTTAAGATATTATTCGGTTACTCACATATATAAATTGTCCCGGCCACAACGAACCACAAAATTGTGTACCACGAGATGCAAGATACCCACGTCGTCGTCGCTATGAAAACGATGGTGCAGATAATGTTCTCGTTAAGACCGTATTCTTCTGGGAGTAGTTGTCTGGAATGGAGGGGATGATCCGGGGAGAATATAAAGAACAGAGTTGTAGAAATTGGAAGGGTCAGCAGAACGCAAAATTGAAGAAGAAGCAGGATATCCTGGATTGAGGTGAACACTGCTAGCTGCTGTTTTCCACGACGTGTCATCCACGTGTCTGTCGGGAATTTTGACATGAGTTATAAATTATAATGCTACATAAGTGAAATTAAAAAATGTTTGGTTCATATTTCTGAGCTTTCTATGTATGTACGTATCTTTCAGAAATGTATGTACATACATATCTAAAATTAACTTATTTCACGGTACCCATAGAATCACGAATATGTAAAACTTAGTTGCATTTTCGTAAGGTTAAAATATGGTAATCGGTCAGATAACCTCTGATCTAAGAATTCCTTGTCCCTACTTTTTTTTAAAGAACGTTAAAATTTATGTGAAAAAATCTTACCCATGAACCTCGGAAAGTAGCATAAAATCCAATTTATCACAACGTAGAAGTCATCCTGAAGGGGGTAGAAGTTAAAAAGCAACCAGATAATTAGTACGGTCGCGCATAAAATTCCATACGCAGAATAAAATTGATTGTTCCCCATTCCTCCGCAGTATCGCCAGAGCTTTAGGGTGGGTATCCAAATGCAGAACCTGAAAATTACGTACAGAATGTTACAAGTAACAAACTTTCTTCTAGATTTTTGAGTACAGTAGAAATTAACTCCCTTCTCATTAAAGTATGCGCTATGTGCGCCTACTTTTCTTGTCCATTTTGCCAAAATGGAAAAAAGTTGGTGAGTAAAGGTGGAATACATTTTAAACAGGAACCAATTTTTGTAGGGTATGACCAGCCACGAACTGACCGAAATCATTGGAATTTTGGGGCTTTAAACGGATTTTGTAATCTGGTTTTTCGAAATTTTCTAAACCTAAATACATAATTGGCACGTGAGATTGGCAATTGGGTTATTGACCTAGCCGATTGTAAAGCTAATTTGAGTATCACGAGGATAATTTGCATATCTACTGTAGGTCTACTAATCTAATCCTAAGTTAGAGGGTGTTCCGGAAGTAATGCAACTTTGGTCAAATGCACATATAAACTGAACGAATGAATTTTTTAAAGCGAAGTTTTGGTCAGAAAGGGACCAAGGTTAAAGCTAATTAAGTTTTGCTTCCAATGGTCCGTACACCCCTTCCGTCAAATTTGGAGAAACTTTGGTTGGGCGCTTGCAATTAGTGCTTCGCCACTGTTTTTGTTTACCTTTTTTGAGATTTTTGACCACATGTGTTGAAATAAGTTCAACTTTTTGACAGGTTTTTCGTTTACAATATTTTTTCCTGGATAAAAACTAGAGTTGTTCAATAGGTCTTGTATTTGGCAAATTTAGGAACCTCACCCATGTTAATTGCATTTGATCCTTTTTAAGGAGGAACGGGATACTTTGGCTTAAATTTATTTTCCAGTTTTGCATAAATGGTTTTCTTGAAGGTGGGAGAGTTGTACTATGTGCAAATAAAAGCATTTTGATAATCTGAGCAGTAAATCGTCTTGTACAGGACGATCAATTTTGATTAATTTTGATTACTTCAGGTGAAGGATTTTTTCTGCCCTCCTGCTTGCTGCTTTTATTTTACTCTTTACTATATTTATAAGCTTATAGAACCTTCTAGGAATTGATGTCCAACTTCTAAGCTTTTAAATAATGTATGGTGTTCGGTGACAAGTTCAAGTACATCAGCGAATTTCGCTCCGACATTGCAAATTTCTGTTTGCACGAGGTTTATTACTTTCGGGGCTGTTACACGAATGGGCCGACCAGATATTTTTTGGCGATTATTATTTTTTTTGCAGCTCATACCTTAGTAGAACACAACAAATTGTCACTTTTGGAATTTGTTCTTTTTTAAAGTGAACACAGCTCAATTTCTTGGAGAGCGGAACCACTTTTTCGAGGTAGTGGCAGACGATGGTTGTGAGTTGCTTGGTGGCATTTGACATCATTTTGGAAAAGATAGAGGTATCGACTTCTGGTTTTCGGATTTTACTAGATAAATGTGTGGACTACAATATTTACCCAATTTCGAATTTGGGGCAAATTGATACCTTTGGATATATGCATTTTACCAAAGTTGCATTACTTCCGTAACACCCTCTGAATGGGATATAATTCGTTTCGATAAGCATTTTTAAATATTAAATATTTACATACTTGGATAGTAAAATTATGTGGCAAGACCTCTAGGAATATGAAATCTAACTTAAATGAGATATATGTAAAGCATGTCTTAGTTTTAGTAGTTCTGAAGTAATTTCCGAAATGAAAACGAAAATAGTGAATAGTTAATAATATAGTGGACTATTTATCTGAACTCATTAGATAATTATAATAAATGTGAAATACAAATTATTCTCTTTCAAATTTCCGACATGATTAGTAGGTTATGAACTATGTATATAAATGCATATTAATTATTTTAGTATTTTATAGGGAACATTGGTGTATATGTAAATGTTAACTATATTTGTGTCCATTGTTATAATTATTGAACATTTTCGGGGAGTTGCCCGAGATTAGTTTTACATGGCCTAAATTTAATGCACCACTTAATTAGCTGAAAGCTCCCACTTTTTTTGGGGGTACCTCCCACTAGCTGAAATCTTCACTATGTCGTTTTTTTTAGCCACCCAATTAGCTAGTGGTAGCCACTCATTTATCTGATTTCTCACTTAAAGTTATAAAGCCCAAAAACTACTGCCTAAAGCTAATTTTATCACCTTTATCACCAAAAGGTTACTCATCTTCATTAACATAGACAACTCTCCATTCACCATTCCTCTTCTTCACCTTCACCATATTTATGTCTCTCCAATTCGTTTTCAAAATTTATGTTTACTGGCTCACGTTCCAATGATAGCTTCGGATGCATCAGCTATCCGTAGAGTTGGATTAAATACTCCTTGGGTTCCGTGACGTAGCCCATGAAATAAAAATTCAAAATCTTTTTGAAGCATGCACTCAACTTGACTTTTTTGCTCAATGTGATCTTTCATGTTCCCCTGAAGTTCTACCATGAGGGATTTGGCCAGCAGAATAATTCTATGTTTTGCAATGGCGGCAGAGGTATCTAAGAATCAATCCTTCTTCAGTAGTATTTTTTCCTTGGTACACCCATTCTTTACTTTGTTTAAGAAATATCTCAGCTTCAGCCCTACTTTCAAAACTCTGTATTTTGGACCAATCACTAACCTTACGAATTTTTTTGCGGGAGGTATTTTCTCATCTTCAGATATGCTATCAAGACTGGCACTCCCTTTATCCCAAAGTACAACTTCAGAACAATCCATTTTAATTCGAATAGCGAAGTTAGTTTTGGGAGCGAATTGGAGAGACATAAATATGGTGAAGGTGAAGAAGAGGAATGGTGAATGGAGAGTTGTCTATGTTAATGAAGATGAGTAACCTTTTGGTGATAAAGGTGATAAAATTAGCTTTAGGCAGTAGTTTTTGGGCTTTATAACTTTAAGTGAGAAATCAGATAAATGAGTGGCTACCACTAGCTAATTGGGTGGCTAAAAAAACCGACATAGTGAAGATTTCAGCTAGTGGGAGGTACCCCTAAAAAAAGTGGGAGCTTTCAGCTGATTAAGTGGGGGCCTAAATCTAAGCCGTTTTACATTTAGTTTTACACATTGCATTAAATGACACGGATTACGGTTACCTGGAAAGTAGATTAACCTTAAGCAACCGTTATGACCCGAATCCACATTTGACCCAACTCTAATGGCAGAATTTTGCCCATGTGCTCATATTAGTTCTCGACAAGAAGGCTGGTCTTATTTTATCGTAACGCTAATATAATGTACAATCTTATTTTACTGATATCCGGATAGGTGCCAATATATATAATACATAGATGTCATTATCTCAAGTTAATAAGTATAATTTCACATACCTACATATCATTTATTACTGTTAAGCACACATGTCATACAATGACTTCTTTCCCTAAGAAAAATGTCTTCAAATGATTTAAATATTTTACTCCTATTACTTTTTCTTAAGCGCCAACAACGCTCTAAATAAGCCCCGCACAACCCCCTGCATAAATTTCAACACAGTTTTCTGCGTCACAACGATAAATCCCTCAAATCCGAAATATATTGGTTTACAACTCTTCCTAAACTTCGCCATGTATTTCTTTTCCTCCTTCGCCTCCCATCTGGCCGCCCCCACCTTCCACGAGGTTAAACACTCTTTCGAGCTGGCTTGAATTTTACCCACGCAAACCAAAAATCCCGCCCAAACCAGCACAGTGAAAGGGACACACACCAGCAGCACCATTTTCATGGAGTCATCAGTCTTCCTGCCTTCCACGATTAGCACATACCCCGAAGAAATGGAGAGTTGGGCGAACAGCGTGTTCAAAATGGGGAGGTAACGACCACACAGAATTGACAAATCTTTCATGAGAAGTTGCAATGATCGGTAGACCAAGACGAGATTTTCTGGGGATGCCCCAAGTGCCGGGGAACATTTGAATTTCCCGGTATAGCGCGGGCCCCTAGTTAGCGCTAACTCCTCCCGTAAGACGGGGAGGATGAATAGGATAAAGGCGGTAAAAGTTTGAACCATTAATTTAATGAAGAATGTCACAAAGAAGAATTCGTACAGGATGGCCGGTGTATAAATTAAGTGGGCAATATAAAACAGTATCCGGTAATTGGAAAACAAATTGGGCAAATGAATAGGGTGATGGGGAACAAGGAAAATTTGACTCCACATCGCGATCGGGAGAAAAGTTAGCATGAAGTTTGTGGGACGAATTATTTTAAACAGGTTGCGATTCAGAGCGGATATCGCAGTGGATACGGGATAATTCCAGAATTGTTCTGAAAAACAAATTTGTAAAGTCTGTAAATATATTTACGCAGTCAAGTCATTGGTAACGCGTAAAATCCGTAAATTGTGTAAAGTATTTTTACAAAATAAGTAAAAAGGCGCTCACGATCTGAGTAAGACGAGCGCATTTTTCTAAAAGTTTAAGTGAAAGTGACATAATTTTTGAGTTTTACAAAGTTACAAAGACATTCACGAATTTCCTAATTGTGAAATTTGAATTTAGTAATATTCATAAGTTGAGTTCAAATTTGAAAACACATTTTGTAATTGCTGCATATGTACATATGTCGGAAATGAAGGGCAAAAAAATTTCCACTTTACAAAATTTATGCGTAACAAAGCGATTTATGCAATGTATGTATTTACCATTAAACTTCGTGACGTATAAAAACATTGAATTCCAATTTCGACCAATTCCTTCCGCCTGTGTCGAAAATACGTACGTCCCCACCGACATTCCCACCAAGGCGTAAGAATCTACCAACAATAAATTGAAGTATGGAGAATTTGGTGTAAATTTATACCGTGTGGTTTCCACGATTAAAGCAAAAGTGTGAAAGTAAATTAGTTTCTGGACAAGTTTCGTTCTTGAATAGTATTTCCTGGAGAATTGTAACTTTTTCAATTTCTTATTCCAAATTAACGGGAAACCAAATATGTTTGCGGTATTGATCGTTTTTGAAAATTCCTGGGAAAATAGATCGCTAAACATTTTAACTAAATGTGTATTTGCAGTAAAGTGGACCTTCCTCAAACAAGAAGTAGAAATATCTAGATTTTTATGTAGCATGTTTGTAAAGGAATCAAGTATTCATGAAATATCGACATTCAGCCGATATATTGCCAAGATACATATTTAATAATTTCTTATTAACTTCGCAGTCAAATACATAAAGCCCTTTTTAATATTAAACCTGAATATTTCATTTCGACGGGCTTGCACAAAAATTGATAAAGCATACATACATATATACATATGCACGCACGCCTAGCGCTACGTATTTGCACATATGTGGATAGCATACAGTAAGCAAAAATTTAAATCGTACCCTTTTCTGCAACGTCATAAATCCATGGTTTTCTACTTGATGGAAATCAATTGTTATTATGTAATACATCAGTCTTATAGCAAATTTAACGTAGATTCCGAAAATGACACGCGTTTTTAGTTTTTCCTTACCGATTATGATCCACTAATTAGAAAGTTGGGGAAGATTTAAAATCCATGCAAAAAATTAAATCGTACCCTTGCGGGTTTTTAATCAAAATTATGTCTAATAACTAGTTAACACTTTGAAGCGCCTCGGTTTACTTGAATTACAGCTTTGATATGCCGCGGGATGAATTCTACTAATTTTCTGTCACCTCCGGTCAGTCGTTTACCCACACTTCGCTTAAAATAACATTCAGGTCATGATTGGACTTCGGTTTTCGGTTCGAAATCCTCCTCGCCTTTTTTTTTTTTTGTTAAAAAAATCCAAAAATTATTGCGAATACTTTATTCAATCTTTTTTTTTTTAACATAACGCACGAATTTAATTCCAATTAATTAAGTTAAGTCATCAATTACATATCATTTATTATAAAAATATTGAGGCGACGTCTTCTCGACAAGGCTTTGCAAATTTGGCCGTCATGGGTAGGAACTAAGCCAGTGCTTGTCTCCCGTATCTTCTTGCCTCTTAAAATGTTACAATTTTGGTAATTTTGGACAATTTCATAATTCATAAAATAGTAGCATTAATCAATATAATTATAAAGTTTTCTTATCATAGGAAGACTAATTTACGACTAGATTTCAGTTAGTCATGCAGAAAAGGAAAATTAATTGCATCAAAAACCTAAACTAATGTTTATTTTATTTCTAGAAATTTTATAAATATCAAATTTGTCCCAGTTCTTGTGAAATTTCGGAAAGAGGCTCGAATTTATATGGCATGCATAAAAATCGGTCAAAATCCGACCATAAAGAAGTTGACGGAACGAGGAAATGAGATCAAATTTACCTGAGTAATTATTTAAATTGTGGACAAACGCTTTATAAATAATATTATAAGCGTAAAAGATTATAATATTGCCCCCCGCATGCGAAACCCCATGAAGGAAGGCGTCGTCGAAGGCTCGCGTGTCAATGTTTACTTTTGTAAGGAATTTGGCTACTATTTTTCGCAAATCTAACGTATATGGACTTTTAAGTAATGTTCCACTTTTGGGTATCCACCTCCTCCTCGCCGATTATGCCCATAAATTTTCGCTTGGGTTGATGCCAGTAGATCAGGCAACCCACGAAAGAGCATTAAGTTCCTTTCACACGAGGTACCGATCAATAAACTTCGCATATTTTTGGGCTCCGCCTTGAAGTGCAAAATTATTTTCGTCATGAGTCTCAATTGCCACGCTCAGCAGACTTAGTTTCCCTCCAGAATTGTCTGCTGGACTTCCTTGTTGATGATTGACTCAGTGAAGGTAAAGTTCCAACACAATTCCAAAATTTTAGGGCCCAAACCATCACAATTCCTTCACTATGTTACACGGTATTTTTCATGCATTTGGGTTTAAAGGCTTCTCCAGGTTTTCTCAACATCTTCACGACTGCATTTGACCTAAATATGCTGAATATGATTGTGTCATCCTGATTGACACGTTTTCAGTCATTCAGAATACTAACGCTGAGGTGCAGGGTGCATGTAGGACGCTGCGCCATATTTAACTCATAAATGAATGGCTTCTTGCTCCTACTTCAACCCTTAAAGCCCCTTTCTCGGATCCGGCTTCTGATTTTTTTAGTGGAAACGGTTCTTTTGAATTGTTCTTGAGCTTCAGATGCAATTTTCGGGGCCAAAAGTCCTGAGTTCGTCAAAATCTTGCGGATTATATTTAGATGGTCGCCCTTGTTTATTACCGTTTTGTGTACGCGTCAATGAAAATTGCTCAAGAATCGTGTTTTCTTCCATGCCAAGGCAATAAATTGGATAGTAGGCTCCTAAAACTTCGTTCCCAATGAAATTTTGTAGTAGCATATTTTTTTCCTATGAAGAAAAATAACAATCTTCCTTCCCATAGCATACGGCTATTTTCTGCTCATTTTGCGGGATGTCTAGCAGCATCAAAATTAAAAAATGTGAAACCTTTTACATAAAAATATTAAAAACTGTATATCGATCGAATTTCAGTTAACAATTATTGTTTTTGAGTGTGTGGAAGAAGGAGATGATCAAAAAACCGAAAGGGTACGATTTATTTTTTTCCATGAATTTTCAATTCCCCTCTACTTTTTCATTAATCGTTCATTATCGGTAAGGAAAACCAAAAAATGCATATGATATTCGGAATCTACATTAAATTTCATACCATATGGATGTATTGCATAGTAAGAATTGATTTCCATCAAGCAGAGAACCATTAATTTATGATATCCCAGAAAAGGGTACGATTTAAATTTTTAGCCCGAACCAGGGCTTATGTAATTGTCATGTCCGTCTGTCTGTCTGTCTGTCTGTCTGTCCGTCTGTCTTTCGATAACTCTCGAACGAGTTGACCGATTGACTTGAAATTTTTACCATATGCATATTGGACAAAGTTAGGAAACGAGTTTGAAGATGGGCGACATCGGTCCAGTGGTTGACCGGTGGGGGTCTTCGGAGTGGGTGGGGTATTATACACCAAAATTTCAAAATCGTCATAGAAAGCTCAAATTTGGTACAGAGGTTGCTAATGGCTCCTAATGAAAGAATATGAAGTGAAATAGGAAAATTTGTCCACCCGAGGTACCCGAGGGGTGACCCATACCGATTTTTCAAAATCATCCAATCGAGCTGAAATTTGGTATAAAGGCTGCTAATGGCCCCTAATGGAAGAATATGAAGTGAAATTGGTAAAATTTTCATCTAGAGGGACCCTATGGGGTGACCCCCACCGATTTTCAGAAATTAACATAGAAAGCTGAAATTTGGACCAGAGTTCCATACTGCTTTTTCACGAAATAACATGAAGTTAAATATGAACAAAAATTAACCAGGGGGGCTATAGAGACGACCTCCACTAGGAAGTAGTCAAGGGAAGGGATAGTAAATATTTTTAGAATTTGGAGCCTAGTAATACGAAGGATTGATGAAAGAATTAGTGCAAAATAGTAGCACATAATTTCATAGAAAACTACTGACAAACATGGGTTTACTAATCATTCCTGGTTCGGGCTAAGCAAAGCTGAACTGATAGGTTTTTCTTACTGTACATACATACATACATGTACATATAATTGCATACATACATACGTAAGGAATGTAATTTAGCAAAATTCGAAAATAACTCTGCTCGCCTATTTAAATAAAATGCCCAATTGTTCAGACAAATATTTTTTGACAATTTCTTACGAATAATTCGGCAACAATGGTCATATATATATTTAGTGTCGAAATATATACGGTTTATTTATGTACGTATCATAATAAATATATATGTACATACATATATATTTTCGTTACTTAAAACAAAAACGGAATAAAGTATACATTTAAATATGTAGATATGTATATATTGATAGATATATATATGTATAGTAAGGTAACTTATGACAAAAATGTGTAGTTTATATGAATAAATTTTCTATGGAACGTGAAACGAAACATGTACAACGGTCTATACACAAATGCATACATATATTACATAATTGTATCCGTAATATTTATTAACTCACAACGGAGGTCTCCAAACGTATGTATGCTCGCAGATTTTGACCAAACTGGTGTCCATCGATCATAAATTGAATTATAAAATTTGCAAGTGGCATTATCTCCCAATGCGCAAGTTTAGCAGAGATATTTGCATCCGAAGAGGATAAAAGGTACATTGGAAAGTTGGAAAGTGTCAAATCTGTCTACCTTGGGGCATGTTTTACCATATTTTTATGCAAATTTCTCCTCCAAACCTGAGCACTGTGAGATAGTTCCATTTGAAAATTGTATACTAATTGAATTTGTGATCGATTCATAATTACCAGGTTGGCCTAAATCTGTGAGTAACCAGGATTGCCAATAACTCCACAAAACTCGGCTACATCTAATTATTGAAATCGCAGACATAAACATATCCCTCCATCTTAAATCCCACCATCATACGGTACGGTTCGTACCACTCTAAATCTCGACACGGGCATTTCGTTTGACGCCATGAAATCCAATATATTTCTCTGAGATTCATCGCCAAACTGAAAATTAAATCAGCAAATAAAAATAAATATGAATCCTTATTAGAAATCAAGTTATGTATGTAAGTCTAGGCAATTATATAACTATTTACAACTTACTTTAAGATCATGAATAATGACCGAATCCATTCTTTTCATCGCGACGAGCAGCCCCTTAAATAGATCCATCTCACCGTCTGTCAAATCGTGTCTGGTACGATTCCTTCTGTGCGTCCTGATTTTTAAAATATTCAGCTCTGCATGAAGTTTAAGTGCATGTAGGAATAAAAGAAATTAGCATTTTAGTTAAAATACGTATGCAAATTTAGCAAACATTCTGCAAACTTCAATTAAGCTTTGTTTCACAATGTATGGATGAGAGTGCAATTTCAGGCGCCAAAGAAACCGCCCCCTTTCGTCTTAACGGTCCCATGTGAAATTGCACACAACAGTTATGTAAACATGTTGTTTACATAATTGGGAATTATTCAAAATTACATTATGCAATAAGGGTATTATGCAAAAAAAATGCAATTTCACCGCAGACGGTCTTAACAATGGGAAATTCAGTTTGAACACGCGATCACCCACTGAGAAAGAACGCTTAACCAGGAAAATGTACACTTTTCGACACTTCCAACCCGTTAATTTGAAAAGCTAGCCCTCACCTTTGTACAATTCAGCGCCATCCAACAGAGCCTTAATGGCATCCCAGGTTCGTTCTGGATACGTCGGGACCCAAAGATACAAACGGTCCAGCCTGCCCAAACCTGCACACGCCTTGAGAGCCACGCCCAACTCCAGCCCACCCTCCTTCTTCTTATGCATGCTGTGCACCATCAAGATCTTCAAGTTAGGAAACGCCATCTTCAATCCACCCAGAAGTCTGGGATCGTACAACTCTTTAATCCACAAATTCGTAACTTTTGCGAAAATCCGTTTCAGGCAGATTTTTCAAAATTGTATCCACGCTTGTCTTCGTTTTAGACACCTTTCCAATCGTAAGCGATTCTAGGACGGGCATTCTTTCGATATCTTCCCAGAAATCGGCATGCTGAATAAAGTCGATAATGACGTTCTGGAAGGTTCGCAGTTTCGACATCTTTCCCGGCAAACGGATTCCGCGTTGGGTCGAGTTATCGAGATTGTACTTCTCTTTCATGCTGTCCATTTGATGGAAGCGGCAATAGGCAAAAGCCAAGTGGACGAGTTGGTCACCGACTTGACCCAGCATGCGTGTAACTTCGGACGGTTTAAGGTCTCTCAGAGCGACGTCTAGTGGCCGAACGTCGTCCAGATGGAGGGTTAAGGAGTCCAAGGATTTTGAAGTTTCCAAATCTGGATAGACTCCCCATGAAATCTCGAGCTTTCTCAAGTTTGGTGAGGCGTTGACGACCAGCTGAGCAAACCTGGTCAGAGTAGGCGACGCCGCCACGACTTCAGAATTGAGCTCGAACACGGTCAAATTTGGCTTTTGTGGGAGCTCCTGAATTTCTTCACTGGGAACATATTCTTCTTCGTTGAACACACAGGTGATCAGTAATTGTTTCAAATTGGGACAGGAATTTTTTAAAACTTGGAAAATGGATGGTAGACAGTCTTCATCATGAATACCCAAATCCAAAAGCTGGACTCGATCGCTAAATTTGTCACATACGTGCATCAACTTGGCGGCGAAGGAATACGTGCCCTCGGTGCGATGTAAGGTGTTGGCACTGATCCGTTTCGCAAGTCGGTCGTCCAACTTGTAACAGAGTTCGAAAAATAGAAAGGGGTCGTTTTCATGATCCTTATTGCTGTCCAGGTTTAACTCGAGTCTCGTGTTTGGAAGGGAGAGGACCATTTCATTTCAGAAGTGGGAAACTAGTCGACAATTTTTCAACGGTGAGGAACTTTGTTTTAATATTTCTGTGAGAATCTGGAAGTGGGAAAAGGTAATTTTTGAACGTGATATTTTCAAGTTGAAAATTTCAACGATTTTAAGATTTTTCTTTAGCTTACGATCGGATTATTTAGTGCGACTGCTTCCACACTTCTTTCTCCTGGAGATTCCATAATTCTATTATACACGAGAAGAAAAATCGTTGTCGAATTTGGGGGTTTTCCTGTCTTAAATAAAATATCAATTGAAATAAATATTTTTTTTAATTGCATTATTTTCAAATCATGAGAAATTTGGGATAATTTGAATAACAAATTTTTTCAAATGACTTACAAGTTGATGAAGGTGAGGAGTAGTGCGGTTTGAGGAATGAATTGACCTTAATTTAAGTTAATTAAATTAATTTATTGGAGAGGAATGCTGAATGTAGGAAATGCTTTCACGTTTTTGTTTATAAACATAAATAACACATGACGGATTCACAATTCAACCGGTTAGTGAATCTCGGGGCAATGTGGATATGTACATATGTATGACATAATATGGAAATTTTCCATGTTCCAACATTATTAAATATTATGGTCAGCATGCAAATTAGAAAATTCAAACGATCATTAGCTAACTCGAACAATCTGTTGGTTGTGTACATAAAATAATTTTACAAACCTTTGTAAAATAAGAATGTATGGTTATTTTGCTCTGAGTAAGTTTACAAAAATTATGAAGCTAATGTTTTTAGGAAATATTAGTAAAATTTTGTAAAAGCTTGTAAGTTTGTAGAATCTGAGAAACACCCAGTCTCAAATGCTCAGCACAAGCAAAGTTCTTGTGAGACTGACAGTAGCGTAGCAGAGGTCGACGCCGACAAATTTTCGGCGGCGGCGGCGCCAGTTTTTGGTGATTTTTCGGCGGCGTCGGCGGCGCGGCGCGGCGTCGCAATGTTAAAGGAATAGGAAATCAAATTTTTCGGCGGCGGCGGCGCGTAAAATGCATCGGCGTATGGCGGCGCGGCGGCGTGAGGTCGGCGGCGTCGACCTCTGTAGCGTAGCTTCTCAATTTCTGTAAAAGTTCAGTCTTGCGTGGATGGAGAGTACATGCAGAAACTTTACTTTAAAAGATGAGATTACAAATAAAATTTTATTTAGCAGTGAAGTCTTTCTACTTATTCCTTTGGGATAGTGACGAAGACAAAAATAAAAGTAATAATGCCATCAGAAATAAAATATTTACTATAAATGGTCTCTCCAGATAAAAATTTTATCAATTCCAGGTCATATCCTTCCATTAGGAGCCACTAACAATCTGTATACCAAATTTCAGCTTTCTAAGACAATTATGAAATTAGGTGCATAGCACCCCACCCACTTATCCTTAGATGACCTCAACGGGTCAACGATTTCACCGATTTCGCCCACCATCGAACTTATTTCCTAACTTTGTCCAATATGCATCTGGTATAAAATGGCAAGTCAAAGGTGTTCACGGACGGACATGACGATTCCATAAGCCCTGACTCGGGCTAAGACCATAAATACTCCATAGCGCGGGTGTAATTATATAGTTACTATATAGCAAGCACTCTGAAATTTTCGTTATAAGGAAAAGTCGCTGGTGTCTCAAAGACCTAATTCTATCGACCCAATTCTTGTTTCCCCTTATAGTACAGTGGGGGCGATCTGTAAATACCAAGGTAGTCTCCTTCATACTTAAACTGGGAAACGCAAACATTCACCACCATCAAAACTTTTTTCTGGGAGGTCATATCGAAAAATCCCTAAAGATAGCACTAGATTAGGTCCGTAATTGATTTTTCGGTCTCTTCATTTTTTCTCTAAAACGCACCCCCTTGGCTGTAGGGCCCGGTCAAAAGTTTTCGAAGGGGGGGGGGGCGGGGGGTGAATGCATACTAAGGTGTAACTGTAACCATAGTTTTTTTTACCTCACCTTAGAACAAATATGTTAGAAAATTCAAGTTTAAAAACATTTTTATGTGCATATTTTCAGGGTTTTGGAGCACATATTTTGCGGAATTTACGTGCATACATATCCGCCCTATGATAATTATACAGAAAATGCATTATGGAATGAGATTATAAAAATCGCTACAAATTTAAAATTTCGTCCGATTTTGCTTTGGACCAGCGATAAGGATAAAAAAATCAAAATAATACCATCAGAACTTCTACTTTTATATGTGCGTACGTAATTCTTAACAAACATGTAAATCATTTATTGTCCAATTATACATACAGTTCGCTATAAATTGTTATCATCAATTCAAAGTATCAGAATTTTACATATTTATTAAGATATGTAAATAAATTTTGAAGATTATAAATTTATGAGTAATTTTTTTCTTACGGGATTTTAATTTCTGCAAGAATTGAGCTAAAATTCTCAAAATTGCTACTGTTTTACGGCTTCACCCACAAGAAAAACATTTAAATGGTGATCGCTTCTCCATTACACGCATCTCCCCAGCTTCAATTGCATCTTGACCCTCAGCCGCCTCCGGGTCAGCTATAAACAATGCAATTTTTAGCTAAAACGTCATTAAATCATTAACAGAGGAGATCTCCCAGGAGTTGCTGTCAGATTTTTAGGGTCAATCAATCCCTAATTTATTTAATGTAAAATTGGTAAAGGACAAGATCTCTCAATTGTCACGTTTGGCGGAGATAATTGCATCCGAAGAGGAGAAAAAGTGCCTTAAATTTGACAAATTTTACACTTTCCAATTGGAAAGTTCGTGTCAAAAATTGTGTCAAAAATGTCATAAAATTTGTAAAATTTGTCGTAAATTTAAATTTACGGAGCGTTTCTCCTCTTTGGATACAAATATCTCTGCCAAACGTGACCATTAGGAGATCGTGTCTTTTACAAAATTCATATTAATTAAATTTGCGATCAACTACCACTAATTTGGTCAAAATTAGAGAGCCACCGCTGGGATACCTCCGTTATAATAAGGGTTCCAACCTACCTAGATCCATTATCGCGAGGGGATGAGCACTTGTCTCAGTCACCGCACCCAACACGACCAGTACGGCCAACACGATTAAAATTTTTCCGGTCATATCTACCCAAAAAAATAACAATTTAATATTACGCACAGGTTCACAAATATTTAAATTTATAAATGAAAACGTACTTTTTTTCTTAAAAATTGACGTAATAATCTTAGATATGAGGAGGCTTCTTTAGTTTCTTGAGTGAATTTTATCAATACTTTCTCAACCGTATTTATACCTGTCTCCGAGGACAAATTAATTAATCTATGTAATAACTGATTGCGTCAAACCTACATATTTGCACGTAATATGGAAATTTTCCATGATGCACCATAGCTCATAAAATCTAATAAAGTACGAAAATTGTTAGATAAATTAGTAGTATATTTTCTATTTCTTACAATGGTACAAGCTATTAATACATACATACGTGTGCATATTGTATATACGGGAGTATGATGCAAGAGTATATGTATGTATATTAAACAGTGAGACCATTATATTCCGGATATAATAGAATATGTACCTCCTCATGAACTTGGAATTGTTGTGGAACACAATGCATTTCGAAAATTATGGAACATCCGGCAACGTGAAAATTTATTACGTAACTTACAACTGACGTCATTGGGTGCAAGTTATGTTCTTTTACAGAAAACACTTAAAAATGAGGTTACTATTTTCAAAAGTGAATAAATACCCTCTGAATTCTGTAAAGTATGCTAAATCCAGAGTAAATTTTACTATTTACTCATCAAGTTCCTCTTACTCTGGGGTAAGAATAGTTTACTTAAAGAATTTAGAAATCAGCGTGCATTTGCTTTTCAGAAGGGTTACATTATTTTTAAAAGTGCAGGTTGCATAATTTGTTATGTATTTATTTAAATGAGACAGCATAAAGAGACTTAATTTGGGAGGAATTGTTTCTGATAATTCTTGCTAAATATTTTTAAATTGGCCTTTTAGGAAAAAATAGCTGTATCACGCATAATTCTTTAATAGAAAATGATTCTGCTGAGTTTTCGTGTGGTAAAACTCTTCGGACAGATTTTTTTGCTCTGCTGACCATAATGGGCTTATTTATTTAAGCATGTATGTTTATCAGGCTGAAACTAAATATGCACACAAATTGATAGGTTATTCAATTTGTTCAACTAATTGGTTGTGCTTACATAATTACTATGTAGTCGGCTGTTAGGGGCTGTGTATAAATTACGTAATGCAAAAATCGCGATTTTCTTGACCCCCTCCCTTCCCCCTTTAACATTTGCAACATAGGCACGATATAATTGGAACCTGGGACCCCCCCCTCTCCCGTTACGTAACTTGTGTACGGCCCCTTAACTCAAATACTATTACCCCTAGGATATATGTATGTACCATTTAGGATTAGTTAAATATATTTTACGTAATTTTATTTCCAGATCAACTAAATTCAATATCTGTTCAGTATATTTCTAGAAGCCTTAATTTTTTTTGAAAATAAAACGTTTGTCTCGGGCACTTCTGATAGTGAAGGCTGCTACAAAATGTAAATTTCGTCAAGATTGCATTTCGCTTTCACGTTTTGTACCTTTGTCGAAACTGTTCCCCTCCACAAGTCGTCAGCTTCGCTTACCGAACCAAATTTTAGGATCAGGTAAGATCAAAGTTATCCAATTTCACTTCATCTACTAGATCAAATTTTAGGTATGCCTTCTAAAACTTTCTTAAAATATATACATATCAAACTTTCAATCCTTCTATAATCTATTAATTATAAATATGCAAATAAGTAATCATATTAATTTTTAATTTAATGATTTGACATACATATATGTATGTAAATATACCTGTGTCCATACGTATGTCGAAACGAATGTGGATACATACATATAAAATTACGATATGATACGTGGTTATTGCAACCAAAAATCGCGTAACTTTCCAAACTAATGCATACATACATTAATCCCTGGATCATCATATACATAAATCTGGGACAGAATCTCTTTGTTAAAGTGGGATACACGTGTATGTAGTTGTTCTTATCACTGTGCGTACATACACACGGATAATAATTTTAGCGTAATATTACCCATAATTATTCACCAATATTACATACATATTCCAAATATTTCCCACTTTGTGCTTCAGTTCGAAAAGACAATCCGGAATTTGCAGGATGTCCTCTAAACAGAAATTTATCCTAATTTCGATTTCCGTCATGGCTGCGTTTTCCTTACTCGGCACCTTCAGGAGGAATGACGAGGCTCAAATCCGAACAGGAAGTTGGCACAATTTACCAGCTTGGATGATGAGACTTGGAAGGTAAGCAATTTATTACAGCTTGGGACATGTATGTGTATATATAGTTGATTTTAATTCAGTGCATACTTTTTATCACAAAATTTAATAACGAAAAAAGGAATAAGGAATAGGAAATATATTTCCTTTGAAAACTTATGAAATTTTGGGGATCCATATATACATACATGTAAACTTTTGAAATTAAGACATTTTGGAGAAATTCATAGCAAAAATTCGATCGAGGGAAAATGGGCAATCAATTATTTCGCATTACAACTCATTTAGGAAATTTGCGAAACTCAAAAAATTTATTTCGTATTTCGCAAAATATCTATAAGCATATATATGACTTGAAAGTACCTTAAATTAAAAATGGATTGTATTCGAATTAAAGCCCGCATATTTTGTTTAGTATGTAAAAATCATGTTAAAATTAATACCCAATTTCATTCATGGATGATGTTTATTTAGCAAAATACAGGTAATTTACGAAATTTGGACAAAAAGCATGCACTTCTAAAGTATTTACGTAAGTTGTCAACTGAACAAGTTTTGAGTCATGCTGTAGAAAAACTGTAAGTATTACGTGAGTTCTTACCAAATTAAAATTCCACAGTATTTATATTTTGTTTACCAGGAATTATCGGTAACTGCATATGTTTGTACACTCTTAAAAATCCAGTGTTAATTGTCACCAAATTATTACCAAATGGTGATAATGTTTTCCTAACGTATATTGATAAATCTTACTCGCTAGGTGACAAATTGTTTCTGGCTGGTATTAATTATATCACAATTAGGTGATAAATATTCTTACTTCACAGTGAAGGCACATATGCTCACTGTTCTGTGCCGATTAACTGGATTTTTAAGAGTGTACATACATATGTAAATATGTAAATACATACATACATACCTAAATTTATAACGCAGTTGTTCAACTGATTGATTGTACTTATTACGTAGTTGACAATTAACACAGGTACAAAACTATTTTTAAGAGTCTATATTTCTATTAAAATTCGTCTAAATTGGTCAATGTACATATACCAAAGTTGTCGTAAATAAATACACTCGAACAGAAAATTAGGCCTACATTATGTATTTAGCTCGGCCTAAAATGGTAAGATTACAAGATTACATGATACCATTTTCTAACAAGACTTAACCAATTTCTTACACAATATGTTCTCTTTGTCCGTTTCCTTACTGACACCAAATCCTAGTAAATTTGTTTTATAAGAACTAAGAAATGACTAATAGGACAAGGTGAAGCTTAGATAATAATTTATATAATAGCTGCAACACAATGACAGCATTGTGTTTTTCACGATTCGGGTACAAATATACATATGTAGGTATTTATTTTATATTGCGGCAAAATTTACCCTTCTCTTAGACTGCGTCATCTTTTCGTTCGAACTATTAGCTTTTTTTATTCATTTCTGATCTAACATAACGCATCAATCACGCGTGATTGATGCGTTACGTGATCCCAATGAACCCGTGTAAAAATATGTATGTATGCAAATAGAACACGATGTTTTTTAGATCCTGCTGCCGAATTAATTAGGCACTAATAACTCCAGAATGTTTCTATTAGAAATAAATCCCACACTGTAATTTTGCGACCCGATAACATACAACTATCCGCCAGAAAATTCGAAATATACTAAATATGTATTTGACCATTTTAGCCAATTTTTGACGATTTTGTACAATTTTGTCACTATATTTTTCCTGGCTTAAATTTTATACCAAGCTTTGCGGAAGTGAGTTAATCCGGGAACAAATTATTTTAATAAAGTTTACTTTAATAAATAATAAAAATATCTAGAAAGACGTAAAACTTACACGCTTTAAATAACTTGGAGGTAAATCATCACCCAAGGTGATTGCAGGCAATAGTGCTCTACATATTTTTTGTACTGATTAAGGAGACGTTCTGTCACATGACATAAGTAATAAAAGAAACTCGAGTACCAATCGGGCATGTTGTTATTTAAAAAAAATTTAAACTTTTACGCAAAACAATCACATAAGAATATTCAATTTGTTTTAAATAACGATGTCATGTTAGTTTCTTACACGAATTTCGGACTTAATTCCAGTCAATTATAAGTCTCCTTAATCATTACCCGAAAATAGAACAGTTTAGTACTTCCGTAGCTTATGATTTGTCTCCGAATTATTTAGAGTGCGTATGCATAATGTATGTATACTATACATACATACATCTGTACACATTTTACAAGTAAATACTTATACGTCTTATGTACATATTAGTCTATATTTTGCACCGTTATAAATCTGGTATAAAAAGTCATGCACTTTTTGATTTGTCGGTATTACACTCTTAGAAAGCGGATAATAAATCATTGCTGACCAAATTGTTATGCTTGGGATCTAAATACGAGCTCCTCATAACAGATCGTAATATTTTAGTAATGAAAAATCTACCACTCAGAAACAGACTACTACCCATCCAGTTGGGAGTTGTTAAAAAATTAATACCACTACGGAGTATACATATGTATAAATGTGTATGTGAGTCTACCCGATTTTTTATAGTTCAATTTAGCTACTGTGTCGTATTAAAATTTTTCTGGTCCGTAAAAATCTTGCTACCGATATGGTGAAACTTAATACAGAGCTAATACTACACGGATTTACTGATCAGTATCACATTGGCAGAGTAATACATGAATACCGCTGGGTATTATTTTTAAGAGTGCTACGAGTTATACAAATATTTCTGTGGACATTGATCCAGTTTATGCGCAGAATCATACTTATTTTTTAATTTTTCGAAAACCACGCTAGATTATCTGGAGTGTAATTCAAATCTTGAAGTACATTTTTAAATACATAAATGTTTATATGTATACATACAAATATTTATGAGATCTGGAAATCTAAACCACGTTTAATACTAATAATTTGAAGTGCTCCAGAAATGCTAATTCAATGCACGATGGAAACAATTTTAATCTTTTATGGTTACTATTTACATATTTGTTAGCATTTTTTACACTTTTGGATATCGAATGAATACCTTGCACACTGATTTTAGTGGCACACCAGCCATCGGCCGTAATTTAATCTCTTATTATGACAAGTATGTACATTAAAAAGGGATAAAATTATTCATAAAAGATTTAGTTTGTACAACAGACTTTTGGCGTTAAAAAAAGATGTTTTTACTAAATACATATTTGAGTCTGAGGGTGTAAAATTTGTACTCATTCTCGCACGAAACGATAATCAAGACGATTTTTGTTTGTTTTTTCAGTCTGTTTTTTTTGTTTCTTTTCTCTCGTTAAAAATCCGTTGACACAGTGTTACCAAGAGGAAGTGACTATTGTGACTCAACCTACACGGTAACAAAATTTGTTACCGACTGTTAGCAAATTTATTGCCAGGCTGGTAATATTTATTACTCCTCTATTGCCGTTACTATTTAGTAGAATGGTAACATATTTGTTATGCCTAGATATGTATGTAAAACGTTTATTACCATGAATTCGACTATGTAGTCCCCGAATGGTAATAAATAAGTTGCTATCGAATTATTTAAAAGGTTCAAGTCTTACACAGCGTTACAGTGTCGGACAGATGTCTACGTCCACATAGTCGCGTCAATTTCATTTTCAAATTGTCACTGAACTACTGAACCAATTTTCATCATTGATATATCAAATTCTCACAAATTTAACGTAATTTCATAAAACATATGAGTTATTTCTGAAAATTCTGGGAAAACTGAGAATCATAGTGCAGAGCGAGAGAGGATGAAATTTGAGCGGACAAAAGTCTACGTCCACTTCACTTTAATTGTCAACAACAAAAATCTCTCCAATTTATAAAATCAGGTAACTTAATAAATCTATCAATAACATATGCCGCATTAATTTTTAAATAATTTTCTTCCAGAAAAATATGATGGCGTCGACACGCAAGGAAATTCCTATCGCTATTCGAGATCTTGTCATTCAGGACTGGAAGGGTGGACAAAAAGGGGGCTGTCGCAGAGACAAATATGGACCAAGTATAAATTAGCAAGGACAACCATCCAGACAATCATTAAGAACTTCAAAGCTAATGGTTCAGTCCAAAACAAGGTCAGAAGTGGTCGAAAACCCATTTTGGCTCACCGAGAAGTACGCCACGTGCTCAACAAAGTCAACGTTACACCCTCACTTAGTGCTCCAAAGCTATCTACCGAGATCAAGGAGATGTTCGGCAAACAGGTTAGTCCTATGACCATCCAAAGAATACTGAATAAGGGAAATTTGAAATCCCACAGAGCAGTCCGGAAGCCTCTTATTGTACCGAGGAATGCAACCAAACGAGTGAAGTTTGCCAGAGACCACATTTCCAAGCCACAAACATTCTGGGACATATTTTATGGACTGACGAGTCAAAGTTCAATGTCTTTGGGTCAGATGGGCGTCGTAGAGTGTGGAGATATCCAAAAGAAGCTTTGAATCCAAAAAATCTCAACCCCACAGTTAAGCACGGCGGCGGGTCGGTAATGGTGTGGGGATGCATGGCTTCAAGTGGGGCAGGAAAAATGGAATTTATTGACGGAATTATGGACCAATACAAGTACCAGGGAATACTTGACCGTAATATCCAGGAATCTGTTCGAAAACTTGGACTTGGATGACGATTTGCCTTCCAACAAGACAACGATCCGAAACACTCTGCCAAGTCCACCATGGAATACTTCAAGAAAAAAAAATTCGAAGCTAGAATGGCCTCCCCAATCTCCAGACTTGAATCCCATTGAGCATCTGTGGGACCACATTGAAAGAGAAATAAGAAAACAATCTTTTTCAGGAATTCCGGGCCTTAAATCCAGAATTCGTGAAGTTTGGGAAACCATTTCTGAAGATGTGACCAAGAATTTGGTAAACTCAATGACTCGACGCCTTGAAGCCGTCCTTAAAGCGAACGGAGGCCCAACCAAATATTAAAAATTAATTGTTATAACATTCCTTATAAATTACAGTTTTTTTTGTATGTTTTCTCTGACTGGACGTTGACTTTTGTCCATCCAATTGTTTTCATTTTGAATTAAAATACATCTCTGGCCTAAAATAAATTTTTTAGCGGAAAACTAATAATGTGCTATGAAATTACGTTAAATTTGTGAGAATTTGATATATCAATGATGAAAATTGGTTCAGTAGTTCAGTGACAATTTGAAAATGAAATTGACGCGACTATGTGGACGTAGACATCTGTCCGACACTGTACATAAACCCTGGACAGACACAAGTATCAGTTCCCTCTTAAAAATAATGTAACCCTTTGAAAAGTATACACAGAAATACACTCTGAATTCAATATTAAGCAAAACGAACTAAATTCAGAGTACTCAACGTTAACTTGATAAAGAATAAAGAGTACATTACTTTTCAAAAAGATAACATTGTTTTTAAGAGTGTAGAATTTCTCAGACTTTGTGAGTCCCCCGAGAACAATGGGATTTTCCAAACCGAGATTGATCCTTTTACCAATTTATGGTTTGGGTGCGTTCCTCATCGTGACTATCTTTTATGGGAAAGACGATCCTAGAATCTGGACGAATACGTGGTATAACGTTTCAAATCCAATACTCAAGAGAGAAAGGTATTTAATTGTTTGAAGCTTTGACACTAAATAACATGCATTTGCATAAATAAATTTAATAAGTAAACCAAAACCAACGTTGTGCATAACAAATCGTTAACTTATAGAGTTACTTTTGTATGATTATGAAATTTTTTTAAATCCGAAAATCCAAAAACGGATCGGATCAGATTTATGGAAACACTGATCCGACTCAACTCTGCTTCATACATACATATTTATCTGGGACAAAGAACTTCACTTATTTTAAATTCTAATATTTCCGTACCTTGTAAAATAACTTTATTGACCTGTTTTTCCATATTTACAGCCAGAATCGCGCATCGCCCATAATTTCGACCAAATGGATAGTCGTAACTTCCATATCACCTCCGACCCAGCAGATCGCCACGTTATCAAAGATCCACGGGTGGCAGCTTCTAGTCGTAGCCGATCAAAAAACCCCGCTCGATTGGAACGCTCCTGGCGCCATCTTGCTCTCTGTCGAAGCCCAGCACAGTCTCGGCTACGGGATAGTCTCACTTCTCCCCTGGAACTCCTACACACGGAAAATGATCGGGTATCTCTACGCCATTCAGCACGGGGCACAATACATTTACGACACCGATGACGACAACGCGCCAAATGAAGGGGTCGAATTCGAAAAGGGATTCGTCTTAACCGACACAATGAAAGGTTTAACACTCATTCCGCCCCAAGACCGGGGTAACTTGATCAATCCGTATGTCCATTTTGGCCAAAAATCCATCTGGCCACGTGGTTTTCCCCTGGACCAAGTTGGGGTCGGATACAATAACACGTACAAATTGTGCGTCGTTCACACCCCGCTTATTCAGCAAGGTCTCGTTAATGGGGATCCGGACGTCGACGCGGTTTACCGCCTTACCCAGAAAAGTGTCTATTCACCCCTAAATGTCAAGTTTGACGGGTTTGCGCCCCCACTAATTTATCCGGAAGGTCTCCTGGCCCCGTTCAACTCGCAGAATACGTTATTCCATTACGCCGCATTCTGGGGGATGCTTCTCCCAACGACGGTAACGTTTCGGGTGACAGATATCTGGAGAGGGTACTGGGCTCAGAGATTGTTGTGGGAGATAGGTGGGACTTTGGCCTTTTTACCGCCCAGGACGACACAGGTAATTAACCTACATATGTACATAAGACTCGGTGATTTATCGTCAAAAGCAGCACATTTCTACTCATTTCTCCGCTCTGGGAATTTATTTAATAATTGTGGACGACAAATTTACAGAGCAAGTTGTTGTCGATGAAGAAAAGTATACGCTCCAGATTTTTACAAGTTTTAAAGCATGAGTTTAAGGAGCGTTCAGAAAAACTGGAACTCATCGAAACCTACCTTAATTTCTGAAAAAAATTCACCACGATTTTATAAGTCAAATTACCCAGTACAAATTTGTTCGTCCAGAATTTTAACACAAATTCCCACAGCGGGAAAATGATTTAAAAGGTGTTGATTATGACGATTTTGCTGATGAATCGTGGAGTCTTATGTTACGATTTTTGCTGTCATATCTTGCTTAACATTTGACCGTTGTCTTCTTATCAGATTCGGAACAACCATACCTATCTAAAAGATTTCGTCGAGGAGGACCAGATGTATAAAGAATCCTCCAACTTCGCCAAACTTCTGACCGAATGGAAATGTCACGAAGATTCCCTCTACTCTTGCATCCTCTCCGTCACGAAGGTCATGGTTGATGCAGGTCTCATATCGGACGCTGACCTGACTTTGACCCACGCCTGGCTCGATGACCTCATTTCTATCGGCTACGACCTTCCCGACCTTGTCCATCGTCCGTCTCCTTGTATCGACCGCTGGACCACGACCCATGCCATCTTCACCGGCCAGACGGAAGACGTTAAACCGGAAATTGACACCATTAAGGAGTCCACGTTAAGAAAATTGTGTAATCTATCAGCTGTTTCTACAGAAAATAGGACAGCTTCCGCCTTTCCGACGACTCTTCTCGTCGTCACGTATAATCATCCCCACTACGACCATATGTGGATCCTGGACGCCATCTATAGGCCGCATTTCGCCAATATTTTGTACTGTGGCGCCCAACCAAATTCGACCAACGCGTCAATTGATAGTATCCTCGCCAGGGAGGAATTCGTACGGTCTGGCGCCACCGGGATTTCCTTTGTTTACGCGAATGTCAACGCGGATCCGGGATCCTACCCGCCGGAACATTCCCCCAACGGGGCGGGAGTTACGAATGGTTTCTTCGTGTATGAATGTGCCATTCGCGCAGTGGAAATGGGGTATCGTGACCTAACGGGGTACATGGTTATTGGGGACGATGTCTTGTTTAACTTTTGGAATAATGGGAAATATGATGCGAATGAGGCGTGGCTGTATCATAAGTATGCAGGATTGCTGGATACGGTTACTCCGGTTGGGTGAGTTATAATTTTTTAGTAGAGTTGGATCGTGTAAAGTTTCCAGAAACTTCATCCGAATCGGATAATCCGATCTGTTTTTTGAATTTTCCAAAATATCTGACCCTATCGGATTTTTATGTTCAAAAATATTTAATCCGATCCGTTTTCCGGATTTTCAAAAACATCTAATCTTATCAGTAAAAAAACTACAGATGCATATGTATCAAAATAAATTTGATATTTTTGTTACTTTTTACACTAAAAATGTCCTCTTTTTCTATCTTTTTTACTAGCTGGTGGTGGTGGCCGTACTCAATTTTCGGGGTGAATGCAACCATCGCAGCGTTCAACGAAATTTATGAGGATCACAATCCCTACGTTGTGGCGTTTAGGGAACAACGAGAATCCTTTGGATACAATAGGACAACAGCGATGTACGGATGGACTGATGCGTACTATTTTCCTGCAGCGAAGAGTGAAATGCTCTACGAGGTGAGTACCCCTTAATAAGTAATCAAGACTTGATTTATTGCCAAAAATCTTATCATCAAAATCAAAACAACTAACAACTTCTCGGCCCTGAAAATCTATTAAAAACTTCTCGATGACAACCTCTATAACATTGAAAATATGTACATATGCGAATGTTTTATCAGATGGACTCACCTGACTTACGAAAAATAAATAAATCAAGTAGGTCATTGTGAAGAAACATGGATTCGATTTCAAACTAAAATTTAAAAAAAATTTGGATTTCGAAATATTAGTTTTGATTGACCGGAAAAGAGTTTAAAATTGGTGTCTTACGCTGAAATTAGCGAATTATGAGAAAAATAGAGGTGATAGAGATAAAATTGGTTCCACATAAATCTGAGTTTGAAATGTGAAAGATCTCCATTGTTAGTAGTCAATTTACTAATTTCTGCCTTTATTAAGGGGTGAAAGCCCTTTATGAGATCGTTATGTCCGTCTGTCCGTCCGTCCGTCCGTCCGTAGCTCCGATACCTTTTGAACGAAAAGACATAGACACTTGAAATTTTGAACGTAAACTCCTAGCGTCAATGGACAGGACGAGTTCGAAGATGGACACTGTGACATCGTCACCTGTGACGATGACGTCGTCACGGTGACGAAAAGTGACGAAAAAGTGTCACGTGTCAGTTTTGGCATGTGACACATCATTTTTAACTAATTTTCAATGAGGAATTCGAAAATTCATGTCATTTTGCGATTGGACGTCACCTGTGACGATGACATCGTCACGGTGACGAAAAGTGACGAAAAAGTGTCACTTGTCAGTTTTGACATGTGACACGTCATTTTTAACTATTTTTCAATGTCAAATTCAATGGTGACCTCCATTTTGACCTCAGAGGTCATGTAAAGGTTATAGGACATATCTATTTCAATTTCAACTGAAATTTAACCCCGAATTCAATGGTGACCTCCATTTTGACCTCAGAGGTCATATAAAGGTCACATAAGGGTTATCAACTGTTAAATTTGACAGAAATAAGACACAAAAGTCGAAAACACGTCAGAAGTGTCAATCTTAACAAATTTTCGAACAATTTGATATTCACATTGACGTATGACACTCCTTTCACCCCTTGGTTACATGCGTTGTAACGGTTTATTTTGTCCCAGGTTGGTGTTATCTTACGCGAAAACATCGTCTTCTTGGAAATCGTGGTCCCTTTCTGGTTGAACGGGTTATCGTCGCCTGAGAAATTTGTCATTCTTCCAGGAGCATATAATGGAGGATACGGTTCCGCCGCGAGGGACCATCCCTTCGATTATTACAAGGTCGAGGAATCATTCATGCATTCCGTCAAACTGAGCGGAGTTATAACTAATGCGACACTAAGGGGATTATATTGCCACAACTTTATTGAGGAGGTTCTCAAGTATTCACCGGTTTATTGACGTCAATTCCGCAACATTCTTACATGAATGTGTATAATTTTATGATGATATATTTAGTTTACTTAATTTTATGTCCGATACAAATGAGGGAATTGATAAGGAATTAAAAATATGTATCTTAACAAGTCAACTAACGGCATATACATATATATATCTTGTTATACAACTTATTGAACTTGACATTCATTTATAAAGAGTTGGGCAGATACATACATACAGATGTACATATAACTGGTATGCGTTGTTATATAAATTGACAAAATTTCCGTGTTAAAATCACAATTAGGGAAGTTACAAATGTCTTCCAAATAATAATGTCTCAACCATAACCGGCAAATCTCGTCAAACAAACAAATAAATAGGATGTGATAAAATGTAAAATATCATGTCTAACAAATGACGTAAACCGGTATTGTTTTAGTTTCTGGTTTCTATTATGCATATCAACAGTATGTATAATTGGTAAACTAATATATTTACCTATCATCATGCAGGCAGATGCATACATATGTATATGGAACAGATTTACATACATGGATAACCTGTCCACGCCTCTCCTTTTGTTCGCCTTTGTCTTCAAGCTCTATGAGACTATGTACTTCATAAATTTGCATGGATACGTCTTTATGTCGACTAAATAAGTAAAGCGACTCATGGACCTTCCAATAAATAAATAGAATCGTCACTTAATTAAGTTTATGCAGAATCAAGTCTTCAACGGACTCTTTAACATACTTTATCGACAAGTTTCGCTGCATAAACTGGTTCTTTTTCTCATTCATCTACTCGTACTGCAAGAATCTCACACATATTTCTTTCATCATAGTTGAAAATGGGTTGCATTTGCTGCTTTTCTGGAGATGTCCTCGTCACCACGAGATTTGGTGGGGTTAAAAGGTTAGACAAATTGAAACGGGGGGAGGAAATTTTAACGATTTCGAAAAAGGGTGGGGTTTCAAAATACACGAAATTTTACGCATGGGGCCATCGCGAAGTGGAAAGAACGACCGAATTCGTCGTGATTAAGACGAACACGGGAAAAATGCTGAAAATTACGGAAGATCATTTACTCTTTGGGGAGGGACGCGTCTCAAAAAGGGCGGGAATGATTAAAGAAGGTAATTTTCCAAATATACAAAAATTCCATTTAAATTTCGAATTCACAGAAAAAGAGTCTAATTTCAAAATTCGTCAGTGAATATTACATGCATACATTTTATTTTTCGCTAAAATTTTCTTATTATTTTTCCCACAGGCGACAAAATTTGCACCATTTCTCCAGACTCAACTTTGGTAGAAGAAATCGTCGTTAAAATTTCCCTGGAAATGCTGACCGGCGTCTACGCTCCATTCACGATGAGCGGCGATTTCATCGCGAACGGAATCTTGGTCAGTTGTTATGCAAACATTGACAAGCACCACGTCGCCCATGCAGTCATGCTGCCGTTGAGGATGTTCCACAAACTGGATAAATCCTGGAAGAAAGAGAAGACTCAAAATCAGGAAGGGATTCACATCTACGCCAGAAATTTGGCCAAAATTAGGGAAGCTTTGCCACTCTGGGTTCAAACAACGATTCAGAAGTGAAATAAAAATTACAAATAAAAATCACAATCAAATACAATCAAAATATGTACAAATTAAAATAATATTTAGTAAAATTATTGTTAATAAATCTAATCAAGTATACATTTATACGTACAAGTTTTCTATAAAACGTGTTGATTTTTATTTACATATTTGACTTACTTAATATCCATATATGTATGCACATTTAAAGTAATAAATGGAACAAATGTCTTACAAGAAGTCACCCTGTTAAAGGTCTTAATACATTTTGAGCATTTTATGTGCGACTTGAATTTTCACGTATCATTACATGTGTATTCCTGGTTTCTTATTTTGTTTACATGTTAATAACCATTAGGTTTTGGCTAAAAAATCAAAGACAATGAAAATACTTTCATTGTCTTGGAAAAATTTCATTTTTAGTTCGAATGTTGAATTAGCTTTACTTTAATATGTAGTTTTACAAGTTTGGTTTCAACCCTCTCCATAATCTAGAAAACCCCACAAAAACTTTGGAAAAGCCCCGGGGTTGGTTTTCGGAAAAAACCCAGGGGTTTTCCCAACACCCTAAATACATATGCATTTACATATTTTTCAAAAGGATATTCTCATTTTTACTAGTGTCTGCATGCACGTATAATTGACTTATGTTTCCATGGTTTTGAAATTCTACATTTTAACAAACTTGTCATGAAAAAAAAGTTTCTCAGAATGCAAAAATCTGTAAAGCAGTACACAAAATCTGAGTTTAAAAATGAACCTTCACACAAGGGTAAATAAATACGCAGTAATTTGACAAGCTTCTCATTACTTATTACCAGTTATTCGAAACGTTCCCTCAAAGGCAAAACTGGTCCAATAAAATTCAACTATTTAGGTATGTAGAGGGATGTATGTATATACATACATATATATAAACTCGCAGTTGCTTAGAATAAGTACACAACTTCTTAATTGCAGTGTAACGTTGGGTAAATACTAAAGCATGACAATTCTACTGGATTGGTACAATCGAGAAGAATAAAGGCAGATGTATACATAGCTTATCGCAAATATTTAGCCCAACTATATATTTACTAATACGCAGATACACATGCATATGCAAATCTAATCCAGAAAATCTGATCAGTCCAGCATATTGAAAAATAGCGTAGCTTGAAATAAATATCATGTCAAAAATCCGGTCTTGTTTAATTGTTTTTGGTATTTTTATGAGTCTTTGTCTTCAACGAAACCGCCCTTTAAATGTATTTATGTACATAATCCAGGTTTGTATTGTATTTGTGTTCCCCTTTGTTAAAAAATTCTAGAAAAAATCATGCCATAAATTTACATATTGAGAATTTTACACGGCACAATTCATAAACTGCGTTATAGGAATCCAATTAAATTATACGTACTTAAATGATCATTATTTACATATGTACATACTTACCTTCTGTCTAAATTATATATGTATACGAACCCCAATTAAATGAACTGTTCTAGACGCGTGCATAAATTGGTTCGTTTCACTAATTTACAACCTCACAGCTATTTCTGCTCGGGAATTGCGACCATCTTCTCGCATAACCCATAAACTTTCGCAATGGCTGGTTGTTGCTGCTTTTCTGGAGATGTCCTTGTGACCACGAAATCCTGCGGGGTTAAGCGGATGGACCAGTTGATTCGAGGTGAAGAAATTTTAACCCTTTCGAAATCGGGTGGGGTTCCGAAGTACACCCAGTTTTACACGTGGATCCATCGAGAAGTGGACAGAGAGACGGAATTCGTCGTGATTAAGACGAGCCCTGGAAAAATTTTGAAAATTACGGGGGATCATTTGCTCTTTGGCGAGGAAAGGGCTGCAAAAAGGGCGGGAATGGTGAAGATAGGTAATTTTCAACTCATTGGCAGGATTTTTGATTTGCAAATTTTTGAACCAATATTGCATAACTTATGTAGATGCCTCTTATTTGACACCATGTATAATTTCTAACTTTTTCTCACAGGCGACAAGATTTGCACTATTTCTTCTGACACCACATTGGCAGAGGAAGTCGTCGTTGACGTGTCGACGGAAATGCTGACCGGGGTCTACGCCCCATTTACGATGAGCGGGGATTTTATCGCGAACGGATTCTTGGTCGCGTGCTATTCGGACATTGACAGTTTCGACGTCGCTCATGCATCCATGCTGCCCTTGAGGATGTTCCACAAACTGGATAAATCCTGGAAGAAGGGGAATAAAAATCAAGAAGGACTTCACATCTACGCCAGAAATTTATGCAAAATTTGGGACCATTTGCCAACCCAAGTTCAAACCGCGATTCAGAAATGAGATAATAATTATAAATTGAAATTACAAACAACTTAAATAAATATATACAAATACAAATTAAAATAATAGTTTGTAGAATTGTTTTTAATAAATGTAATTAAATGAAAATCTACTTTATGACAAAGGTAATCTGTTTAATTATGCATAACTTATGAGTGTGTATAAGCATCTCAAAACAAATAGTGCGCGTCACCCTGGTATTACGTAAATATGTATTACACAGTATTTTACCTCACCGCATTTAGCGACACATTCAAATGCGGCGACATTTTCCTTCAGTGCACACCCTTAAAGTAGGGTAGCCCTTTAGAAAACTAACTGCACTTTGAATTCAAAATTAAGTAATAGTCTTTAGTATAGTAAACTATACTAAATCCAGAGTAAATAAATAATCTTTATAAAGTAAACGTTACGCTAGGTTTCATAGTTTCCTTAATTCAGATCCAGATCCACTTACTACATATATTTAAAAGGATAACAATTCTTTTATGAGTGTGTTCATACGCATAATCTACATACGAATGTTTCTATGTAGGGTTTAGAAATCCCACATTTTCTCAGATCATTAAGTTTTGCCATGATACAGTTTGCTAAGTAGATAGTTTCAGCGGCTCGTCCACCCGGTGGAGGTGGTGCTGCACGTCTAAATGACTTATTCCGTTGGATACCCGTTTTAAAATACTACGAGTTGAGTCCTGAAACGATGCTTTATTTTTTTAATCATCACCTGTGATGTGATCTGGTGCCCTTGTGACTTTTTGACCAACATCGTCTTTTTTTCTTATCAGGTCAAACCCTTGACGTGAAGAACTCACGATTAAAGTTTCAACTCTCTGCATATCTCGTTGCGTTCAAGAGTTATCCGAACAACAGAAAGATAGAAGGACGGACGGACAGAACGATCTTACTTATAAAGAGCTTACACCCTTGTTAATAATCACTCCATAAAAGCGTGTATGTAAATATGTGCCTAACTTGTCTCATATATGTAACTCACTCAACTAGTTCATTGGTCATTTGCAAGTTTTACATATCTATGAAATCTATCTGATCAGCTAAAAATGTTAGAAATTACGACGATTAAAAAAATGTGAAACAGCTCTTCAAATCAATAGGTATGTACCATGCCAAAAATCCAGTCTTGTTTAATTGTATTTGGCATTTTTATGAGCCTTTGTCCTCTCTTTCTATTCCAGGTTTCTTCTCCGCATTAATGAAAAGCCACAGAAAAATCATCCAAAAATTTACATACTGAGATCTTTGCAACGCTCAATTGATAAAGTGGGTATATACCCTATATGTGCATACATATCTACGAATCTCCACAATTAATTAAGTCACTATTTTTCTTGTGTGAATTATATATCCGTAATCAGGCAAAATGTGCAGCATTCTTTTCCGCGTGCAAGCCTTATTTGTCCATAAATTGATTCGTTTTGCTAGGTTAGGACCTCAAAGCTATTTCTGTACTCGAATTTTGAGCAGTTCTAAATCGTATGCCAATATTTATTAGAAATGGCTGCGTGCTGTTGTTTTCCTGGAGATGTTATCGTGACCACGACATCCGCGGGAGTTAAGCGCATGGACAAATTGATTCGAGGTGACGAGATTCTGACCCTTTCGAAAGCGGGTGGGGTTCCGAAGTACACCAAGTTTTGCACGTGGATCCATCGAGAAGTGGACAGAGAGACGGAATTCGTCGTGATTAAGACAAACACGGGAAAAATGCTGAAAATTACGGGGGATCATTTGCTCTTTTGCGGAGGACGGGTAGCAAAGAGGGCGGGAATGGTTAGGGAAGGTAATTTTCAAAATATTCTGATACGATTCGTATATGAAAAATGGTGGGCTATTTAATTTGCGAACTAATAAAATTAACCAGTACTACATGCATCTTATTTGACACCATGTATAATTTCTAACTTTTTCTCACAGGCGACAAAATTTGCACAATTTCTCCTGACGCCACCTTGGTTGAGGAAGTCGTCGTGGACGTGTCGACGGAAACGTTGACCGGTGTCTACGCCCCATTTACGATGAGCGGCGATTTCATCGCGAACGGATTCTTGGTCGCGTGCTACTCCGACATTGACAATTTCGACGTTGCGCATGCATCCATGCTGCCCTTAAGGATCTTCCACAAACTGGACAAATCCTGGAGGAAGGAGAACAAAAATCAAGAGGGGCTTCATATTTACGCCAAAAATTTGTGCAAAATTTGGGATAGTTTGCCACTTCGAGTTAAAACAGCGATTCAAATGTGAAGGAAATAATTATGTACATTTTGAAGTCATAATCAAATTAAGTATATATATGTACAAACATATAAATACAAATGAATATTATACTTTATTTTATATTATTTAAGTTTTTACAACGAATGTAATAAAATATTTACAAACTTTTAAGTTAATTACTTAACTACATATGCCTAAATTACTAGAATATGTCCCTCTGTAAGGTAAAACCGGTCCACTAAGATTCAATTATTCGCACGTGTTCTTAGAATAAGTACCTTTCGTCTTAATTGCAGTTGGTTAAATATTTATTTAGACATGACAATTCTTCTGGATTTATCCAACCGCGTAATACATAGATAAATAACCACTCTATAAAAGCAGGCGCATGTAAATACTTGACTTCTCGAATATATATTTACATACATCAACGAAATAGTTCGTCACATGACGAACTATATATGTACATATGTCTGCAAGTCTTACATATATACCCAGAAAATCTAATCAGACAAGAATGTCAGAAATACCGCAAATAAAAAAAAATTTTACAAAACATCTCTTGGAATGAATAACATGCATATCAAAAATCTGGTCTTATTTATTTAAATGTTTTTGGCATTTTTATGAGCCCTTGTCCTCTCTGACACCGCCCTTTCTACTCCGCATTGAGGAAAAATTCTAGAAAAATCACATGTGTGCATGTACTATAAACTTATATGTATACATATTTATTAGACTCATGGGGCGACAATGACATATACATACATAGATATGTAACTGATGTATGTAACTTCAAATTATGACGTATGACTTATGTTACAGATACATACATAAGTCATAAAATCGCCATCATATGTCGGTGTATGTACACTTATAGTTACATATAAGTCCGTTATACATACATACCTACGTCATAATTTCAAGTTCTTAGCTTTGTGTCCATGGCTATCCGACACATCCATTGAGATTTTTCCATATGTACATTATTACTCGACAAAATTCCCACACAACAATTAATGAACACTATTAATCTGTCTGTGGTATATAGTCCCACATGTGACACTACTCTACAGGCGCAAATTCCGGTCCATAAATTGATTTGCTTCGCTAGTTTACAGCCTCATAACTATTTCTGCTCAGGAATTGTCACCATCTTCTCGCATATTTGCATAAACGTTCGTTATGGCGTGCTGTTGTTTTTCTGGAGATGTCCTCGTCACCACGAAATCTGGGGGAGTTAAGCGGATGGACAAGTTGATTCGGGGTGAAGAGATTTTGACCCTTTCGAAAGCGGGTGGGGTCCCGCAGTACACCAAGTTTTACACGTGGATCCATCGAGAAGTGGATAGAACCACGGAATTCATCATGATTAAGACGGAAGCGGGAAAAATTCTGAAAATTACGGGGGATCATTTGCTCTTTGGAGAGGGACGGGTCGCCAAAAGGGCGGGAATGGTTAAGACCGGTAATTTTCAATTCATCGGCGGGATTTTTGATTTGCAAATTTTTGAAATAATATTGCATAACTTATCTACTTGCCTCCATAATATCTATTTTTGCGACAGGCGACAAGATTTGCACCATTTCACCTGACGCTACGTTAATTGAGGAGGACGTGGTTGACGTGTCGACCGAAACGCTGACCGGCGTCTACGCCCCATTCACGATGAGCGGGGATTTCATCGCGAACGGATTCTTGGTCGCGTGCTATTCCGACATTGACAACTTCGACGTGGCTCATGCATCCATGCTCCCCTTAAGGATGTTCCACAAACTGGACAAATCCTGGAAGAAGGAGAACAAAAAGCAAGAAGGGCTTCACATCTACGCCAGAAATTTGATCAAAGTTTGGGACCATTTGCCACTCCGAGTTCAAACAGCGATTCAAAATTGAAAATTGAAAATTTAAATCACAAAAAAATTAAACAAATGTGTACAAATACAACTTAAAATACTATTTAGTATAATTGTTTTTTATTGTAATCAAATAAAATGTTCAATTTGAAACGAAAGTAGCTTACTTAATTGTACATATGTAAATTAGGAGTAAAAATATCTCAAAACAAATTGATGTGCGTCACCCTAGTATTAAATGTGTAACAATTTGACATGACCGCTTTTAGCGACACCCTATACTACGGCGTCCCTGTGCAGATATGTTCATACATTTTTCCTTCAGTGCACACTCTTAAAAATAATGTTGCCCTAACGCACTTTGAATTGAATATTAAGTAAACTGTTCTAAATCCAGAGTAAACATTACTCCTTATCAAGTTAACGCTGCGCTGGATTTACTTAGGATTAGTATGCATACATACATAGTAGTTTACTCAATTTAGAATTTAGAGTGCATTTATTTGTATACTCTTAGCAACTTGGTAAAGAATCCCTAATAAACGTCTTTACCGAGCTCTTGGTAATTACGCGTTCTACAAAAAGTATACGGGGTTATTACCGTATCAATACCAAACCAGTAACTAGCCTTCCACCGCAATGTTTTAAGTTATCTGTGTGATTTTGGTAATAAATTCCTACGAGCCGGTAATTATATCCTACAAATTTAGGTAACACTCTTTACCATAATTTTAATAGAGTGCTATACAAATTGTTTCCGTTGTGGTGCTAATGAGATCTACATTTTGGTGTAGTTTATTACCATGGGGGTAAGAATTTTAATACATTTGGTGTGAAATGTGAGACGCTAAACAGTGCGCATTTGTCAGTTTTAGTTTCCGCTCAGCTCAACTCAAGTCAACACGGCGAAATTAATCCAATTCTGCTTGTGGGAAATAACATAAAAATTTCTCTGAAACTTCTCTGAAATGTAATAAAATTCTATATAATTATATAGAATTTTTGGAAACAGGTAAGTATCAAATTATTATATGTAGGCGCCTTATTAAGATGGTGATCGAGCACCATCTTAATAGGAACAAGTAAATAATAAAAATTATAATCTTGTGTGTTTAGTTTTTCAGTGAAACATAAATTTAAGGTAAGTGTACGGCTAAGACTATAAAATATTCAGTTCGATTTCAATTTCATGTTAATATCTATGTATACATGTGTATGTATGTAACTGAATAGTTTGCTTAATACTTAAATTTTATAATTATGTAAGTATGTCTCATTGCTTTACAATAAATGTAATTGATTGAAAGATCATTGTAAAGAAAAACAAAAAATCTATTCTTTTCGGTGGAAATCTGCACAACATTTGGTAATAATGGGGTACATGTAATACAAAGCATTAATACCGGTATGAATAGCACGCCGTGCACAAAGTGGTATGGTTTATTACCAGGGGGTAGACATTTTACTACATATTGTAGTACATCTGTCATACATCATGGTATTAATTTTATCCCGAAAAGTGGTCTTTATTACCACTTCGGGTTCAATCAATTTCTTTACCAGCTGGTGGTTATTATTACCGTTTCTGCAGAGTCATATACGTGTGCATTTTGGTAATGATTTGGTAATGATTTTATTTAGAGTGTATGTATGTACCTTAAAACGGGTAACATTATTTTTTAGAGTGCGTTCATAACATCATCTGTATATGTTTCGAAATCCCATATTTTAACAGATTATTAAATCTTGTCATGGATACCGTTTATACACAATTTTTCAGAATGAAACAACCTGTTAGAAAAAAATAAGTCTTTAGACAAAGCTAATTATGTAAATGCGCCGCAGTCTCGCAACTTTCTCATTACCAGTTATTTAAATCTGAGCATACTCGAAACTGTCCCTGTAAGGCAAAACCGGTCCAATAAAATTCAATTATAGTCACGTTTTCTTAGAATAAGTACTACATCTGTGGACATATATCGTCTTAATTGGTTAGTGGGGTAAATAAACGTGGCAATTCTTCTGGATTTATCCAACCCTATGATAATCATCCCATGCATGAGACGTTTTAGGTACCCAACTTGTCGCACATGGATACTTATTTATGTACCCCAACTAGTAAATATATTTACATATGTAGATTCGCTTTGTGCAAATCTTATCCAGAAAATCTGATCAGACAAGAATGTTAAAAAATAAATAAAAAATATAAGACATCTCTTGAAATAAATATCATGTCAAAAATCCGGTCTTATTTAATTGTTTTGGTATTTTTATGTATGCCCCTTTGTCCTCACAGACACCGCCCTTTTCACAAAAATATTCCAGGTTTCTACTCAGTATTGTTAAACTTGACGAGTTCTAGAAAAATCACATACCATAAATTTACATATTGAGATCTTTACAGGGCACAAAACCCCTCACATTTTATAAATACATGACCCTATAGCAATCCCACACAATTAATGAAGATTATTTATCTCGTCTGAATTAATGTTCCACACGTGCAAGTCCAAGTCCATAAATTGGTCCGTTTCGCTGTTTTACGATCTCACACCTATTTTCATACTCGAATTGTCACCATCTTATCTTCTCGCATACGTAAAAATTAACAATGGGCTGCTGTTGTTTTGCTGGAGATGTCCTCGTTAACACGAAATCCGGTGGGGTAAAGCGGATGGACCAGTTAATTCGGGGTGAAGAAATTCTGACCCTTTCGAAAGCGGGTGGTGCCCCAAAGTACACCCAGTTTTACACGTGGATCCATCGAGAAGTGGACAGAGAGACGGAATTCGTCGTGATTAAGACAAACACGGGAAAAATGCTGAAAATTACGGGGGATCATTTGCTCTTTGGGGAGGGACGCGTGGCCATGAGGGCGGGAATGGTGAAAAACGGTAAGTTCCAAAACATACTGTGACACAATTTGTATACATAAAAAATTTGCGCGGTGTATGATTCGCAAATTAATGAGTTGAAATTGCAAAATATTTGTCTCTAATTTCTGTTTTTTTTCTTTGCCATAGGCGACAAAATTTGCACTATTTCTCGTGATGGAACCTTGGTTGAAGAAATCGTCATTGACGTTTCCATGGAAATGCTGACCGGCGTCTACGCCCCATTTACGATGAGCGGGGATTTCATCGCGAACGGATTCTTGGTCGCGTGCTACTCCGACATTGACAATTTCGACGTTGCGCATGCATCCATGCTGCCCTTGAGGATGTTCCACAAACTGGATAAATCCTGGAAGAAGGGGAATAAAAATCAAGAGGGGCTTCACATCTATGCCAGAAATTTGATGAAAATTTGGGAAAATTTGCCATCCCGAGTTCAAACGGCGATTCAAAAGTGAATCGCTGCTCGCTGAGTTCTACGTTCGCATGGAAGCCGATAAACTCCATAAACGAAAACATATTTACTTATTAGCTTTATGAAAATTTGTATGCAATGAAATTTTTATTTGTAATGAACACATTATGTAAGCCACAATTTCTGCTAAGCATAGTTTTATGTAATGTATTGGGAATGAGGTTAAATATTCCATAATTTTAGCTTCAATCTTTATTAAAATAAGGTTTTTTAAGAAAATAAAGATGCAAAAATATTTTTCAGTTGCAATGTATACATTTTTGTTCTATATATTTTATTTCAATTCATTGAGGGTATTCATGGTTCCTAAGTATTCTTCGTATCGTACGAGGTTTTGTAAGACTTTGTCAGTAAAGGCCGCGTTATTAAGGGTACGATTTTTACAAAGATTTGCTTTCCCCTTAGTTTTTTTCTTCGTAAACTACATATTTTAAAATACAACGACAATTTTGAATACTATCACAGATAGTTTTAAATAATTGACATTACTGAATGGTAATTCCCGTTAATACCAGTGCCGGTAGTCAAATTTGTACTCCGGTCGGTAATGATTAAATATCAGTTTTATAAGAGTGTATGAAGGCGTTATTCCTGCTTAATGATAAAATTTAACCTCCGAAATTTAATAAACCGGCATCATTTTTGAAAATCCCTAGTTTTTAAAATACTCTCAAGTCCGTTCCGTTCAGTTTAATAGCCTTGATTTTCGAATCGCTCATTTCGACACGAGTTTTTTATTTTGACACGAGTTTTTTATTTTGACACGCTTCTGATAGAAACTTAGGATTTATATATGTGTCCATAATTTAATGAGCTTTCAGTAAAAAATGAATCGACCAGTACACATGGAAACTTAATCAATTAAACAGGAATCTTTAAAGCTACGCATTTCGATACCTGACCTTATAAACAAACAAGGAAAACTGGTCCCATTAAATTTTATTACCTTCGCATCATCTTATTCGAACATATATTTCACGACGTAATTACAAAGGCACATAATTATCACGCAATAAAAGAAGAATCATTGAAGGTGTAAATTGTCATATGCAAATTTTATCTTGCAAATCTAGAATCGCAAAAATATACCAAAATATGGTGCAAAATACTTCAAACTGTCGTGCCCAATTAATAAATATGTACCAAAAACCGGTCGTGTTTTAATTATTTCTGGTATTTTAATGGCAAACCTGATACATATTTCCTTTTCTATTGTTCGTTTCTGTCTCCAAGCTTCTTAAATAGATAAGTTCTTCTCCATTGTTTTTCGTGTGCCGAAAACGGCTGGAAAACCCATAAAATATGTAAATAAATTTGCATGTGCAAATTTTTACAAACATTTGAATAAGTATGTAAGGTAGCAAAATGTTATCAAATTAATGATCCTTAATGATCATTATCTTGTCTGGATTTTATTTATTTATGTACTTTGTGGGGTGCCCAGACTGCTCATTAATATGTAGTTTATTTATATGTAGCCCCAATTAAGCCAGCTATTAAGCATATTTTACATGTTCAGGTTGTTATTTCGCACATTCAATTCATTACTTAGTAAAACCTTCGAGTGGGCACGTCGAAAAAAAACGTCGAGAATTAGGAGCAAAATGACCACTAATCCTAAGTCGTAGTGAATCTGTATCGAATTCTCTGCGACTCGCTCGAAACTTATTGCGAATTCTCAACGATTTTTTTCGACGTGCCCGGTCACCAGTGGGCTTCTAACGTGTATGCACATGCATATTTTTAGTCCCTCTAATTGTAATACTTTCATGACGAAATTATCAAAATTAGAGGAACACTTAGAAATAATTTTGTCATGTGAGGAAAAAAATTGCACAATCCCTGCCCAGCATAATTTAAAAAAAGGAATTCGTTGTCGACGTATCGTGAGAAACTATCTTAGAATGGAAACCCCATATCGCCGAAAATGGGGATAACGAGATTTATGCAAATTAGGGCAGTAATAATTGCATCATATTTTTCACTGCAAAGTTCAAGTTCTTTATGAATCTTGTTATAGATGTCGAAATTTTTTATAACAAAATTACACCCGCACTCTTAGAAAACTGGTATTAAATCATTACTGACCGGAGTAAATATGTATGTACATATTTAGAGATACATTTTACTCTACCGGCAATAGTAACAACAGGTATTACCGCGTTCAGTAATGTTGTAGTAAAGGCAAATTTATAACTCAGCAACAAGCTGCTACCAATCGGGTAGGAAGTTATTAGAAATTATCTGTAATACCAGTACGGAGTATGCACATATGCGACTCTATCACATTTTTGAATAGTGGTTAAATTGAGGTTAAATTAAAGTACTTACATTCAGCATTATACACAAACCTGATTTTCAGGTCCTATATACCATACATGGCACGGATTCTCCTTGAATTTTGAACAAAACCTTGTGGTCCTTTCAAAAATATGTAGATAAACACTCAGGAAAAAAACTAATCTACAGATACATAAATAAGTTTAATTTATTAATTAGGCAGTAGATAATTTTAGCATCTACGCATTTCTACTTAATACTTAGATATTTTCCAAACCTCACAAATATGTACATACATACATATATGTAAATGTTGCCAATTTGTATATATGTATATCTGTATGTACATTTGCGAAACTGGTTCAATAAAATTTTATGACTTTTCGATTCTTCTTTAGACATATGTAGATTTATTGTCGTAATTGTGTAAATATTTATTTATTCATCTGGTTTAAACCAACCCAATAACCACTTCATAAAAGTTGACTTATCGAACTTGTGTAAATATTGATGACATAATCTGTACATTGGCAAAAGCAAATTTTGCGCTTAATTTATGTATGTATAGATATCTTGCAAATCGAGTATCGCGAAATGACTTATATCAAAATACTTAACCTGTCGAATTCAATAAACTAGTAGCATCGCATTTTTATCAGAAACCGGTCATGTTTTAATTATTTCTGGTATTTTAATGTCCTCACGTGGCGAACCTGACATGACACCGCCTATTCTTTTATTCGTCTTTGTTCTCCATGGGGCGAAAACGTCTGGAAAAATCGTTAAATTTACATGTGCAAATTTTTAAGTACTACGCACAAATGCTAACAGTTGATCAAATACGAATATATGTATTTAAGGTAGAGAAATGTCATCCAATTAAAGATCATAATCTGGATTGTATTGTATAACCCCAATCAAGCTAACTGTCCAGCTGGTCCAGACCCAGGTCCATAAATTGATTCATCTCGCTACTTTACGATCTCAAAGCTATTTCGGTACTCGAACTGTAATCATCTTCTCGCATATTTACAAATTTACATATCTGCGTATTTACATACGATGTCTTGCTGCTGTTTTCCGGGCGATGTCCTCGTGACCATGAAATCCGGGGGAGTAAAGAGGATGGACAAGCTGATTCGGGGTGAGGAGATTTTGACCTTATCGAAAGCGGGTGGGGTTCCGAAGTACACCCAGTTTTACACGTGGATTCATCGAGAAGTTGACAGAGAGACGGAATTCGTCGTGATTACGACGAGCACGGGAAAAATGCTGAAAATTACGGGGGATCATTTGCTCTTTGGGGAGGGACGCGTCGCAAAAAGGGCGGGAATGGTTAAGGAAGGTAATTTTCAAAATATACCGTAACACAATTCATACAAAAAAGTTGCCGGGCTATTTAATTGGCCAATCTTACATGCAATTTTTCGCAATAATTTCTTTTTGTTTCCCACAGGTGACAAACTTTGCATGATTTCTGGAAAACGTCTGGTGGAAGAAGTCGTCGTGGACGTTTCCATGGAAATCCAGATCGGCGTCTACGCCCCATTCACGATGAGCGGGGATTTCATCGCGAACGGATTCTTGGTCGCGTGCTACTCCGACATTGACAATTTCGACGTTGCTCATGCATCCATGCTGCCCTTAAGGATGTTCCACAAACTGGACAAATCCTGGAAGAAGGGGAACAAAAATCAGGAAGGACTTCACATCTACGCCAGAAATTTGATGAAAATTTGGGAAAATTTGCCACCTCGAGTTCAAACTGCGATTCAAAATTGAACTAGATACAAATGAAAGTCGATCAATCGAAAACAGAAATACTTGATAATACAAAAGGCATACTTGCCTACATACGTACATACAAATACGAAAACAAACATTATGTGTATAAATACTTTTTCAATGAATAAATAAAATCAGGAATTGAACTTTGAATCTAAAAAATTTTACTTTTGAAACTAAATTTACATATATATGTATCTACTTTATGTAATAAATTGCATACTTTTTTATGTATTTTTAAGTTGTCTGGGCAAACTTGAAATTTTAAATTATGTTTCTTAGGTGTTTAAGTCGATTTCATGTCTTTATCCAAACATTTTTTGTATAAATGGATACTATGTATCTTTTGCATATTTACATAGTGCACGGAACCGATGCATATTTACTTACGCAGGAATCAAGAAGTATTACATGCATGATATGCATACCGTATACAAGCCCATGTAAATAATCGACAGAACAATCAATCAAAATAACAAGCAACAATTAAACAAATATTCAGAACATAAAGCACATAAATTTGGGATTCAGATTCAATTTTTTAAATTTCGTGGTTCATGATACTTAATACTCGATTTAGGCTGGGATTTAGTGTTTTACTGGGATTTCGATTGGGATTTTCTGGGTCCGCATAGCAACTGGAAATTCTACGAAATGAATATTATTCATTTCGTAGAATTTCAATAATTTGTTCCAATTTTTTCAAGAATAATTTTTGAATATTTACATATGCACATATATTCCTATAATATAGGAATATATGTGCATATGTAAGTATGCAGATAAGTGTGAATGATAAACTTGAGATAAAATTTATCTTGCTTATATATTTAGTGAAAGAAACATGATCAATTCCTTCGTGTCTACAAGATGGTTGACTTTTTCATCTCCTCAAAGTTTATAAACATGCTTTACATATTCGATGTCATGCTAAAATAATAAAAGTTCCGACAGCTCAAAAGTAAGAGTTGTTTAAGGAGATGTCCAAATTATGCAGAGTTTATGTTCATACAAACTAAACAACTATTACTCCAGAAATTTCAATTTTAAATTAAACTCATTTCCTCTTCCAGAACTAAATAAATACATAAATATATTGGCATATGTAGCAAATTTCAAACAAAAGGTAATTTCGTGTTACAGGCAAATGGATGATCAGCCAACTATTATGTAATAAACTTCGTTTTAAAAAATTCATAAATTTTCGTTTAGAAGTTATCCCATTTACAAATTTTACAAGGAATGTGTCTACTTTATTTTATGGCCACCATTAACTTGATGTATTATTAAAAAACTAGTCTTGTTTTTGTTCCTGGTATTAACATTTGCTGTCAAGTATCAGTATGCGGATATTTATTTGCATACAAATTTTCATGTAAGTAAAACCTGTCAACGCCTCTGCTTTTATTGGCCTTTGTCTTCAAGTATCTTTTGTTGTTGTGGCTAAACCGTTTACAAATATGTAGGAAATATATTGCATACAAACTACATAGTATATATTACATAGTATATATTACGTATGTAGTAGATACATATTACATCCTGGTTACGTACATATGCATATTTGCATACATATGTATGGAGATATTTATGTATAGCGCATAACCCCTTGCATTATGTAAATAGATACATACATTAGCCATGTATGTATGTACATATTTACATACACAGGGTATAGGATTGTCATCGATCTAATGTATAAAGACCCCCAGCGATAAGTAAATACATACACAATTACCGTATTTTTTACGTAATTGATTATCTAACCTTATGCTAACTCTTTTATTTTAATTATGCAACCCCTCCAAATTAAGTTAACGATTTAGCATATTTATTTACGGCATGCCCGTCTCGTTCCATAAATTGGTTAGTTTACCCGATTCACTTGCTCAGAATAATTTACGCTCGCAGATTGTGTCAATCTCGTAAATACCAAAAATGATTTGTTTTTTAATGTGCTGCTTTCCTGGCGATACCCGCGTCACGACGAGATTCGGCGGAGTTAAGAGGTTGGACCAGTTGAAACGGGGGGATGAAATTTTGACCGTTTCGAAGAGAGGTGGGGTTCCGAAGTATACGAAATTTTACACGTGGGGCCATCGCGAAGTGGACAGAACGACGGAATTTATCATGATTAAGACGATCACAGGAAAAATGCTGAAAATTACTGGAGATCATTTGCTCTTTGTGGAGGGAAGGGTCGCCATGAAGGCAGAAACGGTTAAGAAAGGTAATAAAATTTCAGGAAAATTGTGACCTAGTGAATTTTTGGGAAATTTGTTTTCAATCAAAATTACCAACACAATGAAGTAATTCAAGTGGTCCTTGTGAACTCGTAAAATCTTTTTACAAAATTAAGAGACGCCATAGATCTGAGATAAGTTTACAAAAATTTATGGGCAAATTTTCATTCGAAATATGAGTATTTTTTTCAAAAGTCAACGAGTTTACCAAATTACAGATTTTACGGACGTTCAATGCTACCAAGGGTTGAGTGAATATTTTCATGTTATTTAGTCTTAGAATTTTTTTTTTGAAACAGGTGACAAAATTTGCACGATTTCTCCTGACACAACTCTGGTTGAAGAACTCGTCGTGGACATTTCCACGGAAACGTTGACCGGAATCTACGCCCCATTCACGATGAGCGGTGATTTCATCGCGAACGGATTCTTGGTCGGATGCTATGCAAACATTGACAATTTCCAGGTCGCCCATGCAAGCGTGCTTCCATTAAGAATGTTCCATAAAGTAGACAAATCGTGGAAAAAGCACGGTACAAATAAGGAGGAGCAACAAGGACTGCATAACTATGTCAAAAATGTTTTTAAAATTTGGGATAATTTGCCATCCCGTGTTCAAGTAGCGATTCAGAAGTGAGGAAATAAAAATATGTTTTGATAATAAGCAAAGTAAAGAATAAAATTTTGTAAGAAAAACTCGGCTTAAAATGGCTAAATTCTATACTGCGAACTTCGCACAACAAATATTAACACATTTATTTCAATTTATACGATGGAACAATTCTTATGCAGTTTCTTTCTTAACAGAATTTTGGACGTATGTATGTACATATCATCTTAAAAGCCCGATTTTAATCGTCTCCGAAAGGTGTTCATACATACATATGTGACTTCAAGGCGCGGCGATAAGTTTCCTCACTTCACTTGTGATAAAATTAGCACCAGCCAGGGACAATTTGTTAGAATGCATGCAGGCAAGATTTATCACCTTGCGGTTGAAAATCATTGTCACCGTTTGTTGAGAAACATTATCACAGCACGATGAACTCACATACATACATATGCACACCGTCCGGTGACGATTAACACCGGGTTTTCAAGAGTGTAGATATAATTTCATATGAGTTGTTTAAAGGAATGTAATTTACTCTAATAAATTAGTTGATGAACAAACAATATTTTTGCTAGTATTTATTAAGTAGCGTCAGTTACTTATTGTGATCGTTTTGTCCGTCTGTCCGTCCGTCCGTAAGCAGGATATCTCCAGAACGAGTCAACGTAATCAACCCCAGTTTTCGCCATTGTGCTTCTAATTTTTAGTTCTCGGTCGAGTTCGAAAATGGGGTCAATCGGACCACACCTCACAGGGCCAGGGGGAGTGGTCCAAATTAAGTTTAACTTTAATTTTCATATGCGGTATCATTTTAAAGGAAATTTCGCGACGAATTCAACGACATCAATATTTTTAACCTTATGACCTTGACGACGAGGTCAGAGGTCAGGAAACACATAATTTTCATATGGGGTGTCATTTTAAAGGAAATTCGACTGCGATTTCAAGGACATTAAAGTCTCATGACCGTTAGGACGAGGTCATATAGGGAGAAACGTTAAAGGAAACTTGGATCGCTCTGACGCAACTTATTTACATTCGTTTGGAGGGTTTATTTTATCAACCAAGTACTGTGATAGAATTAGTGCTAACTAATGTTTTTTAAGTACTTATGTCCGCACTGATCCTAAATATAGTATGGCAAAAAACATATCTCATCTTTGTTCCTGGTCTTGACTTGCAGTGGCAGAGGAAGCGTAGGGACAAAGGGACATACATAGTCCCCATGGTTATTCGATGTCTGCCCATGTTATATTATATAAATCCCTCCCTCCCCGATCCTATAATGTTAATGTTCCCAGATGTTCCCAAGGCTTCCGCGGCCACTGTTGACTTGATATTAAGAATTGTCGATTATATATTTACATACATAGGAAAACGTATATGCATATATGTAGGTTTGTAGGTATGTATATTTTTATTTGTCTTTGTCTACAAGTTTCTTGCTGTCCTTTGTTAATGAGTCTAAATGGTGTAGGAAATATGTAGGAAATATATATATATATATGTATTAAATATGCTCATTTGCATACGTACATATGTACATAGTTAGTCCCGTATAACACATATAACCCCTTGCATTATGCAAGTTATTTATGAATACATACATGCATACACATACATATATATTTATACAACATCATCGCCGTTACTACGTACACCCACCTTCGACGGGTTAATAAATACATAAGTACAAATATATGTATGTACATGCACGCTTACTTATTACCTTAGCTCAGTTATGCAACCCTTATTATACAATTTAGTACATAAATTCATCTACCACGTGCAAGTCTCGTTCCATAAATTTGTTAGTTTATCCATTTCATTATCTCAGAGTGGTTTGACCTCGAAAATTGTAGTAATCCGACAAATATCAAGAAATCTTTGAAATGGTGTTTTTTGTATTTTGCTGTTTTCCTGGCGAGGTTCTCGTTACGACGAGATTCGGCGGAGTTAAGAGGTTGGACCAGTTGAAACGGGGGGACGAGATTTTGACCCTTTCAAAACGAGGTGGGGTTCCGAAATATACGAAATTTTACACGTGGGGCCACCGCGAAGTGGACAGAACGACGGAGTTTATCGTGATTAAGACGATCACAGGAAAAATTCTGAAAATTACGGGGGATCATTTGCTCTTTGGGGAGGGATGCATCACAATGAAAGCGAAAATGATTAAGAAAGGTAATAAAATTTCAGACAAAAAAGTAACGGTTAAAGTTTTAGGAAATTTATTCTGTACCAAAATTATCAACATGATTAGCAAATTGACGCAGTCATTGGTAACCTCGTAAAACCCATGCGTTTTCTAGCATAATTTTATAAACTCTTACAAAATAGAGTGACCCCCTTGATCTGACAATGAGTAAGGTTGCAAAAATTTGTGTGCCGATTTTCCTTCGAAATAGTAGTAAAATTTTGTAAAAGTTGATAAGTTTACGGAATTTGTAAATTTACCAAGAACTGAAGGATATGGTTGGATATTTTTTATCAAATTTTGTGATAATGGTTTTTTATACATTTTTGCCATAGGCGACAAAATTTGCACGATATCTCCTGACGCTACCTTGCTTGAAGAACTCATCGTCGACATTTCGACGGAAACGCTGACCGGGATCTACGCCCCGTTTACGATGAGCAGCGATTTCATCGCGAACGGATTTTTGGTCGGATGCTATTCGAACATTGACAATTTCCAAGTCGCCCATGCAAGCGTACTTCCGTTAAGAATGCTTCACAAAGTAGACAAATCTTGGAAAAAGCAGCAGGGCACAAACTTTTCAGAGGAACAAGAAGGACTTCACAACTATGTCAAAAACGTGTTCAAAATTTGGGAAAATTTACCACACCGAGTTCAAACCGTGATTGAGAAGTGAAAAAATATCTAGGAAAAAATGATTCTTGTTTTTGTAATTAGTTAAATAAAGAACAATTTTTTAAAGAAAAAAGAAGTTTTAAAATGTCTTAATCACGCTGCGAATTTAGCACAACACAAATACATATGTACGCATTCTAAGTTAAACAACCTTATTTTATTTCTGTTTACTTCTAATAAAATTGTTCATAGTCAATTTGAATCATATTAAATTTTTTGTAAGTTGTAAGGACAAACGGTTGGGGATTCTCACATGCAGGATTCTCATTTGTCAGTATGTAAATGTATGTAAATAGTATAAGGCATACTCGAATTCAAAATTTTCCTTGCAACCAAAATTTCCCGCAAAAACGTGGTGCATAACTTACATAATTAATCCGAATCATCAACCAAAAATTTTCAGAATTTTTTAAATGAATAACATTTTAGTTTAGCTTTATGTATGTATAAGTAGAAAAATAAATATTTAGTTCACCCGTCCGCCTCGGTTTTGTCCACTGGAGAAAAAAGTGAGGAAAAATTTAACTCAAAAAATGATAATATTTTTCTTCACAGGGGCCATTATACGGAAAGATTGGTATATAAGTCCCACGTGATTCCTAATTTTTGGCTTGATTTTTGTCATAACGCGATCCACAATCCAAGTATATGTGGCTTGAAAAACGGTTCCATTTTAGTTATTTTATGACCACGATTATTTAATAGCATGAAAAAAAAACTTGTCTTGTCTTTGTTCCTGGTCCTGACATTGTTCAATTATCATGATGCAAATATTTATGTAAATGAATACATATGTATGTATGTATCTGCAATGATATGTAAACTATGTTTGCTTTTATTGGTCTTTGTCTGAAAGTTTCTTACTGTCCTTTGTTAAATAATGAGGGTAAACCGTGAAGGAAATATGTATTATTTCATTTGCATATGTAAATATGTAGCTAGTTACGTATAACGCATAACCCTTTGAATTATGTAAGCAACATATTTATGTACATATAACCGTATAACATTGTCATCTATTTAACTACACCCATCGATGGATAAGTAAATATATACATACATCGTGCATGCATTATGTACATATGAATGTTTATCCAAGCTCAATTATCCAACCCTTATGAAACTGTTTAGCATAATTATTTCCCATGTACAAATCTCGTTCCATAAATTGATTACGTTATGCAATTAATTTGCTCAGAGTAATTTGATCCAGCACATTGTATCAATGTCGCAAAAATTAACAAAATCTTCGAAATGGTCTGTTTGATATTTTGTTGTTTTCCTGGCGAGGTTCTTGTCACCACGAAATTTGGAGGAGTTAAGAGGTTGGACCAGTTAAAACGAGGTGACGAGATTTTGACCCTTCCGAAAAGAGGTGGGGTTCCGAAGTATACCCAATTTTACACGTGGGGCCACCGAGAAGTGGACAGAACGACGGAATTCGTCGTGATTAGGACGAACACGGGAAAAATGCTGAAAATTACTGGAGATCATTTGCTCTTTGTGGAGGGAAGGGTCGCCATGAAGGCGGAAATGGTTAAGAAAGGTAATATAATTTCAGGAAAATTGTGACCTGATGAATTTTCGGGAAATTCATTTTCTGTCAAAATTCTCAACACAGTGAAGCCATTCATGCACGTAGACCTTTTAGCAATTCAAATAGAATTTTACACAAGAAAGTACATACATACATATGTATATTATCCAGTAAAATTTTGGTTAAGAAAAAACCAGGATAAACTATCGGGAAATTTGTTGTCTATCAAAATTCTCGGAACAATGAGACAAGAAATTCACAGAGTCATAGCTAACTTGCTAATTTTTTTCAGAAATCTGCGTAAAAATTTAACATTACAGAATTTTCGTATTTTAAAACGTGCTACCAAAGACTCCTTGAATTTCTTCATTATTTTTATACATAAATAGTCTTACATATTTTTGTAACAATAATGTTTCATAATTTTTACAATAGGCGACAAAATTTGCACAATTTCTCCTGACGCAACCTTGGTTGAAGAACTCGTCGTGGACATTTCGACGGAAACGCTGACCGGAATCTACGCCCCATTCACGATGAGCGGTGATTTCATCGCGAACGGATTCTTGGTCGGGTGCTATTCGAACATTGACAATTTCCAGGTAGCCCATGCAAGCGTACTTCCTTTACGGATTTTCCATAAAGTAGACAAATCTTGGAAAAAGCAGCAGCATGCAAATTATTCAGAGGAACAAGACGGACTTCATAATTATGTCAAAAATGTATTCCAAATTTGGGAAAATTTGCCAACCCGAGTTCAAGCAGCTATTCAGAAATGAGAAGATAAGAAAAACTCGGTTTTAAATGGCATAATCTCGCTTAACCACCTCTATTATATATTTGGTACCTGTTTTTCAAACTGAACGCTAAAAAGTAGATAATAAGTTATAATTCCATCAAATTTTAAAGCATGCAATGCAAATTTCTCGAAAATTGAATTGTTTAATAAACATGTAATAAAATTATTTGTAGATTTTTATGATATATCATATCATAACCACGTGTAGAAAATTGGTGCAAAATTTATTTCTATGTAATAAGTAGATTTCTATGTAAAAAATGCGCCGTATAACCTGCAATCCCATACAACACATACATAAGGGATGTGTAGTATGTATAAAATTCTGCGAGGTGTAAACTCATTTCTTGTGGGCCACCACCACCTGCCCAGGGTTCTCATCCACCTGTTGTTTAATTTTATGAACAAAGTCACCACGTGTTTTTCCATTAATTTTTTATTAATTGCTATGAACCCATGGTTATCATCATCATTTTATATAAACCCTTCCTTCCCCTATCATACAATGTTAAGGCCACAGATATCCCCACGGCGACGGAAAATAAAAACGTCTTTCTAATAAATGAATGAATGATGTTTTACTTTTCCACTTTTTGTTCTTTTCTTTAATCATTACTTCAAAAAACTGTAATTTAGTTTAAATCTCAGTAAATTAGCTCAATTAACCCCGACATTTCGCTGTCTTTTCCATTTCACGCAAATAACACACCTTGTTTTTTTACATTACTTCGTATCGCAGCAACCCTGTCCAGCCTTCAACGTTTTCCATCTACATCTGGATGGAAGAAAGATCGCAATTTACAATTTATTCGGTCAACGTTTCACTACCAAACTAATTATTAGGTCGACGTCGTCGATAAATAAAGTGTTTTTCACCATCTTGGATATTAACTCGTATAAATGAACCAACTCTAATGACGATTTAGTCAATTTCGAAGTGATCTCAAACAAAGTAACATCAAATTTCAAATTATGAGTGGAAGAGGTAGAGCTGGTTACAGAGGAGGGGGAGGAGGAGGTGAGTAAATTTTTAGTTTTCAAAATTATGGACTCTTTTCACATTCTTTTTAATTGTGTAATGGTTTTTGTTGGACATTTTTGGTGTCAATGAATTAATTCTTTACTTAATTGTAATAACGCAATTAATTATAACTGAGTTTATTTTAAGGTGGTGATCGCGGTGGTGGCGGCGGAGGAAGGGGGGCTGGTCGCGGAGCGCCGGGTGGCGGCGGTGGTAAGTCTTCTGCTCTTACGCAATTAATTAAGTACAAACTTCCCAAAATATAGACTTTTTTATCGTATGTTTCATCATAACGATTGATTATAATTTTAATTATCACTAATTACGTTGTCTCCTTAGGTTTCACCCCTCGCGAATCTCGCCCCGGCGACTGGAAATGTGGCGAGTGTGGAAAAGATGGAAATTTCGCCAACAATCCGAATTGTTATCGATGCCAGGCTCCCAAACCTGGTGGAGGCGGTGGTAAGTTTCCATTCATCATAATTAATTATTATTAGCAATTTATATACTTTAATTAATAACATTTCCTAATTTCTTAGGCGGAGGAGGTAGTGCTCGTGGTGGTGGCGCTCCGTCCGGTGGTGGTCGCGGTGGATATGTGTATGTTAATTATATAGCTTATCTATCTCATTGATATATTTGTGTTTCATTTCCCACTTTTAAAATCGCAGTGATCGCGGTGGTGGCCGTGGTGGAGGCGGAGATCGTGGCGGATTCAGCGGTGGTCGCGGAGGCGGTGGAGATCGAGGTGGATTTCGCGGTGGTCGCGGAGGTGGCGGCGGCCGTGTTACCCATGGACCCCCAACATTCACTAAATCTCCCCTTCCAACCTACGCATTTAAAGACCTGCCTCGCATCGACGCCGCTTTCGGGGGCCCTGGTTGGGCGCCCTACCCCTTCACGGATAAAGAAGACGTCGTCCTGCAAACCTACCGCGGTCCGGAGCCCTCTCTCGCGTCCGAAATAATTCCCGTCTCCGTAAACCACTTCCCCCTCAAGGGTTTCAAACTCCCCAAGAAAATTTACCACTACGAAGTCGCCATGGAACGTGTCCGACGTGACGCGGGTGGAGGTGACGACAATAAAGGTCCCCCAAAACAACAAGCTCCCCCAGCCAGAGGGGGTGGTCGTGGCGGAAAACGTGGTGGAGGTGGACGAGGTGCTCCCCCACCGCCGAGGGACGACCCACCTGCGCCCGGTGGCGCAGGCGCAGCTTTGCCTCCACGTCGTCTCCCTAAACCTATTCCCCAACTGATCCTCACCGTCCTACTCGAACGCATCAGAGAAGAGACGCATCACTACGGAATCGTGTCCGATCTCTCGAACAATATCTATTCGACCGAACCCCTGGAAAAGTTAGGCGTCCCGTGGGTGCACCCCATCTCGATGAGGGATGTGGATCAAACCATTCTGCAAGAAGAGGACGATGGCGAAGTCACCGTAACAATTAGCCCGACTGGGCAGCAGATTGATACTTATGCGATGCAAGCGCAGTATAATCAGATCGGGACATGGAAGGGATTTGACATGGATCCTTCCGTCAAGACGACTCTGGAACAGGTCAGTGGCGAAACTATATTTTGTAGCAAATTGCAAAAAAGTAGCTTAAAAAGTGGGTTAAAAATTATTCCACACTTTGGTTGGATTTTACTAATGTTCTTATTGTTCTTTCATTTTAAACTACCCAATTCAAAAATATTGACAATAATACAGGGCGAAACTTTCGAAAAAAAGTATACGGATTCTACGCTGTTAAATTACCAGAATTTGTTTAACTGATATGCTATTTGAAACAGGTTTACAACGCCATCGTGAAAAGTCTACCAACCTACAGGTTCCTTCCCTTGGGGCGGTCGAATTTGGCCCGCTGGCCGGACGGACCTCAAGGCACGAGCGAGCTGGGAGGTGGGGTCGTTTGTTGGAGAGGAATCAGTGCCAATATTGGGATGGGGTGGCATCCGTATCTTTGTGGTGGGTGTCGTATATACATATATTTTGCATATTTACTTTCGCACAAATTAAGCTAATTATTATTTTTTGCGAATTACAGCCGATCTCGCTCACTGCGCTTTTCTGACTGATACACGCGTCATGGATGCACTATATGAGAAGTTTGGGGATCCAAATCGTTGGCAAGGGTGGCAATTCCAGGAGGCGAAATCATTTTTGAGAAGTAAGTTACATAAATTTCTGAAATCTGTCTCTAAAAATTGTCTCCGTCTAAATGTGAGCTTTGATTTGATTTTTAGATGTCAAGGTGAAGTACACCGTGAAGGGGAGGACCCTTGCCGGCCCGGTGACTGACCTACTGCCAAAATCCGTGTCGGAAGAGACCTTCCGCTGGGAGGAGAGAAATCGTGACATCACGGTTTATGACTACTTTACCTCCCACCATGGCATTTCTCTCGACAAACATGGGCTCTGTTTAGAGTTGCGGAAACGATGCAAAGTTCCTGCAGAGGTAATTTGATTAACTAATTTGCATACATAGTTAATTAAACTATTTAATTACTCTGCTAATTGTTCATTCTTCTGTAGTTGTGCGTCATCAAAAAGGGACAGTCCTTCAGCCGCAAGTTGGACGAGTTGCAGACGAGGAGCATGCTCACCGTGGCGAAAAAGGACCCGGACGTGTTGAAGGCTGAAATTGAGCGAGAGGTGGGTACATAAATATGCAAATAAATTAATATGCAAATATTAATTGTGCAAATTATTTGTCTATCATAGATGAGAGACATGCCGTCCCAAAATAATAATGTGATGCAAGCCTGGGGCGTCAATATTGGCACAGAAATGCTACGTTTGGACAAGACGAGAGTCTTGGGGGCGCCACAATTACGATATGGAGCAGGGACCGGGGTACGAAGTTGCAAATTCGCAAATTTGATTTGACCAAATTAATAAAATTATTTTTGCAAAGTTTTAACCCAATTTTACACACTTTTAGTCCAATACTGGCAGCGGGGACGCTATCATTACCCCCAAAAAGGGACAATGGGACCCTTGGAATTCGGATTTTGCATTCCTCGACCCTAAAAGTGTGAAGACCTGGGCAATTGTCAAGGTCGGCGGTGAAGGCGACAGATTCGCACCGGACGATCACGCAATCATGTAAATTTCATTAAAAAATTGTGCTACTCTTGTTTTTTTTTACCATACGATCCTCGACGTCATCACTCTCATTACTAATAGCATTGCAGTGGTGACGTCGAGGGTCGTATGGTAAATAAACCGACTGTGCAAAAATATTCGCAAATTTATAATTTCTTCAATACATCCATTACAGGGAATTTGCTAAAAAACTGCAAAATCACGGTATCCGTAAAGGCATCAACTTCCAATCTAGACCGATCCGGGATAACGTCGACGTGGCGCATCTTCGCCCGAATGGAAATAACAATGTTCACGAGCTCATCGGCCTGTTTGACTTCTTGGCCAAGAAAAATTGCGACCTTGTCGTCTGCATCATTCCAAAGAAGAATTCGCCCCTGTACTCGCACATTAAGCAGGCGGCCGAGCTCCACGCGGGGGTGGGGCTCCTGACGCAGTGTGTCGTTGGTCAAAACGTGACGAAAGGTCAGGACGCCACGGTGCAGAATATCCTCCTCAAAATCAACAGCAAACTGGGAGGAATCAATTATGCCATGCTGACCCCACCTGATACCAAAGTTTTGAGTCAGATTGACATCATGCGGTGTCCCATGTTGATTATTGGGGCGGATGTGACCCATCCGCCGCCAGGGTCGATGAAAAAGGTGAATTTTTGGATGAAATTTTATTTGATTTTGAAATTTTCCAGTACAAATTTAAACTGTTTCGCGTTCCTTTTTATTTTGATTTCATTTATAAGATTTTTACAGATCTGCTGTATACAAATTGCAGTATTTTGTAGAAATTAAAATTTTAATTGTTTAATTTTGCTATTTTGACTTTCGAACATATTGTTCGGAAATTTCAAGGTTTTGTGTAATTTTTTTCTGGAACTGTAAAATATTTTTGCACAGATTTAAATTGTTCTTTTTGAAATTTTAATTTCCTTTATAACAGATTTTATCCGTTGCGTACAACTTGCAATATTTTTGTAGAAATTTGAACTCTATTTTTATGTGGATTATGTGTTACTTTTAATTTTTCGTTTTTCATCCAAAACTTAAGTGAATTTTACTCCATTTAAAAAATTTTAAACTATTTTATCCGTTAAGATTTATTCTCAGGTCAAGTTTTTTATAATTATATTCCTTTTCAGATTCAAGTCGCCAAGGGTAAAACGGAGGACGTCGCCATTCCCAGCTTCGCCGCTGTCACAGGATCCATTGACAAGACAGGGATGCCATTTATGATGGATATCCGCGCTCAGCGCAAAGCTGACCGCGGCGCGGCGGAAGTTATCCAAGACTTGGACACCATCGTGTTGAACATGCTAAAAATGTTTGAAAACAAGACGAGAGGAATTCGCCCTAGGAAAATTATCTACTTCCGGGATGGCGTTGGAGAAGGACAGTTTCCAGAAGTAATTAAACTATTAACTTACCCATTAATTAATTAATATACATAATTAATTTTAATTCTTAATTAATTACGTCCAGGTTTTACATACCGAAATGCTTGCCATGAGGAAGGCCTGTGACCAACTGCGAGATTACGATGAGGGTCCCTACCAACCAAAAATTACTTTCGTCACGGTCCAAAAGGTAGCAAAATTTACATAATGTCATGGAAAGCAACTTCTAATGTTCAATTTCTAATGAGGCAAATCACGCAGGCTTTGGTAACATTGTCAAATTCAGGAAAGTTGCAATATTTGGCAAAATTTTATAAATATTTCGAAGGAAAATTAGCTTACTAATTTTTGTAAACTTGCTCGGATCTCTTTATTTTGTAAAAGTCTGCCAAATTATTTTACAAAACTCACGGATCTTACAACAAGTTACCAATTTCTGCATGAATTACCTCAATATCTTCCAATACAAAGTTTTCGGAAATGGTGCAAATTAAATATGTGACGATAACACATTTCGTGTCATCTTTTTTTTCAGCGACACAAGACTCGCTTCTTCTACCATTCGCCGCAAGGTGTAACTAATCCACCCCCTGGAACTGTGGTCGATAAGGAAATCGTCCACCAAACGGAGACTGACTTTTACCTGTGTTCTCACGCTGGGATGATGGTGAGTATAATTTCGCGATACTTACATATTTTTGCAAATTATTCATTTGTACTGTGCAAATTATAATTTATCCAATTGTAATTAACATTACTTAGAATTTTTATGAGGGATTTGAAAATTTTAGTAATTTGGTTCGTTGGATGATTTTCTTTTGTGTTATTTTTTTGCGCACGTTTTGCCAATTGTTTGTAATTTTTTAATGTTAATCAGTATTTCCATGTTACGTATTACATATTTTCGCATTATTCCTACAAGTTTTTTCAATTGTTTTTGCAGGGCACCAGCCGACCCACGCGGTACCACGTGCTGTGGGACGACTCAAACTTCACTGCAGACCAGATCCAAACCCTCACTTATTACCTTTGCTACATGTATGTCCGGTGCAATAAGAGCGTCCGTATTCCTGCCCCGACTTATTATGGTGAACATAAAAATATAAATTAGCATATTAACAATTATGCAATTTTAATTATCTTATTAATTTCCATCCTTATTTGTTTAGCTCATTGGGCCGCTGCTCGTGCCAAAGCTCTCACCGACGGGATGGAGCAATACTTTGGAAATTTGCACGAGCTGAATGAACGTATGCGTCGTCATGAAACCCTTCTGCAGAATAATCCCATGCACTTCGTCTAGCCCGAGGACGGAACTCTACGTCAATTCGTTATAATAAACACCTCGTCTCTTATTCCTATTCCTCTCTCTAAATTTATACAAGTATTACTTAACTATAACGAAATTTCTGTGCGGGTGATTTAATTGACATGAGTAAATTAAACGAAGTCACTACTCTTAAATTTAAACTGCTCTCAGCTGTTGCTCTAAAATATATACATGTGTAATTACTAAATTACAACAGTAATATTACAAATATATTTAATACAAATACAAAGTATATAATATATGAGAATGATAGAAATGTGTGTGCACAATATTCATATCTTTACATACATATATACATATATTAAATGATATAATATATCATATTATGAAATTTATAAGAGAAAGAACATTAAATAAATGTCATTCATGCTCTGTACGTTAATACCAATGTAAATGTTCACTTATTGTACTTTTTTTTACCAAATGGGATTTTCACAAACTTTGATTTCCATTCACCTTCAATGAAATTGACAATTGTGTTTAAATCAATATTTACATACATACACACGTGTTGATTTAATTTGGTTAGAAAAGTGGACAATTAAGGTTTGGAAGACATGATTCCACACTCAATTCGAGCAGTTGGATAAGCGCCATACATAAAACATGTGATCGATTTTCGACGAATTTTGACCCCTACCTGCCTGGTATGACCAATATGCTCCATGTTACAATTAACATGGGAAAGATAGGATGCCTTGACCCCTTCCCCTGCTCAAATCGGTCACATGCATTCTGCAAAGTCCCATAGTAAATGGAATCGTATTATAAAAGTAGCGTGGAAAAGCCTTTATTAAATTGAGTCGCGTGTGACTTTACACTTAAATATATACAACGTAAATACATATGTATGCATGTATGTACAAAGATAAATTGTCAACTAAATTGCTATACATATTTCGTCAATTTATGTATATAATTGGTCACATTTTTTTAAAGCATTTGCGAGAAACAATAATGCACTTTCTTAGCGCCATTTCAACTTTAATGTCGCTAATTTGATGTTATGAAATTACATATATTTGTATCGTCAAAACTGCACGCATATGTACATATAAATTTATTTTAACCGAATAGAAATTTATTGGAGGTGGTCCAAAATAAGTATTCCCAGATTTCATAGTGACGCTTAATTGTGTTCCTCGAAATTTTATCTCTGATCAATCAATCCCATGGCCATGAAAGCACAAAATATCAGTATTTATGGATCTACCTAAGTATGTAGCAAACAACACGATAAATAAATTCTGATAGGGCAAATGCGTCAATAGATTATGTACATATGTACTTATTTTGACATTCATGAATAAAACCATTGCCCACGCCACGCCATTGATCACTTGATGTGGTTTAAAAGTCACCAAACCTCGGAAAAATACGATTTAAACAACTAGATACATATATGTGATGTTAAAATTCAGTACGGAAAATATATATACTAATGAACATTTTTATGTACTAGATTAAGATAGGTGTACATCTATCTTAACTTCGACGATAAGTACGGAATATACTAAAATTGAAAAACTGATTACGCTTACAAGCTTTTGGGTAATCAGATTACCTAAAAAAATCAAACTTGGGTTTTGCATGCAAAAATATGTACATATGTATGTATGTAAGTCACAAATTCGATATTTTTGCATCTCCACAAATTGCACAAGTTTACATCTACATACATACATATCTGTACAAATGCAGGCGAGTGAATGAAAGTTTTGCGATACCTGAGGATTATATGCATATTATTTAACGTCTCATGTAAAACACGCAGATTTCTTGCTTTGCCAATATGCTCAAAAATCACTTTCATACCTTAAAACCAGGTCACACATGTACATATCCGAGCTCTGTACTAGATATATATTACATCAATAACTTGAGGCCTATCCCGAGAAATCCGATGGTTTTCTCCAACTGCAATAATTACTTTCTTATGTGCAGGAAGTCGGTTCGATTGGATTCCTTTCTTACATATATGAGTTTATAACTTGTTGTTCTCCTCGCCGCCCATCGGTATTAAATTAAATGCTTGGAAGGTCAAGCCAAGTCAAGAAATGACTTCCAATCCCTCACTTATTACTTTACCACGTGCAACATAATAATCTTGATTTGCCACACAATTAACAATTTCCAATCAATTAATGCCTCGGCCGTGATGAGTCCATCAATTACACGGGCAGCAATGTATGTACGTACAAAGTTTAAGTCTGCTGGAATGTATGTATTTATTTACATATGTAAGTATGCACACATGGACTTGAACAGATTTTCAGGTAAAATACATACATGCACACAATATATTGAGTTGAGGGTATTCACAATTGTCTTGGTATCCTTAGTGACGAAAAATATCTGCAGTTTTTTACAAATAAAAAATACGGGGACAAGCTTCGTAACTTGATTTTTAACGACGAAATCTTACCACGCTTTATTATAAAATCGCATAACTTGAAGAATACAAAAGAATCATGAATACCCACATTACTAACAAATTCACTTTTTGCACTTATACCGATCTGTATTCATAACGAACCAAATAAAGCAAATTTGTCCACCATTTAATCACAATAAGTTCTCATACATAGATCTTAAATTTGTGTAGAAGAAACCACTTCTATCCGAACCTTATGTATGCACGTCCCTTCACGCTTTCATCAGAAAACTTAGCTCCATTCATGAAATTAAAGATCTCTCGGTCAGATTTAGGGCAAAAGAGGTAAATTAACTTGCACCTACTTATGTATTTACACAATTTTGTACGAAATTCACTTCTCCTTATTCATACCCGAGTTACGATGCGATTTACTAACGTATTTAGGTATGTCGCAAGGGAGAACTATCGATCAAACGGGTATACGTACCTAAAATGCAATAATAGGTCCAATTCGCACCGGTATAGGGATGGTTATCTTCCGTAATAATTATAATACACGTGGTGACACTGTGGGCGTGGAATGGTAACCTGATGCAGTAAAGTGGCTGAGATTGGGACATTATAAGCTACCTCGGGCAGACAGACAGACCATTCTCATATAGAGGACATGCATACCTACATACTTATTCAAATCGGAATAACTAGTGTGCAACTTTCCGACACGAATATATTTAAGTGCCAAGTTCTCCGATAAGGTCACTTTCACTTTGAGTGCCAAACAGTGCCAAAGGTTTGCCAAAATCAGAGTGGTATATATTTCATACTTTTAAAATTTGCAAACAAATTGAAATACTTCCTTAGCAAATTCTTAAGTAGTGTAAAAATTGTTGTAATACATATGTAGATTTCTCATCTTCGACCAAATAATACCCAAAATTCGCGAAAAAAATTATCATCACCATGGCAACGCTTTCCGACATCTTGCTCCCAATAGTTCGCCGATATATTTCCAATTCGCAAAAATTCGCATGTCTCCCCTTCGCCTGGGATAAATTACACAACAAAGTCGTCCGAGTTGAGAAAAAGACGCAAATTCTCGTAAAATGTGGCATCCTTCTCCATCTGTTTTACGTAATTTGGCAAATCCTCTTCCTCTCGAATGTTCCCATCTCCATGATACAGAAACTCGAAGGGGTCGTCATCCTCTTCGTGTTCATTGCCATGTTGGCCTTCAGGCTGGATTGGTGGGCTGACTTTGGGCCGATGATTCTCATCAATACGATCATCGCAGATGGGGGAAAAGGTCACGAAACTGCCAAGTTTCTCCAGCCTTCGCAAGGTATGTGTGCCATGTTAATGGTCTCAAATTGCCTCATTTCTGTTAGAACTTTTCACTAATAACGTCATATTTTGAGTAGAAAATTTTGGTTTTACATTTCCATGAGAAATGATCTGGTTAAATTTTTCCATTGTAGTGAACAATTTGAAATGAAGGTCCCGATATGATCTCCGATTTTGACTAAATCAAATTAGTATCAATTGTCAATCTGTCACAAATTTAATGGGATTGAAATTTTCATACGATACGATATGTCAATGCGCACGTTTGGTGAACATATTAGCATCCAAAGAGGAGAAACGCATCTTAACATTGAAAAATTTAATGCACGTTTTCTCCTCTTCCGCTGCAATTATCTTCACCAAATGTGGCCATCTGCATATCGTGTCATTTGCAAATGCAATATTAAACAATTAAGTTTGTAATCGAGTGACATTACGTAATCTGGTCAAAATCTGAGAGCATACGCTGGGAGAAATCCATTGTTAGTGCTTCCGTTGTGCATTAGTAACTTGAAAAGGCGAGAAAATCATCTGAAATAAGAAAAATCCTAAAAGTCCACTTTACGAATTTGTACTTTTCCCACCAACCTATCAATCTGTCTAACTTTTCCCCTCAAACCTTCCCCCAGGTACGCAACCCCCCATCAACAAACTCGTCCTGACCTGCATCCGCCTCTTCTGCCTGCTTAGTGAACTGGTCACCTACACGTTTCCCATCCTCATCGCCGTCACGGGTCTCATCTTCCCCTGCAAACCACCCCTCCTCTCCTCTCTCGTTTACACCGCTATATCTCAAAACTGTCGCCCCTGGCGGTACGACGTGATATGTTTCGACCTCAAAAAAATCGCCATCGCCCTCGTCGAATTTTTCATCTCGAAACAGGGCACGGTCACCGGAATGCATTACGCGGTCCACTCCCTCGTCAATGGAATCATCTATCTCACCATCAAGATTAACCTGTTAAAGACCCGAGGAGCAGATGCAGTCCGTGCCTTCAGGGAGGTTCAGGTGTGTAACATTTTAATGAATTTTGTTCTTAATTTGTTAATGATTTCGAATTTTTGCACATTCAAAAAATTTGTTTTTAGATTTTTTAGATTTTTTTTAAACCACGCATCTTATGTGCTCACCTAAGTTAAAATTTTTTAACCAATATTTAAACACTTCCGTGATACGTGAATTTTCTAAAAAGTTTGGAATCTTACAAAAATCCAGCAGGACATTTATGTATTAAATTATGGATTTCATTTAACTAGTGACGCAATTCACAGAATATGAATAATACTTTCTCCTCAGTAACTTTGTAAAATCTGTGAATTGAATTCACAGAATTTTGTAAAGGAGGAGGCACCCTCCTTACGTGAATGTATTGGTCCCTAAGCCCTAAGTGACCTGGTTCGACCGGAAATACAGGTCAAAGGTCAGTGAACTTTTTCGCTCGAAACCCCACAAACCGTACATTTTTGGAAAGCTACGGACCTCATTAGTCCGAATATACACCATACTTGGGTCAAAGGTCAAGCCTTGACCTTTCGAGGTCAATTCTTGACCTGTCGAGGTGAACCCTTGGCCTGTGGAGGTCAAACATGTCGTTGAGGCAAGGTAAGATTTTTCGGGAAAAGTGGCCAAAGTACATATATTTCTGATAGGAGGACTGCACCCTTGCTGGAAAAGGTCCTTTTTACATAGTTGGTTAACACTAACATTTGGGTTTATTGATCTTGATTACGTAGTGTTAACCAACTATGTAATAATGACCTTTTCCAGCAAGGGTGCAGTCCTCCTATCAGAAATATATGTACTTTGGCCACTTTTCCCGAAAAATCTTACTTTGCCTCAACGACATGTTTGACCTCCACAGGCCAAGGGTTCACCTCGACAGGTCAAGAATTGACCTCGAAAGGTCAAGGCTTGACCTTTGACCCAAGTATGGTGTATATTCGGACTAATGAAGTCCGTAGCTTTCCAAAAATATACGGTTTGTGGGGTTTCGAGCGAAAAAGTTCACTGACCTTTGACCTGTATTTCCGGTCGAACCAGGTCACTTAGGGCTTAGGGACCAATACATTTATTGTTCGGCACGCCGAAATGTACAACATATCAAAAATTGAGCCAAATATCACGGTGGGGCATTTCACGTAAGGAGGGTGCCTCCTCCTTTTGAACATTTTGTAAATTAATACTGAATTCTATTAATTCACAAAATTTGACACAAATTTCTAAGGAAAATTAGCTCCCAAATTTTTGTAAACTTACTCAGATCAAGTGCGTCTCTTCATTTTGTAAAACTTTGTAAAAGTATTTTACAAAATTTATGGAGTTTACAAATTTACCAAGGACTGCGTTAGTTGCCTCAGCGACTTCTTTTTTAACTAAATCTCCAACTTCATCCACAAAAAATCCTTAGTAAAAAAAACTACATATTTCAATTTTGCTAAAACCAAGCCAATTTCTATTTTATTCCCAGGTCTTGGAAAACTTTCTCAACACAAACATCCGTCGTCGCCTCTTTCCCATTTCAATGTCGGTAATTCCCATTGTGCAGATCTTCGTGGGATTCGCAATTCTAAAAATGGCGCATGAAGACAGCATCAATTTCTTAAAGTTGGGCATGTTTGGCTTGGTCTACTTGGAAGTCTTGCTGTTCAACTTGATCGCCGTATCCGCCGCGGCGAAGGTGTTCAATAGCTCGGCGAGCTGGCTGCGCGGAGTGAAGGGGAACAGAGCGGTGGGGATCGAAGAGCGCGACGTGGCGCGAGACAAGGTCAAGCGGAGGGCGGGGAAGTCGTGCAGACCGTTGCGGCTGCAATTCGGCAATAATTTTGTGGACCGCTTGACGCCACTCGTCATCCAGGAATTTTGTGCCGTGCAGACAATGTCCTTGATCTTGTTGAGCAAGTAAGAAAATTTTAAAAATGAAGGCGGTCAAAATTTGTAGGAATTATGAATTTCTTCTGGAATTTTGAAAATACAAGTATTCTTTCAAAATCTGGATTTTAAATTTTCATTCGCTTACAAATCATAATGATTTATCTATTTGTAAATAAAAGTCTCCACATGCCAAATTTATATAAATTGGTATATGTGTATAGCATAGAAAATGCCAAATGCTATACTTAATATACATACTTGCCACATATTCACTGCATTCTTAAATTATCAGAAGTCTGAATCTATTTAATGCCATTTTTTGCATGAAAAATAAATGCACTGACATATAAATATGTATCTAAATTGCACCTAAATTTATAAGGTTTCTGTAAAATAAGTGTAAAGTCACATTAAACCGATTTCCATAGAAGGGGCAAGACTTCTATGGTAGAATGCTCAAAAAAATGAGAAAAAATAACACTTCAGATGTAATAAATAAAATTATACCTCAGCGTGTAGGCATTTCGATATGAATTTGCTTTTTGCTAATGTCCGTACATGCAATTGTATCCATAAATACACAAATCTAATATTTTACTTCAAGTTGCCACGTGTACATCTACTTACAAATTTTTGAGGTGTGTGTGGGTCTACTGAATTCGAATTAATTATGTATAGAATAAATGTATTTCAATCTATGTGCATATATTCACATATCCATAATTTAGTAGTACATGAATAATCAGTTCGTTAAATCTGAAGTTTTCATACATTAGATATCTAATTCACAATGAATATGCCAACCTTCAAAATACGTGAAGCCTTCTTCCATATCTACACAAATATATAAATATGTACAAATGTAAATATGTATTTTCATATATTTAGATACACACATACATATGTACAATTTCATTCAAAAAACGTACAAATTTAGACGCCCTGATCTTACGTATACATACGTAAGATCAACTGATATGATATGTAAAACACGGCAGATATGATATGTAAAATCAATAAACAAACATTGTTATTTCTACCTGAAAAAATAAAATGAATCCGCACAATTTATCAATTTTCTTAACCCATTATTGAAACCCAAGAAGTAAATTGACTACCCCCGTCACACAAAACTCTAGGACAAAAAGTGACGTAAACTTATCAAAGAAATTCACAGTTCCGATTTTAACTTTGAGTGGGGCACAAGACCGCCAAATTTTCTTATTCCCAGCCATTTGTCCCCACTCACGCACCACCTCCCGCGACATTTTGTACGGGGCTGCAAAAATGTGTAGCAATCCAATCACAATTATTCCGTCGATGGCCAAACTGGCGAAAACCAGTAGGGTCAAAATTCCAATTTTGTCATGGTAGTGAATCAGCACGAATAAGCTGTGAATAATGACGATGGTCCAGCCCAGGAGGAGAAACAGGATGAAAGGCGATTCCCAGCAGGAGTTGAAAACATTGAGAAAAATTTGAAGTCCGCGGTATCTCTGGTATTTGATTTTTAGACCGCGAAGATTTGAAATTTTTTCTCTTATTTCCCGTCCCAATACAGCCTTAAGTACCATAATGGGAACCATATAGCCGATTATATTTGTCAGGATGACGGCACAGCAGCCGCCCCACCAGAACCATCCTTCGACAAGGAAGATGCCGATTTTGACCAGGGTTGAAACATAGCTAGTTTCAAAATGAAGGGCGGGAAAGAGAGATGCTAAACCGAACTGGGGCATGACGATGCTCAAGACGGCCATAATTAAGGGTAGATTCGTCCTTGACGAGAATACCACGCCGAGAACGATTCTCACAATGGTTTCCACATGGGTAGGCGACCCACCTAGACAGTAAAAATTTCAAATCAAACATTTGATTAATGAAACATTTGCGCAAATGTTCAAATTTTGTTATGATAATTTATCACTGATAAGACGTATGCAAAGTCAAATTCAGATATTTACTTACCTGTTCTTCTAATCAAATCAGCTTCAATTTCAAACGTCTCCGTGATCATAGCCGATACGGCGGCAGTTTCTCCAGGCAACAAAAGTGTCGTGTCATACAGGAAAAAACAAAAGGTTAGCGTCGCCAGAAAAATTATTGTTTGATGTTCCCCCTCATCCCCCGATAAAGAAGTCATCGCAACATTTTCATATCCAGGGCTCCTAAAACCAAATGGCAAACAACAAGCTCAGTTATGTACACGTAAAAATAAATGGGGGTTCATTTCCACAATTTAGCGGGCACAAACCATAATGTTAGGGGGGTCTTTAATTTAATCCCTAAAAATAATGTTACCCTTTTGAAAAGTAAATGCACTCTGAATTCAATATTAAGTAAATATACTTAATCAAGAGGAATGTTAATTTGATAAAAAGTAAAGTCTTCCCTGGATCTTGTATAGGTTTAACTAACAACTTACTTAGAGTGCATTTACTTTTCGAAAGGGTAACATCATTTTTAAGAGTGTATTTTTTGTGCATTAAAAGTACCCCAAAATTCTCCAAAGAAAAAACCCCGTATAAACGACAATTAACGCGTATGACGCCCAGAACACGGCTTTGTCCACCTCCTTTCCTTTCAGAGTCGTAAGTCTGTCCTCCTTCCGGTCAAAATTAAAAGGCAATACCTTCATAAAGAGGGGGCACTCGGCAAAGAAGAACTTAAAACCTTGGGCATAACTCGTCGAGAAAAATGCCAGATTAAAATACTGCTTAAAATTTGGAAGTAAGATTTTCATTTGGGAAAAGTCTGGGGTTAAAGATTCCGAAAAGGTAGATTTCATGTCTATTTTTGCCAACAATGAAATCCAAACATTTGTATGAGTGAAGATTGACTAAAAAGGTACATAGAAATGTACGCATACTTTTTTTTTTACTTTGCAGGTCAATCCAATCAAGGGACAAATAATAAAAAATCATATCCGACACGGTAAATAAAACGTCAATTATAATGGATTTCGGGTATAAATGATTACCCGGGAGGTTGGATAAAGTCAAGTGAAGGATTTTTGCAAAATTGGCCAATTTTCTAAATTGCATGGGACATGTTTACTAATTTTTTATATACTTGTACTTCCAGGAAGAAGATAAAGCATTGTAAACTGTTATTTGTCAGTTGGTATTTTTTTTCATGGAAAAAATTTCCCAAGCTGGCAAATCACATACATTTGCATGTACCTATACATATGTATTTTTGAATGGGTATCAATTACGTACTTTAATTCAGCACATAAATATATACAGGGTGTTAATAAAGTCCGATCCCATTTTTCCTGTAAAAAAGTGAAGGCTAGTATAAAAAAAACTACCCGTGATACTTACAAAAAATGTTCGACATATTTACCTTAGTATTTGGTCTTGTTACCATTTACTTTAACCATGCCCTCAACTCTTTGTTTAAGGCTCTGTGCTAATTTTTCCAATGTGCCTCTGGAAATCGAATTCCATACATCTTGAACTTTTTTTTACTAGCTCTTCCCTCGTCCGGGGTTGTGGCTCTTTGTATACATTTTCCTTAAGTATGGACCACTGGTTCTTCAGGGGATTCAAATCTGGGCCGTTAGCGGCCCACACCCCCTTGCTCCAGACCGTTGAAACTTGCGTCTTGATGAGACTCAAACTCGCTTTTGCTGTATGGGCTATAGCACCATCCTGCATGAAAACTATTTTTCTTTCATTCGGAAATATTTCCTTGTTCCCCATGCTATCGAAATAGATAGGTAATATTTTTTCCATATAATGCTTTGCATTGACTGATTGGCCTTTTGGTATGATATGTAGAGGGGTCACGCAACGTGCACAAAATCCACCCGCTACCATAACTTTAAGCCCGAATTTTGGGATCGCTCTTGATGGTACATCCGATTTGTTTTCTGTCCTGTAACGAACATTTTGTTGGTTCAATTTTGGATATAGTTCAATAATAGATTCGTCAGTCCAAAGGATGTGACTGCGCAATTCTTCACCAAGTCTTTTTTCACTCAAATGGGCACTTTTCTGAAGGAGTTCTTCAAATTTCAGACGGTCATCGATATATTTTTGTGACATGAGAGGTTTTTTTGGTTAGTTTGTAAGCTGTGTGACCCCACTTCGTAGTTTTCACAAATTTTTGCACGGTCACACAGTTAATTTGGTTCTTCTTCTCTTTATAGCGTTTTGAGTCATTTAACTCCCTTGCTCAATTACGTAATGAACTACCGGTTTTCTTGCAAAGTCTGTTTTTAATCATTCTTTTTGTGGTAGGTGACAACTTTCTGGGTCGCCCTGGTCGCTTTTTGTCGTGGACAAAATTTTTATTCTTCCATTTCCAAACAGTTCTGCGGCTGCAGCCCAATTTTTGCACAATTTCTGTAGGTTTAAGCCCCTGCTGATGCAATGTTTGTATCTCAACTCTAAGATGCTCATGACTTACACGTTTAGTTGTTCCTCCCATGGTAAAAATTTGAAATAAATAACTTCACTGGTTCAAAAGTTCCAGCTGAATTTGTAACAACCACGCTCCAAAAAATGCATGGGATCGGACTTTATTAACACCCTTTACTAAGACGTATGTATGTATCTACATAGAATAGGAATTTCGTAAAATTTTAAAACTTCGGCCTTTTCTGAATTTGACAAACAATTTTAACAAATTGGGGCATATGCATGTATGCAGTTGTGTAATTTCCGAGCAAAAAACTTTACGTAATTTATTTGAAAAATTGCAAACAAGTACATAATCAAAAATTTAACTACACTGTGAGACATCTGTGAATGGTAACGCATGTATTGATTTGTCGGTGTTAAAGTTATGTATGTATGTACTACCGTTTGATATTAAAATTATGCTGGCGCATAAAAATTTGCTTATAATATACTAAAACTTTAAGGTGTTATTACATACACCGTACTACTTATCAATACCACTTTGGTAGTGTCCAATTTAGATGAATACTGTCTGGTATTATTTTAATATAATACTTTAACCATATGTGCAAATTTACATAACTATGTATGTGTGTAATGATAGACTGTCGTCACATAAAATTATTTGTGTGTATGATATTATATATGCAAATATATTGCGAATTATGCAAAATGTTTGATTTTCTAGTTATTCACATTCTGATTTAAGTCCAGTTGCAACTTTTTACTACTTTTCATGCCATGGAGGAACATAATTTGAGCATAAATTAACCCACATATCTTCCAAATTACCCTACATGCATGCAGCATGAATACAAAAATTGCTTCCACTTACCCAAAAATATATAAATGATGCAAAAAGTGGCAAAAAATGTGTACCCACGGCGGGACTCGAACCCGCAATCCCCTGCTTAGGAGGCAGATACGTTATCCATTACGCCACGCGGGCAGTTAGAATAACCTTGTCTCAAAGGAGACTCACATGGCTCACGGGCTCCTCCAGCAGTCCAGCAGTGCTACCGTTGGGGAAGTCGTGGGGACATTAACATTGTAGGATAGGGAAGGGCGGGGTTTGTATAACATGGGCGGATGATCGGGACATTGAATAACGAAATTGTCCCCACACGCTTCCGCGAAAATATGTGTGCAAGTTGCATATTTACATGTCTCAAAAATTTCATCAACAGTTTTTCCATGCTTTTAAGTAAAACAAAGGAGTTTTCTTGTATATTAATTTGCAAATTTGCATATGCATGTAAATATGTATTTAGTGAATAATACCATAGTTAATCATATAGTTCCCAGTATACACAATGTAGTACATTTTCAATACAGTGTATGTAAATAACTTCGCAAGTTATAATAAGTGGATGAAATTGTACTGGCATAAATTTAATGAATACAAATATTTTATGATTGTAATTACTCCGTTATAACAATCAGCTTTGTGTAAATACACATAAAGTCCAGGAAATGAGGCATAATTGCGTTAGGAATTTATTTATTCGTATTCCAAGAAGTGAACGGATCGAAAATTTCACGAATTTGTCCTGAAATCATGGCAAGAACGCTGCTCGTGCTGACAGTGACCACTCTGTTTCTCGTCTTAATAATGGGACACATCTCGACAAATGTACAAAATCTTTAAGATATTGAGGGTATTCATTATTTCCTCGTATCCTTCGTATCGTAAAATATGTAGTTTACGAAGAAAAAACAAGGGGTCAAGCTTGGTAAAAAATTTGCAATCTTGGTAACGCAATTTTTCCTGATAAGTATGTCCAATCTTATGACGCAAACATACAAAATCTCGTAACTTATTTTGCTATACGAAGAATACGGAAGAATCATGAATACCCTCATTTTTTACCAGAATTGTGAAGCAATTCTTGAAGTCTCTGGTAACTTGTAAAATCGGTGCGGTTTATACCGTAATTTTGAAAACTTTTACAAAATAAATCTGAGGAAGTTTACAAAAATTTAGAACCTAATTTTTCTTTCAAGTAATATTATTTGTAAAATTTTGTAAGTTTAAGGAATTTATTGATTTTGCAATGTTATCAAGGCCTGCGTGAATTACATCATCCTGAGTTCATTGCTAATACATTTTTTTCAGGCTGTTCCCGTACTCGGACCGTACCTCGAACCACTGACTATTTATGCAAATGGTAAGAATCCGGTTCAGAAGAGATCGACCGATATGCAAATTCAGCCAAAGATGTGCTGCGTATGTGTCAGAGCCCCATGTCCTTGTCAATGTGGTGGACATCCACGCATTCCTGCAAATGAGGAGTGAATATGGACACGCAAAATTTTTGCAAACTTGGAATTTTCGAGTCCCACTTTTTGATACTTTTTAGATTGTACTAATTTTACAAATTTTGAAGTCCAAGTTTGTAAAATTAGGCGGTTTTAAAAAATTAAAAAATGTGAAAATTTAAACAATTTGTTACAAATAAATTTGAAAAATTATGAGACATGTAAATCGTAAGAATACAAATAATTCCCAATTCTACGTTATCGATTTGCACTCAATTATGTATTTGCAATTTTGCAAATTATCCTTTTAACATTAACATTTTTTTGTTTAGCTCCACTTGCTAAGATTCATTGCAAAAACGAGATTAATAAATAAAATATCGTCCAATCTACTCGAGAAACACGTGACTCATCATTCCAGTCATAAATCCAGTGGGACAACTTTTTCAAGTACAAAAACGTGCAACTTTTTTTTGCAAACTTGCTTAGAATTTTCCATGGGTAAAACCAAACTGGACATTTGCATGAAATCGTACAACTCCCATTCTTGCCAATTTTTTGCAAACTATAAAACTGGATATTTGCATTACTCGAATTTGCATAAATATATTTATGTAGTGAAGTAAAGCGTCTGTAAATCTCTTCACTTATTTGTATCCACACAGACGATTAAGTTATAGCACATATCATTCAAGGAGAAAAAAATGTCACCCAGAAATTTTGGTTTTATTAAGATTTCCATAATCTTAACGATTTTCGTAACTTTACAATTTCGGGGAACTTGTGGCCTCGTCACGTTTGAGCAGGATGTGTCCCTCACAGAGTTGCAAGTCAAGGCGTTGGCAGAGGTAAAATTATATACATTTGCATGTACATACATATTTTTTTAATACACACACTCTTAACAATTGTTTTACCCTTTAAAAAATTAATTCAATCTCAATTCTAAATTAAGAAAACTATGTATCCTAATAAATCCAGAGTAACGTTAACTCGAAAGTTTAGCCTGATTTGGTACAGTTTACAAACATATTTTCGCATTTTGTATGCATTTATTTTTCAAATGGGTAACATTATTTTTAAGAGTGTGAAATGCTACATGTTGGAAAATTACCTAATTCAATTCACATCCGTCTTTTTATTCTTTCTGAGACAAAATGTATATAGATATGTATGTAACTTGGTGATTATTTCATAATTTTTTGTCAAGCTTATTATTAAAATTGTTAAGTTGGCATGGTCTCAACCGTTATCTTATAAGAATTAAATCCATACAAAACTAAACTCATTTCAATAATTCCATTCAGTTCAAGGAGAGAATGCTCCCTAAAATAAAGCAAGATTACATGAAAGAAGACATTTACCTGGTGAAATTCTTGCGATGTAAGTTTTACAAGAAATTGCGCGTATTAGTCTTCGAACACAAATATTAGTCTCAAAATTCATGTTTTTAATTGCATTAATTTTTAGCAAAGAAATTCGATGTTGAGAAAGCCGTCACAATGTTAAACACGGTAAATAAAATACACACATAATACGCAAATATTTGGCACACATTAATTTCTGCCTATTTAAATTTTAACAGTTTCTTGCTTGGAGAGAGTCCACCAATTTCGACAAGTTGACCAATGAAGACTTTACAGATTTAGCGACCGAGTACCCCTACGAAGTTTTGGGCGTGGATAACGAGGGCAAACCATGTATGCAAATTATTCACAGTATTATACTCACTTCTGCTTGAAAATATGTACACAAATTTTAAATTCGTAAAAACCAAATTCGTATACTATGTACCTTTTGCTTTAAATAATCCCAATTAGATTCTCAAAATGTTTAAATTCGCAAAAAATTGTTTCTAGTGCTACAATGGTACTACAGTGACTGGGACGTGCGGAAAGCTGCCGTAGGAGGAAACATGGAACGACTCAATGTCTACATTGCAAAAATGTTTGATAACGCATGGCTCAAAGTGAGAGATCTGCAAAAAGAGGGGAAAAATGTGACCAGATTCGTCATTGTCCTGGACATGGAGAAAATCAATTTGCTCCAACATTTGACCCCATCGTGTAAATATGCAAAAACAACTTATTTTTTCAGTTTTCGTAATATGGATTTACCCAATTTTTGCAATTTTTCATAAATAGGCATGCCAATCTACATCAACACTGTTTTAGCATACGATCGCTACTTTCCCAAACAGGGCGACGATGTTTATCTGATTAACAGTATGCAATTTTTATAAAATTCGCAAAGAATTTGCAAATTTATATAAGTACATATGCTCCGAATTTATCTTTCAGCCCCCGGACTTTTCGAGGTTGGTCTCAACCTCGCAAAATCCGTGATGGACCAAGACACAAAAAACTCGCTGCAAGTTTTCGGTCAAAATAAGCAACAGTGGATGACCGCCCTGTACAAAAATGTGGACCCGACCCAACTCACGCATCATTACGGGGGAACTATGCCATCAAAATTTGACTCATGAGATCATAAATATTTCAGATTTTTTAATCCAGGTGACACTATTTGCAAAACAGTTTTCTCAACTGATCATATGTAATTGACATCTATGTAACTAAATAAAGACAAATATTTACAAGTATTTTAAGGGTATTTATTATTCCTTCGAATTCTTAGCATCCTAAAATAAGTTACCACGGCTACCAGATTTTGATACCACACCCCAAATGACGATGAGCTGGATGGAAAAAGTATGGTCAAGATAGCGAATATATTGATGCAGAGGTCGATGCCGACAAATTTTCGGCGGCGCCAGTTTTTGGTGATTTTTCGGCGGCATCGGCGGCGCGGCGCGGCGTCGCAATGTTGAAGGTATAGGAAATTAAATTTTTCGTCGTCGGCGGCGTATGGTCGGCGGCGTCGACCTCTGTATTGATGTCTTCTCAACTCCTTTCCTTCCAAAAACCTTCCCTACATAAATTGACAAAAAAGCATTTGTGCCGCTTTAACGATAATGGATTTATTGCTTGGACACAGTTTGGTGACTCTTAACCTTTCGTAGGGGGTTTGATAATTCTGGGAAGAATTTTAACACCGAAGAAAAATCCACACGATGCGTAGAAATCTTTCTGCAAAAAAGGTCAATCCTTAGTGACCACAGATTCTGACCTGGGTGAGTGGGAAGTTTTTGATTTGGAAAATTGTGATTGTGAAGTTTGTTAGGTTAAAAAACAAGACGCATAAATATCTGCGTGACCTTAATTTCAACTTTCAGCCTTATCCTACGACAGCAACAATACGTACAAGGTGGTTAAACTGTTACGCTACAATGGAAAATTTGTCGATGGGAAAAATTCGTAAATTTCCATTAGTTATCGATATTTTTTCTCTGAAATTCAACATTTTAAGAATTTCGTCACCAACCCAGTAAGAAAATTTTGGATATTACTTAAATAATATGTTCGGGAAATCGTCCATAATATATGCTGGTTTCTGTAAGAGGATGGCAGACGTTCCAAAACAAAATACTCATCAAAAAATGTACCTTTCACGCACCTTTTATCCAAGTATTATTTACCGGAGTCAATTCCATAAAACGTACATATTATGTGCGTATTTTCCGGTCCATTTTATTTACATAAAATAATCGTTTCCGACCATGTATATTCGGTATTTATTAAAATTTTATGCAATAAAAATGGAAGGCAATTTTTTTTACTTTTACTTTTTATTATTTTTATTTTATAAACTTGAAGTTAAAGCATGGGAATACAGTATAGCATAAATTTATCTACACTATCACCTGGAATTACAATACATTTTTTAGATAACTTATAAATATCAATTTCACAGGATGATGTAAATTGAGAATTTAAAAAACAAATTCCCAGCAAAGAACTACGAATTGGATATCCCTTAACATCAGTACAATTAAGATAAACTTTACAATTTACAACTGGCTTATTATCAACTACAAATATTTTATCTACTTTAACAAAACGACCATCTTCAGTAACAAAGTGATTATCACCATCCTTTATTCTAATACAAAATTTGTCAAGTTCAAACTTTTTAAATTCACCATTCTTCTTTGGCACATTTATTTTATGCTTAGATTTAATTGTAGAATAATGACTTGAGCTACAGTTATCATATTCTTGTACCCGTTTAACAACTTGCTCAAGCTGACGATTGTTGCCCCTAATTAATTTTTTCAAAAACTGTAAATAGCTTTCAAACTCAAAAGCGCTAACATTATCTAATTTTCCAAATTTTAATGCATCATCGGATAGATGTAACAATGAATGCACATTATAAACAATAACAGAACCTCCATAATATCTTTGTAAATCTTTAACAAATAATTCTATTAGCTCTCTTGCCGTATTATTCCAATTAATATTATTTGCGGAAGACGAGAGCAAAATATATATAGCAGTGTGAAATATGAGAAAATGGTTATAAAGATTGCTGGGAAGTATATTGCGTAAAGCTGCGGGGCCTACATATAAAAGAAACTGTCTGAATTCAGTAGCTTTAAATCTTTTTATGTCTTTTAAATCTCTAGGTTTTCTTGAAAATTCGCAAGGAAAAATCTTGGCAATTTTAGAAAAATTTTCTGAGATTATTTTAACTTTTGCTGTTGGAAGTCTAGTTTTTATGGGACCACTCAACCAAAGCAATAGAAGTTTTCTAGTAACACCTAAGCAAACTAAGTGCATATAATCCAAAACAACCTCTGGCACTAAATCAATTTTAGTTTTAAGAAAGGGCGAGTCGCGCAAATGATGGTCGGAATCGATTTGTGAACGGAAGCTTAAGTCGGTACGTTTACTACCAGAAAAAGTCGGAAAAACTATTCTCTTTCCATCCCATTCACCTTCAACATCACATCTCTCACAACTACTCCTACCATTGTGAGGTTTAATTCCTTTAATAAAACTTCTTGCAGGAGCGTCAGCTATTATGCATTTAACACGGACAGAAAAATTTGTTGTCCTCATTAATATTCCACTAGTTTCTAGTTCAGTTAATTCCGTAATAAATTGGTTAAGAAATTCATCCAAGCTACTGGGCTTCCTGTCACCACAAAACAAGCCGGCAATTATTGGTCTAGAATTACTAATCTCATTAATCTTGAATAAAATAGGCCACATATCAGTTCCAGAACTCTTGCAAATTGGAAAACCATCTGTGCCAATCGTTAATGTCAACTCACTAAAAGGAAAATCTGCAGGTATAATTTTTAGAATTTGACTTTTTATCCCGAAATAGAAAAACTTTCCACCTGCAAGAGTTTGGATACAAATATTACGTGGCGTTTTCAACAATGTTTTTGAACATATTGGCAAACTACTCGAATCAAGAAAATGAGGCTTAATAATTTTTAGTAAGTCTGAGAGCGCGGAGTGTGTGACATTGTGCTTAATTGCCCAATCCCTAATTTCATGATCTATAGTAACTTTAGATGATAGGACATTAATATTCTCTACAGTAACTACTCGTCTATCTACACTAATACTTTGCGGTGGATATTGAATGCCTTGTACATTAACAACATAATTTCTATTAATAGTGGTTTCACCTACGCCAATATGTCTAATACTATTGTTAAGCTCTTGAAGTAATGTATTTGCTTCTTCGTTAACCCTCCTCCTCCTCGTCCGGTACGACGACATTCGTTGTTTTTCTGGAAGTTCTGCCACCATCCAAGTCTTTTGCGTTCCCTAACCAGCGTTGAATAATTCCCACAATTTCCGATATTGTCAATTTTTTCCCAAATTCACTGGCTAGGGTGGCTTCTAGTTAAACAGAAATGGCGTGTTAGTGAAACATAAAGCTAAATATCCAATCATACACCCACCATTAATCTATTCAATAAAAGCTTACCGATAACTAGACGATTCAATTTTAAATTGTTAAATGCTGTTTTCCCATTTGTGCCAACGTAATTTATTTTTTCAGCCAAGCCTTTAGTGAGGGTACTTGCTAAAATTCCAGTAACAACTTTCAGTGCTGATTTGCCTCCATTTCTCTTGAAAATTTCTACCTAGAAACGAGTATAAAAATTATTTCCGTCTTGGGATATGAGAATAAAAATTGCCAAATTGGTGTAAATAATAAATATCTATTAATAGCATACGAGCTTCGAGCAATTATCTTTTTCCTTTAGCCAATCCTCCAGAATTAAAACATCAGATTCGTTTTCCAGGGGGAGGTTCACTGGAATAACAACACTATTTTCTACAGATGAATTAGCGTCATCGGTCCGGAGTAGCAGAGTGCGAATATCTTGGCGAATATCTGAGATTCCATTTGCGACCATTCGCTCCAGTGCTAGTAGAAATTATATACAAATTTAAAAGATTTTAAACCATTTGAGAATTCAAAATACATGCGTGATAGAGAAAGTTCTTACCAACTTGACGAAGATAAATATCTTCCAAAGTCACTCCACGAATACGGGTAGCAGCGATTTCTGCATTCCCAGCCTGAGTCCTCACAGGAGGCGGGACATCAACTTGTGAGAGAGGGGGGGATGACCAATAATGATTTCCTGACCCTGCGGCTACTTGATGTTCACTATTTGGACTTGGTAATGTTGGTATTTGTGATGTTGGCGAATTCAACCCAGCTGGATCGTTGACAACGACATGAAGTTGGTATTTACTTCCGTCAAATTCTAGTAAATCTGAAACAAGAAATATGGTAATGTTATGGTATCGGTAGTATTTCTTATACTTTTGAATTTAACAGGCTTGAACTTAGAATTATAATTTACGTACCCTCTTCCCTAATACTTATCGATTTACTTGAGAAACTTTGAGAATGGTTCCTTTCTTCCTCTTCAGATGACGATGACGGTCGTCGCTGTCTTTTTCTTGTAGGTTTCAAACCCCTATCCTTTTCGCCAAGTTCGTCTTCTTCAGCTTCAGTTGTGTCAAGGTCCGATGAAGTGGTGGCCTGTTTTTCCAAATTCTTGGCTTCAAGATAATTATCTGAGTAAAATATAATCTAATTTTATATGATGATGACTTATGTGTGAGTAAAATATTAATAAAATGAGATTCTCAATTATAATGTATTTAAATGGCGAGTGGAATTTATATAAATTAATTAAATAAGCTGATTTTTCTTACTAGTTGATTTAAATATCCGTATATCAAATAAAGGCCAATGGTCACCCGGTTTTTTGACTGCCCGTATATCTGCACTTATATCCTTACAAGGACCTGGTGGCCATTTACATTGACCTTTGTTAGTTGACAGCCAGGATGAGGGAACTACCTGAACACTACTGTCAATTTTAAATTTGACTACTGAAAACATTTCGAGCAAACAAAATTTCGGTCAACTGTATTCCTACTGGTGTGAGGTGGACTGGGAGAGCGCGTCGTATATCGCGCACTTTTTCTCTTTGTGTACAAGTGATGCATATTATTTGGATAAAATGTTAGGGAAGGACCGACTGAATTACAACGTACATAATATGCAGCTTTTATGGAAACAACTTATGAAGGTTTTATTCACCCGATGCTGGTGAATAAAATGTTATTTTAATTTGATGGAAATATTGCAAGAATAAATAATTGAGTATTATGCACATAAAATGTTAATGCTTTCCCTAACCAAAATTTCCCTTAAGAAATATCGAGTTCCCTAACCAAATATGCAAGAAATATGATGTCGGTTCTTCATGGGAATGTTCCATCAGTTTTACTAAGAATTGATAAAGATCTCGATCCTAAATCTTGTAAATAATGGAGATTTAGGGACTTTTCCGGTTGAAAACTTTCCATTGTAGCGTTACATTTAAACCACCCGGTATAAAAATGGTACAATGTTTTTCAAATTCCATAAATTTGTGTACCCACCTTTCGTATCCTTGTCCAGTTTTTAATGATTCCAGCAATATTCCACAGACCTTTCCATGTCACAGCGCAAATCTTTCGAGCTGTTTTATCTATTATATAAGTCTTCTTTTATAGAAAGAGATTAACTCTAAAGCAGAGCTGGGATAATCCTGATTAAGGATATGGATTTTAATCCCGGATTAAGGATTATTAATCCATAATCCCTAATCCGACAATGAGAGTTTTTGTAGATTAATCCCAATCCATAATCCAGATTTTTCTGGAATTTGAATTAATCTGGGAATAATCCCATTAGATGTCATTAATCCGTAATCGTGATTACGGATTACTAATCCTGATTAATCCCAATCATGACTACTAATCATGATTACTAATCATGATTAGATATTCATGATTAATTCTCAATCTGGATTACTCAGTTCAATTCCCGTAGTTCTATTTCATCCCACTGTGTAGCTTGAAGTCTCAAGTTCTCACAACTTTGTCCTGTCAGCTACCATTTGAAGAGTCAACATGTTCTCGCTGCTTTGTGCTACATATATCAATTGAAACTGGCGTTTTAAATATTTTTATGTGAAACCACATGGTTTAAATTTTTTCCGCTAGATATACCTGTAGGTAGTGTAAAAATCATTAATCACCAAAATAATCCGGATTATTAATTCATAATCCATAATCCTGAAATTTCCAGAATTTATGGATTAATCCGGATTAATCCTGACATGAATTAATCTGACGAAAATAATTTAATCACAATCCACATTATCTTGTGGTTAATCCATAATCCTTAATCCACCCTCAAAAACGAAAAATCACCCAGCTCTGCTCTAAAGTGAGGGTACAATAATAAAATGAAATCTACATGGGGGTAAAAAATCCTTAGAATTTTTTGAGAAAATTGAGATTTTTTACCCATACATTAAAATATATGAATACGTGTCTGCAATTGTATTGTGTTTTTCTGAACCCTGGTGTCAAGGTTTCAAATGGCAGGGCTATCTAATTTGATCACATTTTTAATTAATTAGGACTTGGTAATTAGAAGGAGAGCATTTTCTCTAATTAATTGGAAATTAGTAATTTGCTTGTACTCACTACTTAAGCTAATTAGCTAACTAATTAATTGGTAATTTTTATTGATTTTCTACTTAATTAGTAATTAGAATTAGCCTAGGTAGTCTAAATTTAAATTAATTTATATGATTAATAATTAGTTCATATATCGTAAGCTAATAAATTAGAAAGACTTGACAACGAATAGTAAAATTGTACTCAAACGAAACCCTGAAGCACATGAATTATTTTACTTGAATTAAATTCGAATTTTGAATACAGTATACATTTATTTTTAACATCCCCTCATTCCCGTGGTGAAAGGTCAACATAGAAAATTTCGAAACGTTCAATGTCCGTCAAGTTTCTGTGGCTCTCCAACCCGCCAAAAAAGTAAATTTTGCTCAACGAAGGGACATGCACCATGGCCGGTGCGACTAAATACGACCCAGTTTCACTAACCAACGGAAGCTTCATGACGGGAATAAATTCGACTTCGTAAGTAACTGGATCAAACCGATAAATGCCGTCAGCTCGCTTTTCTTCCCACAGGGAATGCCCTCCCATCACGTAAATATATCTGCCGTCGTACACACTCTATGCGAGAAAAAATTCTGGAAAAGTTGGAACTCCAGTCGCCACAGAGTGAAATGATTCCAGGTCGAATTCTACCACATTAGATCCCTCGAAGATATAAACCTTGCTACCAACACATGATGCAGTACCACCAAATACCTAGAAGAAATAAATAGGTTTCAATATTTCATTTGGCAAAACTTAATTTTTTACGTAATTTAAGCATTCCTCGCATAATTATCTCCTTAATTAATTTTCGTGACTATTATAAACAACGTAGTATCAAATCAAATCAAATCATAATCAAGTATCTATATTATAAGCTGGAAATGTTTGTCTGCAACGGAAGTGAAAGTAATTTTCCGAAAAGGAAGTGAAAGTAGAGAAAGTGCAGTTTCGAACGGCGCGAAAATTAAATATAAATTAAATTTAAAAAAATAAATGTCTGGTGGCAATTATCTTGGGGGTGGTGGTCTGATGGTGGTTATCCAATTTCCGTTGCAGACAGACATTCAAGGTGCTTATCGCCCGGCAGGAGACGGGCTTACACGCTAGTAGTATCAAATACCGATATTGGAAGAGTTGCCACGTGGCTGCTAGCACCGGATAATAAATCCACCCCAACCATTTGATATCCATAGGATGGTCCAAATATGTAGGCAACGCTACTTGACTCATTATGAGAAGCCGTTGGTGTATATAGAATACTGTTAGGGAGCTCAGTAACCAATGTGCTCAGTTTCGTTACAGTGTCAAACTTGAAAATCTCGTGCTCTGAGAAATAGTATATTGCCTTTGCCATCACCCCGTACAGGAATTTTTTCAACTTTCCCCATTAATTCAGCAAAGAATACAATTGTTCCTGTGGAAATGGTGAACAGCAGGACATCGCTCTCGCCTCGTAGCCGGCAGCCATCAAAGAGGTAGATGCTATCATACCCATCGTAGTAGGGTAACTTGCAGGCGCCAAAACCTGGCAGTTTGCTATTCAAGTAGACAGCGGTTAGGGTATGTGCGCTGGATGCGTTCAGGGACACGAGCAAAATCAAGATTCCAATGGAATAAATATTGGCCAACATTGCAAATCACGGGGATGATGGATTTACTTTTACTTTTTGATAGGCAAGGGATTCATGCGATACTAAATAAATTGTGCAAATTAATTATTTTTATATAATCCCTTAGAGGAAAATGTCAACCAAATTTGTCACTCATTACGCAAGATGAACAATAGCTCAAATAATATTTTTTCACAAACGAGGAAAGTAAATAAAATAATTAATGTGTAAAATCCAATTCAATTTAGATAATACAGCGATAAGAAGACGATGTCAAACCTGGTGGGTAAATGATTCTGCAACGATCAGTGTTGCGTGCAGCCACCTGCAGGATTTGGGTGCAAGAAGTGGTTCTTGTTATCAATAGGTAACGAAAGGGGCACAAAGTCACTGTCCGCTTATAGACCGCATCGCTAGATTGCCTATATTTCTGTCTTGCTATTTTATTGCCCTGTAATGCAAGAAAAGTGATAAACCTGCAAGAAACGAACCACTGGTTATGACAGGCCTCGTAGTGCGCAATATTGTTGATGATGCATGTATAGTTTTAATCAGTTAATCGTATGATAAATTTAGTTTGGTGACTAAGACCCCTCTTATCAGCGTCATCTCGATTTTTCTCAAATTTCCGACACAAGACAAAACCCATATATCAAACAATGACCTATCTGTGGGAGCTCCTTCAAGAGTCTGGAGCAGCGCAGGGTTCCGGGTAGGAATTACTGAGTAATAATAATTGTCGAAAATAATTGACGATATTTACAAGAAATAACGTCTGTACTTAAAAAAACATTTGCTTGCAGTCCTTTCTGGCACTTGTATTTTTTTAAATTTGTATATGCCAACGTGCTCATCTAAAATTTTCACATACATAAAATTTTTCAGTTCCTGTAACCCTGGTGGCTCGTTTGGTGGAATAACTTGTGATAAGTGACCAGATAAGAATAAATGGTTCGACACTGAACCAGAATGTGTGGGCACGGGTTCAATTCTTTTTCAACTTATGTATCAATCAATTATTTATTAATTGGTTATAAGTTGCAAATCAAATTCCCATTATTCACTCGTTATTCCTCGTGCTGGTTTATGTATCTTTCATGCACACTTGTCGAGAGGGTAGGTAAATATGCAGCAAGTAAAGTTGTAAGTATTTTTTTTTAAATATCACAAACTCAATTATGCTTTACCCAGGCAATTAATCCGCATCCTGGTAACCTTGCATAAATCCTGTGCATAATTCTGCATCGAAATATATATGCATGCACTTCCTTTGCATAAAGTGATGCCCTAGTTCTCTTCCGCTACGGGGACGTTCGTAAACTTCATAACGCAAATTTTTAACATGTGTCACATAGGCACGATATCATTGCATGATGTACATTTGTAACTATGCATTTGGATGGAATTAATCAAAATTATGTTTTGCACTCGGATCAATTATAAAAAAATATGCACAACTAAAAATATCTAAAAATAAGTAAGCACGTACATATATACCTATGTTGATATTTACACTCTTAACGGTTAAGCCTATGTAGGTATTATTATTCAATTCGTAAATATGTCCTTACATAGTCGGACCATAAGTTCTCGCAAATGTATTTCCGGTGTTAAATCACAAAGTATTAGAGCTATTTGTTAGAAATTTTTATAAATGAACAAGGTATTAATACTGTTCAAAAATCATAACTTCGTATTCAAGATTTCGTCCACGAGCTTGTACACAAGACATAAAATTTATGTACCGTAAAAACTCAAATAGTAGCCGTGCTCAAATAGTAGCCGGGTCTACTTTCATGATTTTGTAAATAGTGACCGTGCTCAAATAGTAGCCCTGCCCAAATAGTAGCCTTATTCGAATAGACGCATCTCTATTTCAATACAACCACACTTCTTGACAATTCATTAAGATAATTAAATAATAATTCAATATAATCACAATTACGCACTATAGAAACGATGAGTTGATGACAAAACACGAATTTATCTCATCCAAAAAATCATTGAAGAGCAGTTCGAGCAGAATAATATTCCAATGAACTATGGCTCTAAAGGCAAAATTGGTGTTGTTATTAAAATTTAATTTGAGTTTGATTCAGGAAATAAAAATCATAGTCGTATGCAAATAGTAGCCGTGTCTCTCATCATAATTTTATAAATAGTGACCTTGCCCAAATAGTAGCCTTGCCCAAATAGTAGCCTTGCTCAAATAGTAGCCGGGCCCTAGCCACCGATTTAATAAATAGTAGCCCCCGGCTACTATTTGAGTTTTTACGGTAATTCGTGACGGCCACTGTTCGATCACGGCACGCACCGTATATGATACCAACATCACCGAGCTGGATAGAAAACTTGGTCAAGATGGTGAATATATTAAACGCCGAAAATAATGTATGATGTATAATATACATGATAACTTACATATATATACATTGCATATAGGTTATCATGATATCTGTCTGTCATTAAAAATTGGAACAAGTACCACCCCCACATTTTTTTGTGGGTAAGTTAAGTATCTATACTTGCTGAAAAAAGTAAAAACCAAAATGCATACATATTTATTTATATTAACATATCCCTGTGGAGTCGGACACATGTGATATGAAATTGAGCAGGACTGGATGGACATAAATATGTAAAGTGTTTCTTAATGCAAAAACCCTTTTTACCAGATTATAACTTATACATACTTAATGTGTGAGAAAGGGTTAAATTTTGTTTCCGTCACTGGAGAAATCGGATTCTTGGAATTTGTATCTATAAATGTTACATACTCATAACAACAACAAGTTGTTGTTGTCAACAACCCTAAAAATATGCAGTACCGGCCACTCTAGATTAAAAAATGCTGCCCGATGATATGTATCATCATCACTGTGACTGGTAAAACCCTTGCAAGGTTTAGTGGACCCTTGGCGTTCCCTTCCTTTGGTTAATTTTCCATCCAGAATTTCAGTCCTTTCGGGCAACCCATATTTTTCCTTGGCTTTTCAAAAATAAATCCATCGAAATTATAAATGTCACCCCCACCAGAAAGATGCGTAAGTATTTACATATTAAGGCATTTCACGTCAGCTTTCGTAATTCCGTAACCACGTAAAGTAACGAGGATAAGTTTGCGAATAAAAAACGTGACATTTATTTTCGTAAGGTTTTGTAACTTCGTGAGCAAAAATTACCTTCGAGTTTTTTCGAATTTGCGGCAAAAGTTTGCACGAAGTTTGCGTAAATTGACGTGGTTACGAAGGCTGACGTTAATTCTTTCAGTCATTAGTTGAAAATTTGCCAGGATTTCAAAAAAATATTATTTCCAGGACACTCTTCCTACTCTGCGCCAAATGTCGCAAGAAGCATGGGACATCGTGTCGACAAGGTTGCGCGACGACCACATGACACGACGGCTAAGTACATATCTTTTTTTCTTAATTGACGAGTTAAATCTAATCCATGGATAAAAATTTAGGAGACGTTTTCGAAACGTATTACCTCGACTTTACCGTTAAAGAAGCGTCACTCATGGCGAAGCGATATTATTACGCGATCCTCCGAGTGTCAGAGGCGGGAGAGGACTGTAAGTTTTTGAAAATTTGTGAAATTGAAATTTCATATTATGAAATTTCAATTTAAAATCGAAATTGTATATATACATGCACATATTTTACTTTAAGTAAACCCCTGGTTTGAAGAGTTTGATGTGATGGGTAAGTCTACAAACGCCATATTTCTAAATTTCTAAATTTAAAAAATAACATTTTTAAAATTTAAAAATTCAAAAAACATAATTTTTTTCAAAAATTGCAAAAATTCATCACATTTAAATATAAATATGGGAAGAATATTTGCGAAGACTAGATTTTCGCGGTGGCGGCGGCGGTAGCGCGTACAATCGGCCGCGTTGACCTCACTTCATCCACGATTGACCTCTAACTAAACTAATTTTCTGCAGATGAGAACCGTTTGGAGGCGAAAAAGGTAGCTCGATTGAAACGCGTCGTGGACATTTTAAGGACCGCGCTGACCAAAAAAATCAGCGAAATTGCTGTACAAGACTTGGAAGACGCTTTCGAACCAGAGGTCAAAGAGCGCATCAAGAAACTCCCATTGTCACGAAGAAAAGCGTTCTACTACGCAAAAATCTACGTCAAAAACCTCCACAATTGCACACCAATTGAAGAGTCTCTGTACCGGGTGTAAAATAAAATATTGAGGGTATTCATTATTCCTCGGTATCGTAAAATAGCTTACCAAGAAAAAACAAGGGGACAGCCCTCGTAAGAATCGTAACCTTATTTTTAACCGAAAAATCTTACTCTGCTTACAAAAACTCGTAACTTATTTTACGATACGAATAAATAATGAATACCCTCAATAAACAATTGGACATACTTACGTATTATTGCCTTTATTTTGAAAAATTGTATGGGGCCGTCCATAAATTACGTAACGCAAGAGGGGGGGAGGGGGGGTCATTGGAAGAGCGTTACGAATTGTTATGTAGGGGGAGGGGGGTATAACAAATTTGTTACGTAACGCATTTCATAAACACGATTAAAAATTGGATTGAACTAATGTCATCCAGAAGGTTTCAGTGTACGCATGTAAATAAGCGTTTTTCATTATGGTGCGCAAATTAAAAGAAGAGTACAATGCTTGCCTACTTGTAAACCATCATTCCTCCACAGTGACCTTGGAGGGTAAGTTCCACGATTAATTGAGCCTTACATTTAAGATGCGAATTTGATCGGAATTTGTCGATCACCTGAGCCCCAACGAGGTCACTGGGAGGCATGATGGTTGTCAAGAATTGTACTCTTCCTTTAATGGTGGCGGTGGCACCATAATTTTCCGAGTGCAACTTGACTTGACAAAAGGTTCAATTGTGAGTCTTAGTAAAAGTTGAGAGACCTGTAAGATTTACAATTTCCATTTCTTGTCGAATATGAATAAGGTTGTTCTTGAACAAGAAATTCACAAAATTCTGATTTATCTAGCAATTTAAAATAAATAGAAGCAATGAAAGCGACACTTGTTTACACAACCTGGAACAATTGAAAATTTTGCAAGTGACTGTTAAAGAAATTACCTGCGGTGAAATCAAATTTACGTTACGTTACGAAGGGGGAGGGGGGGTTTAAAAAATGACGATTTTTGCGTTACGTAATTTATGGACGGCCCCTATGAAAAACGGCTAATTTTTAACTAAATTATTTCATGGATAACAAATTCTATGGTAAGTTTATGACTTAAATGAATTATTTATTAGTATCCACACTTTTTTCTGCGGTTTGTAACTTTTAGTCCGAAATTATAAATTCGATAAATCTTTAATAAATTATAAACATTTTTCATAAAATTTACTTAAAACGGGGTAATTTTTAAACAATGAGCGTCAGCCTTCGCATATTTTACAGTCGAGGTAACAAGACTTGTGTAAACAGGATATTCATGACTCGTTCGTATCCCTGGTACATATTTTTCGCATCGTAAAATAAGTTACGCGAGTTAAGAAATTTTGTAAAGGAAGTAAGATTTTCTCGGGAAAAACACCGTTACTAAGGTTACGATTATTACAAATGATTGGATCATATGCAATTTTAGTGGAAAAACGAGGAAAAGTTTGACCCCTTCTTATTGCTTCGTGAGCTATTTTACGATACTAAAGGACACGAATAAATAAATGAATACCCTAAACATTTCATGCATCAAATAAATTGGTATTATTTAATAGTTAATCTCAATCATGTTTTTAACAAAGTATAGAATAACCTACGCAAGCCAATGAAAACATTTAAAATTTGTTAGAGTAATAAATAATAAGCGTAAATCTCTTCTGGAAACAATATGTTTGCTATTTTTGTTAATTAAATGAGTCCAATTTTATACTTAACTACAAATAAACTATAATTTTAACGCGAGCGTAGTTTATCGTCTTCACTTTCATTCTCCCGTTAACGAGCTTGTGGTCGAAATATCGCTGTTTTAAGCTCTTCTCTCAAATCCTCGTGCGTTCTTAAGTGCCGGATAAGCGGCCCCGTTCCGCCCATGAAGTAAGAATTGCTGCGAGTAAAAATTGTTCTTTTTTGTGACATCCTGTTTCATAATTAGTTAATTAATTTACGTAATTAAATATTTTTCATACCCGCATCGCTTACAAACGTATTTCTGTAGAGTCTCGTCTAAGTCGTAATAGGTGTAGACTTTTGACCACTTCCTGCCTGGAATTTACATAAATAAATCAGTAGTGGCATCGTCGTCGTAATTGATGTCAAATTCAAATTGGGGGTCAATCGATATAAATTTAGGTTAAAATTTACCAAATTGACTCTTTCTCGGCAGCATATCTTCTTGTCGGGCCCCCCGGCCCTTTTCTGCCTTCCGGGCAGCTACTGTAGCAGCTCTTTTTTCCTATGGGTTAACGATAAGGTGAGGTCAAGGTCAACTTTTTGGTGCTCAAATGGAACGTAAACGAAAATTGTCTACCTTTGTCCCCTGTCCCAGCTGATCCTCAGTTGCAGGTACGGACTTCCTGGCAATTTGGTTTTTGAAACGTTTCCCTTCAGGGGGTTTGTCAGGGCGGGTAATTTTCTCGACGAAGAGACCATCATCCGTAGAAGTGGATTCGTTCGCAATTTGAAGACTTAACTTTTCTTCGTGGTCGTCGTCACCGTCTTGTTCTTCTTCGTCGTCATTGTCGTCATTCCCGTTTCTCGCTCTGAAAGTTAACGTTTCTGTGGCACGTGGCGACTTCCTATCGGTGACTTTAGCCCGTTTTCTTTCAGGGTGCTTGATAAGTTTTCCGGAATTATCTTCATCCATAAAATTGTCTGCTATTCAAAGAGAAATTTTAGAAAAATTGGGAAATTTCAACATTGCCCTTGCAAGAATTTTTTGGACGCTTACCTTTAAAGGGTGGGACTATCAGATTCCCAATATTTTTCATTACGCCCCCGCTTTTTCCCTCGGGAGATGGATTGGCTTTCCTCTTCCGTCTATTGATGGTGAGGGGAATTAGGAAAGTATCGGCCTGGGGAGGTGAAGAATTATTGACACTTTCGGCGCCATAATTGTCGTCGTTGGCGATTCGTTCTTCTTGTCCGTACAGGGCCGTAGAGTGTTCTTTGTAATAATTATGGTCATTGTGAGGTGAATTGGTGACAAGTGCGACACTTTCGACGTCATGACCGATTTCTTCTTCTTGTCCGTACACGGCTGAAGAGTCGTCCTCCGCCCGCTCGTCGTTGTTACCGTTGTCGTACTGATAACTCCCGCTGTACGATTGGTAAAATGAGGCAGGGATGTTGTCCTCATCGTCACCTTCACCTTGGTGATTAGAATAGTTGTCGTCATCGAATGCCGGGACATTGACGTCGTCAGGCTCTAGTTCGTACACACTTGTGACGACGGGCAAGCTGTCCTGTCCCCAATCGTCAATTTCGTCCTGGTCACCTTGTTCTCTTTGATCATTGAAATCCTCTCGTTCCTCGAAGGAAGGTTTGCCGTCTTCTCCCCAGTGGACGGAGACTCCTTCGTCGCCAATTTCGACATGGTCGTCATCGTCGTCGACTTGCTCTCCTTCATCTTTGATGTCATCGTCTTGCTCCTCATTCCTTTCGACGAGTTCGTCACGATACTGGAGCGATCCATCGGTGTGGAGGAAGATTATGTCCGCATTGGGGCTAGAAGCTTTCAAGGTTCGAAATTGACTAAAATCTAGACCTGTGTATTAAAAAGATGGGAAAATTTACGTTTAAATTCGAAAAATTCATTTAGTTTGACACATTAGAATTCATAATTTGACAGCTTTTGGGGTAAATTAATTTTTTAAAGTGATAAACAATTAATTTTAAAACTTTTACCAAATTTTAGTTCGATATATTCCTTGAGAAGGTCGAGTTGCTGCCCGAGCTGGTTGATTTGGTGGATGAAGGCTGGCTCCATGTTAACCTCTTCATCGGTAGGTACCTTCTAAATGGTAGGAATTGCAAAGGCAAGGAGCCGATAAGTAATTAAATTGACAAATTGACAATTTTTTTCTAGAGAGAGTAAATTGCAATTTACAAGTGAACGAAGAGTATGAAAAATGCGCTGTTGCTTGGTTGATAGTGAGATTTGAGATGATGACTGAAACAGATTTTTTTTTAGATTACCGTAAATGTAATGTACTATTGCTCATGCACAATGAGAAAACTGAATTTTTTGTCATTTTCTGGTAACTTGGTATGCAAAATTTTGGAATTTGGCCAAAAGTCTTAAAATACAGGAAAAAACAGAAATATGATCGAGAATAGGAATATGTGATATGTCCCGAAACCCGAAGATATGAGAAAATATGCTTCGACCAATGTGACCTTGTGACCTACCCAGTGATCGCGAACATTCTCAGAAAGTTTGAGGGGTGTAGGTCAATACATGGAAAAAATCTTATTGCATTCATATCCGACGTATGTTTATGGGTGACTATTTAGATTTTTGTACTACTTTTGTGTTAACAAAACAACTAGACAACCAGTTCAAGTTTTTCTCACAAAAGATGACCACCAAGATGTTCAAGTGTCCTTAAAAACAAGGGGATTGCATAAACAATGTCAGCAATTTTATGTATAACGGGTCGAATTCATGCTATAGTTTCTGCATTAATTAGAAGATAGATAAATAAGTGGTTCCGGGGTCATTAACATGCATTAAAAACCAGCCACATTTCTTGTGCATAGCCCCAAATAGAAAATCTCCCCCTTTTGTTGACCAACTTGCACATTTAATCCACGGCACGTTTCACCTCCTTGAAAAAGACGTATTTGTACACGTACGTACAGTCCTGGGCAAAACGAAGTGAAGCGATATCTTTGTCTCTGAATTGTCAGTGGCGTAAATTTGCGACCAATTAGGGCGACCCGAATTCAAATAATATGTAAAATAGTCTAGCAGAATTAATATTGGGGGTCACCTCATTTGCATAAATCTCACTATGCCCATTTATCAGCGATACGGACTTTCCATATTGAACAAACTCTGTGTCTCGTTAATGAGTCAAAATATGCAAATGAGGTGACACGCAACAATAATTCTACAGTAAGTTTGTATAATGTTCTAAAACAATTGAATTTCTGATATGAAAATCACGAAGAGAATTCGCTGCTACACATTTAAAAATATTAAGACACTTAACCACACAAAATTATGAATTAAATCGAAATTCTATAGTAATTAACGTCATGCTAACCAGTTTCATGGTCATGCTCAAGTATATAATTGCAATTATTTCTAACAAATAACTACCCAACTATTTTTCGCAACCATATCTTAAACATGTTTTTAATAATTTAATAAATATGTAATTTTATATAATTAATGTCATACAGAAAGTTGTTGAGGGCCACTTTCTCCCCATTTATCCCACTGCGCCCGTGTTTATCCGTAACCTTGAACTTTTTTGTGACAATATGGAATATGGATCATACATAGGTGCTCTGCTTTTGTAATAAATAGCTTGCTAAATTTTTGAAACGAGGACAGTCGCTTATCCTCCTAACCTATCGACACTTACATATTTTTTATCCGATCCACAATTAATTATTGCTCGAGATGGATACAAACTCGAGTACTTACTACGTCTTCGACCAAGACATTCCCATGCCCCCCATCGTTTGGCACGACTTGCTCGTCGGCCTCGTAGTTTTGGCAGGGTTTTGCATTTTATTCCTTATCTCCGCCGTAGTTTCGTTCTTCTATATGATGAACAAGCTAAGAATCACGTAAGAAGTGGGAGATTTATTCACTTTAAATAATCCAGTATTAAAATAATACCAAGCGGTATTCAATTCATATAGGACTGTACCAAAGTAATATCCTGTAGAATTAGCTTGGTATAAAAGTTTTACCAAGTCGGTAGCTAATTTTGATACCAGGCGGTAGCAATTTTAAAACTGAGAAATCAATACCTGCCTGACTACATATGCAAAATTTCTAAGTGTTGTAAATTTAATTTTTGCAAAAATGCATATAATGCTATATACTCATTTTTTTACAAATTTATTACAGTACAGAAAACATTCGTCGTGCCGATGAGGAAGACCGAATGGCTGGATGGCCCGTGGGGGGAGGAGGGGATGATCATGAGTCTGCCCTGCAAGCATTGGTCCGGGCGTCGAATGTAATTTTAGACAATCATGTACATTTTGCATTATATATTTATTACAGATATGATATCGTCTTATGAGAATAATTGTTGGAAAATTTCCATTTTTTTCAGGTTGTCGTACTCGACATGGGTGGGGATGGGGGTAATGTGGCACCACCCCCGTACACTTCTGGGGAGAGGAGGAATGGTCGTTCCCACGAAACCACAGTTTGAAGGAATCTGGTCACGTTTCCATATTTCCAGGGGTGCGGGTGCTTTTAAGGGAAAAAGAAGAATTTAACCAACATGTCTGGAAATATTGTGTCGGTCCTGTACGTAATTCAGTGTGAGAAAAGTTTCCCATTCAAGTTTCCCAAAAGTTTCCCAAACAAGATTTTCAAGTCTTCGTTCATAAGAATTTTGAAGCAAAATTTAAGTTTGCCCATTTTTAGCCGACGAGAAAAATAATTTGGCAAACGTATGTACTTATTAACCAAATATTAACCTTATTTACTACCTTATTTATAGCCTTATTTATTAACGTTGAGGGTATTCACATGCCATTGTCTTGGTACCCTCAGTATCGTAAAATAGTTAAGGAAAAAACAAGGGATCAAGCTTCGTGAAATCGTAACCTTAGCAGAGCGATTGCTGACAGCAAAATTTTACACTTCTTAAAAAATCTCATAACCCATGTAACTCATTTCACGATACGAAGAATACTAAGGACACGAAGGAATCATGAATACCCTGATTGTACGTATTTTCATTACCCACTTTCCACTTGTTTAACTTTATTTATAGTCAAGTTTGTGACTAATCGTTACCACGTGTACATACATTTGTGCTCGTACCGAATTACTACGGTCATTCATTATTTACATTATGTACTGATACATGCATTAACAATTTTTCTCCTCAATGCATACATACATACATTTTCATAGGTGATGAATTATTATGTTTGATATGTACAATTTGTGTTATATAAATCTGTACTTATCTTATAACTCATATGTAGATTAGAACGTACATACATACATATGTAAACCTATCCAAGTTTGCATACCAAAATTGCAGAATATTTAGCACTTTACGCTAACAAATGTATGCAAAAATTTACATACTTATCCACATAAATACGTGCTTCTATGTACATACATACATACATACATACATACATACAGTCAATGGAAAAAGTATTGGCAACCCCCACGCCAGCTAAATAAAATTGGCTATAACCATGGAATGCATCATACAATTGGCATGAAAATTCGTACCCATTTAGCAAATATAATGTAGTTTTCGATTATAATCATGATTTATTAATTAAAATTAGATAAACACAGTTTTTAAATAATTTGTTGGAAAATTTGCAAAATTTACCCGCAAAAAGTATTGGCAACCCTTAACTTAAAAAATCATAAATCAAAGAAACGCCAATTTTATTATGACAAACTGCTTCTAGTATTACGTAGCACCTCCCCTCGACGCAATACGAGCACAAATACGCCGTGGAATTGATTCAACAAGTTTCTTTACAACGCTTTTCTATATGGCTGCCCACACTTCCTTCGAACTTTTGACAAGCTCGTTTTTCGAAGAGTGGTTTCCCACCAGTCCCTCTTTTCTCAATCCGGACAATCAGAATCACATCGGGAGACTGCAATCAACGAAAGAAGCTTAACCTTTTCGATCTCCAAAACCTTGCATCGTTAAATTGGCTACATGTTTGGGGTCACTGAATTTTCGGAATATAAAATTCCTTCATAGGTCAGATTTTTATCAAATAATTTCAAATTATCGTTTAGAATGATTATTTGGACCTCATTGGTCATGATTCCATCGATAATGACCAGCTACCTACGCCACGACCTAGTCATTTAACCCCAAACCATAATCGCTCCTCTTCTGTGTTTAGCTGTCATAGGAACATATTCGTTTTTCTGAGCCTATTATGGCATCCGCCAGACTTGAACCATTCAATTGGCTCCGAATAAGTAAAATATGCTTATGTCAGACCAGCAGAACCTTTTTCATTCATTGGAAGTCTATTCAGGGTGGTATTTAGTCCATTCGAATTTATTGAGTTGGTTCGTTTTGGGGACCCTCGCGTCGGTCGGGCTTCTGGACCCTGAAACCCTATAGCATGATTTTTGATTGATCACAATATTGCATGATATGTTGACGCCACAGTTGGTTCTCAAATTCAACATGGTTTTGGGAGCTGAAATCTTCCGATCTCTAGTGATAATTTGCTTGATTCATCAGTGGCTCGTGGGCGTAGGTGACTTTTTTCTTCCGCACCATGGAAAAGTAGAAACTGAGATTGTCATTTTATATTTCTTGGCTACGTTTTCAATAGTAAATATGGAGAAGTATGTTTTCTCTTTGAATTTTCGATAAGAAAGCTTTTTTGTGAAAGAGACATGATTATTTCTCGCGGCGCCAATACAGCTCGTTTGGTGTCGCCATTTTGCCTCCAGACAACATAACTGTAGACTTAAAATGTAGCTAACGTCATATTTCCTCACCAAATTAACTTACCGTAATGAAATGTGGTAGCTGATTAAGAAAATTGTTTTGCGTAATTAATTTGGCCACATGTTGCCAATACTTTTTGCGGGTAAATTTTGCAAATTTTCCAACAAATTATTTAAAAACTGTGTTGATCTAATTTTAATCAATAAAACATGACTATAATCGAAAACTACATTATATTTGCTAAAGGCCTACAAATTTTCATGCCAATTGTATAATGCATTCCAACGTTACAGCCAATTTTATTTAGCTGGCGTGGGGGTTGCCAATACTTTTTCCATTGACTGTACATACATACATACATACATATGTACACACACAATAATATATGTACATACATTCCTAAATATGTTATTGCTCTTTTATTTGCGACTAATAATTTTAATACAATAGCGTAACCAACATATGTACATATGTATGTACATAAGAAATACTTTCTTCCAAACTGGGACAACCCTGAAAATATAAGTATTTATCCATAATTATTGCAAACTCGGGTAGAAATTTTCTTGAGATTAGGCTTACCTTGGACTGCGTATGCACTGTAATTGGAATATAATTTACAATAAAATGAAATAAAATCATCTTTGCTTAAATCCTTTAAAAGTTTGACTAATTCCAATTCATACTTCTTGCGTATCTACATATGTATGACATAGTTACTAAATACATACATACGTCTACAAATACAAAAAGATTAAATTTTAATATAGACTATTCCACATTAAAAATTGTACATTGGATAATTAACTTTTCAATTTACACTGAAAAGAATACATTAAATCTTACTTAAAAAATCCAGTCACTATTAAAATCATTGTAGCATCATCGATATGTTACAAATTTCATTTGTATCTTGGTTCTAAATATTGAGCATACATACAGATATTTGCATAATACACAAATATGCATATTATGTATGCACTCATGACAACATCTTATACATCTAAACATATTTACATAGCTTGGCAACTCATTTAGCAAATTTCTGATGCGCACACCAAAATTTGTGTCTTGAGGGGATTCGCAACTCTAAATAATCAATCTATAAAAGTTTGATTATTTCCACGATTTTCTACAATGTCTCTCTCTATATAGTAATTAGTTTGCAAAATTAGTTTCCGATATATGTAATAAAGATGCTCAGTTCCTGAGTAAATTTGAGAAACAATCCCAGATTTTTGCCAGCAAAAGTTTTTGCGATATTTCAAAAAACTTATGTTACTACACTTAATTGGCGGGATGTGCGAAGGTTGACATGTATACGCTCATTATTTTTTATACATACAACACCTTAACTTAATCCCATACCCATAAGGCCATAACCATCCTTTCTTCACCATCTTAATAAATCCCATCCCGAAGAAATACACCTGTTTCCTCCCACTTTCCCCGCAATCGTACCACACCCACTCCGCCATCCATACCATTCCGTCCACCCCTACGCACAGGGCCCACAAGGCAAATATATACTTCATAATGTGCAGCGAAACTGGTTCCGCTTCATGGAAAATGATCTCTTTCTTCCCACCGGAAATCAATTTTGCTAAAAATCTTCCCATCAATTCAGGTTTGTAATTGTCCATGAAAGAAATTTGATGCAATATTTTCTCCAAGTTTTCCCACCCCTGCAAAATTCCAGACTGTGACAACTGACCAAATTTTGTGTAGAGTTTGTCCTGCATAAAATTCTTGGCGCCTTCAACAAAATAGTTCATGGAGAATGGAGTTTCCACCAATTTCTCCATTACAAGTCGACCTGTTCAGAATATAAATAATTCTTCATTCAAAATTCATACTATTTATAAATGGATAAAAACTACTTATTCATTATTCATTCATTCAAAATTTGAAAATAAATATTAATTTTTTATTCGTTGCATCCCAATTATGGATTTTTTCAATAAACCTCCCGTATTGAGCATAGCTTGAAAAATGAATAATTTATAAAATTATTCATGAATATGAAATGAATAAATATTTATTCGATTTTCTTTCATTTCAAATTTTGAAAATATTATCCATTCGGTATTCATGAATTTATTGAATAATGAATGAATAATTTATTCATTATCTTTTAAATGAATGGATCTGACCTCCAATCATTTTCATCAGGTTGAAATAATACTCTAATAATACTATAATAATGGCACGATCTAGAAAGGCGAACGTTTCGTGAACCGCGAGGAGAGTCGAGTTTTTACCGCCAAAATATGGCTTAGATTTTGACACATGATCGAAAAATGTGTTATTCAAACGGTTAATGCATTTCAAGTTGGGATGAAATTGCGCCATCAAGCTGTCAAATTTTGTCGCCAATGTTTCCGAAACCTCTGGAATTATTTTATAATTCATCATACAGGGTAAATCCATGCCGATAGTAGATTCCGGCATTACGTGCATCTTTGTGTTCGTAACGGTCAAAAGATTCGATTTAACCAGGTCCTCAAACGTTTTTGGCACGTCGGGAAGATTTTGAACCGTTAAAACAGCAAAAATTTCTCCCTTGTACAAATTTTCCATTAAAATGTATCCCCCGAAAAAGCAGAATGTCATTGATGAGATGGGGACCTGTTCCCGGTAAAATATTTGGTCCAACCCGGATCCGAGTTGGCCAAGAAATAAGGAAATCATGGATACAAACTCGGGAACTATCGAAATAACGGGCGTCAAACTATGTTCCCGATTTCGGTACATATTTAGACCCGCGATAAGAACGCAAGATAATAGCAGACAAGACCACGTGAACCGATTAAAGGGTGAGAAAAGCGCGCCAACATCATCATTCCCGCCAATCGGAGAAGATGGGATCTTGGTCGTAACGGCGAACACAAAGTTGTCAAGGGCCATCTGAAACATTCCACTAAACAGATGCAACCTGTCCGAACTGAGCAGTATTTTGAATTCTATAAAACCAATCCTAACTCCCGCGTTTTTTGCGCGCATGATAGGAAGCGTCGTAACGTTATAGGTTTCTTTCAAAACGGAGAAGATGCAATACTTGATTTGACCTCCTTGACGATTCAAGCGGTAAATACTGCGAGCGCAATCTCCCCAATGTGGGAAATACCCGGGACGATCCGGTGGTGTGTAATCAACCAGAATGCTGCCTTGTAGATTTTTGTTTATTTTGTCCCACGCCGCCTGTAATTCGACAAGGGTGATACTTCCGTGTCCTCCCCTTATACTTACCTATCAAAAAAAAATTATTCATTCAAAATTCATTCAGTTTAAAAATTGAAAAAAATATTCATTCCTTAATCATTTATGCAAAATTTTAAGGTATGCAAATAAATACTTATTCATTTTCTATTCATTTAATCTCAAATCTCCTTTATTAAATGAATTTCGAAATATACCCCATAGCGTGAAAAATGAATAATGAATAAAATTCTTCATTCTTCATGAGTATCAAACGACTAAATATTATATTCATTAAGTATTCACTCACTCAAAAAATTCGAAAAAAATATTCATTCAATATACATGAATTTACTGAATAACAAATGAATAATTAGTTCCTTTTGAATTAAAAAATAAATGAATGTGAACAGGTAAGGTATAATAAATACTTACGAGTCGAATATCCTCACGGGTAATTTGATTAAGGTAAAATACGATTTTGTCCTGCTTACTTATCGAGTACAGGATTAATACCGATATTTCTAAGAGTTTGAGAATTACGTGAGCATAGTGCTTTTCAGATAGTTTTTGAAGGCTGGATACATCAGCGAAGATGTATTTTGATTTGATCCCTTTCACAATATTTGTCAGGAGTTGGGTTGTTGGCAGGTTATGTGATGATGATGGCAGGATGGAAATAAATTGTGGGGAGGATTTAGATGGGTATGGTGTCATTATCTTCGTCATGTCATGCCCACCTGTCTCGATAAGTAAGGGATTCTTAACATCCCGAAAAAATTTGGACGCATCTCTGTCCGAAACTGTGACGAAGTGAAGGACATATTTTTCAGAGAAGAAGTCCGGCGTGGTCATAAATTTTGGCGGGAACGTGGCGCTACGGACGATCCGTGCGTAGAGGATAAGCTCTGTCAAGTGAATAATCTCTGCAGATTTCATTGTGACGAATTTTCGCTTTTAATTTATTTGAGGGTCAAAAATCCATAATTCACATTTTTACGTATGTAAATATGTCCACGAAATCAAGGAAATGCAGATATTTATGCAGATTAGTATTTACTTACATAAAAAACAACTCTTCCCACGTTTTTAGTTCCTTGTTGTCAATTATTATAGTGACTTGTGTATACTCTTATCGAAATGGTATTGAATCACTACCTACCGAAATGCATATACCGATATGCAACTGAATGACTTCACATGCCCGGTAATAACGCGCATTTTGTGTAAATGCAAATACATACGTACATACGTATGTACATATTATGTACACTATATCATTTCATCCACGAGCAACTTCCCAATGAACAAATCAATACGTACTTAATATCCGTCTGTACATATATTAATGTCCAAAACTAATTTATTTCGAACGCCATAATTAATAAGTTTCGAATACATATAATTTATTTTCGTGATGATGATTTTACATGTACGGGATGCATACTTTCTTGACGAATATGTAGCTGTACATACATATGTAGGCAAACCCATTTCCTCGGATTAAATGAAAAACAGGATGTTAAAATTTCCACGTGGAAATTCCGTACAAGGAGAACATGCAAACTGAAACTTGTAATTCATATGTAAAACCCAATGTGTATATGCACCTATTTATTATGTGCTGACTATAAAAAATGGTCTCAGTCCATGCACACGTCAATATTTTGTCTCATTTCTTCGTAATCTCATCTTAATTATGTTAGTTACGATCTAAAAAATGCCACGGGCAAGGAAAACTTGCTTGTTTACATACTGCATTTCATGAAAAAAACTACAACCTTCTCACCCACCATGACTGGACATTGGCCGTGGAAGCAGGGGAACAGGGGGACATATTGTCTCCTAAGAAATTCTGTAAAATCGTATCTTGTCCATGTTTATATGTATGTTCACTGTAAATAATCTACTTCCATAAAGCGTTAGTGTTAAGTTCTGCCTGGGTCCCTGTGGCTCTCAATGCAAATTGCCCCGTAGAGGAGACAAAGAAGGACGCGGAGCAACGGTTGCATGCATGAATTTTCTGCATGAGTCTCACTTCGCCTGCACGTGACTTTCACGTACGCTTGCCATCAATCTCAAATTAAATGTCTTTGTATATTTGCAGTGTGCAAGTAAATTGAGTGAGTGAGTAGTATACATACATACATCACTCATCAATAGTGGTTATCATGATAAGTGATCTTGATAAACACTATTAATTAATTATTTTAGTTTGAGAAACTCCACCCACAGCGAGTGGCATATCAATTCGAATGTATTTTTTACGCTGAATCCAACGCCATTAATGGTTTTGACCTCCGAGGCCCCCGTGACCTTGCCGTGACCGTGGTGTCCAAATATGGCTTATTCGTTATGTCGCATATCAATTCGAATGTATTTTTGATGCTGAATCCGAATCCGTCAATAGCTTGGCGTTAATTGTAGAAGTTAACGGGGTTTATGGAACTTAACGGGAGCGTGAAGCGTGGGAATTTAAATAGTTAGCTATGCAGTTACTCCCACGCGACGGGAATTTAAGTAATTAACTATTCAACTACCCCCACAGGGGGAAATTAAATTGTACTGTGACCAGGTTAATTAAAATGCAGTATGATTTGGGCAAACCCTCACTCTGATGTATGTATGTAGTATGACAAAGTCTTCACTGCGAATTATTTAAAGTATAGTATGACGGATTTTTCGCTTTGGGCACACCCCCCACTCTAGAACCCGGCCTTGGCCGGGCTATACGCTAGTCTGGTAATAAACATTACCGAAAAGCACAAGTATATGACTCTACCAAAGTGGTAATGATAAGTTGTACCGTGTGGTAGTGGCTTGGTAATAAAGTTTTACCATTATCGTAGCGAATTTATACTACGTGGTAAAACATTATTACCAAATTTATTACCGAGAAATTATTACCTGTGTGACTTCACCGAATTATTAAGTGTGTAGGTATGGCGCTACATACTCTTGTTATATATCTCATAATTCCAATGTCCCCACACGTCCCCCCTCAACTTCCGACGCCACGATGAGGACTGGATGAGAAATTGTTCGAACATCACAGGCAGTATGATACTCCCAGCCGATTAATATATAAGACAGTTTTAAGGATAACCACCTCGTTTTTTTGTGGCTTTCTGAAAATGAGTATATTTTTATGGACATACTTAACCATTTATTAGCACGTATTTAGATAGTTGCACGCACACAAGCACGTGACTCATGAAGAAAAATATAAAACTCGAAGACATTACTTTATGAAGATAAGTATGGAGTATTCATACAAAAACCTCACAATCTCGATAATGGAAAAAATAATATTTATTTAATTAACTTGGTTTAAAAAATCTGGACCAAAATTCCCTAATCTTATACTTGTACTTTAATATATGTATGTACATATATTTACATATTTACTTGCATAAGTAAATTGTGCATGCAAATATGTAAGGCGAAACCTGTTCGTCATATTCAGAGCGCGGATATGTATCTTTTTTCAACTCTTTCATTTTACAACGACAAACTGTCGGACTTTGTGGGTGTTTTCCCTTGGTCGCATAGAACACAAAATTTCCAAAATATTTTGCATATTTCTAGGTTGTCAAACATACAAATATTTCCGCTATTATTTAAAAAGCCAGGTAAATACTTTAGATAGGTATTTATAAAAAATGAGAACAAAACAAGCACAAAAAACAAGCACAAAAAACACATACATACATTTGTACATATGCACATATTTAGGAATATAAATTTAACGAAAACATAATATTTTTTTTTCTTTCATATTTCTTAAATATTTTGGGCTTTTTTCCTAAACATTAAATACATATTTCAGAGATTTTTCGTAAATACATATCTGTTCTCTGGTCATATCATTTCCCATTGTATATATGTGCCTGCATATTTAGTGGAATTCACATACATGTTTATCACAATTATTGCACATTTATATATGAACCCAATAATTACCACCACACGCAAGGAGCTCACAATTACTTGGATTAACTACTTAATTTCCTGGATGCATAAAATTATTTCATACTGTTTCCAGATCCTAAAGTGTGACGAAGTCTTGGAAAATTGTTGTCCATTCATAAATTAAAAGACCATGACGGTACAGAAAATCCCCAAAAGTCTCGTCTTCCTCGGAGTTATCATCTTTTGTTTGGGTGAGTTTGTCTCGTAAATATTATACAAATAAACCAAATAAAATAAACCGATTTTAAATTATTCAATGTCTAATCTGCAAAAAATTCGCAAATCTTACTGCAAAACTAGTTCGAAATTTTCTGTTTAAAGATTTTGTTTGCAGAAAAAATTTTCAACATGTCGAGTTTCGAAATATAGGAATTATTTATATTGCTGAAAACATAATTTTCTGTTCTGTATAATTTTATGAATCTTTATCAAAAAAAAATCTTTCAATGCTTGTACGAAATTCGACCTATCAAGAATTCGCTAATTTTATTGCAAAATTAATTGTTCTCTTACAAAGGCGAAATTGCAGAAAGATGACATAATTTTCAACAAATCACCTTTCAAAATGTAGAAATTCTTTTCTGTTCGGAAGCCATTATTACGAATTTGCGAATATTGTCTAATAAGTCCAAAAAATTACAGCCCTCTGCCACGCTCAACCGCACCAGTGCGGCAAGAAATGTTCGGGCGGAATAAGTGCTTGCCAAAAGTGCTGTCGGGATGCGCATTACTCGAACGGTGGGTACTGTCACACCGGTTATGCGGCCATTACATGCAACTGCCTCGGAGTGAAGATAACCACACGACGACCAACACCAACAACGCGACGATACTACGGTTAACATTTTTCTGATGAATATGTGTGTAATTTGCATGGAACTATCTAAATAAATAAAATTATCACAAGAAAAAGTTAATTTCTGTAAAATTCCGGGACAAACATAAATAAATTTTCATAGCCATTTCCTTTGTCATGCTAAATCCCAGTATGAAATAAAATGAACAATTAGTGAATAATGAATAATGAATAAATATGTAACTTTTTCAAGTGTTGAATTAATGAATGGATTTTGCATAAAGAAATATTTTTGTAAATACATAATTAATAACTTTTTCAAATTTTGAATTAGTGAATAAATTTTGCATGAAAAAAATATTTTTTGAACATATATATTTAATCATATGTATTTTGATTAATACTCCAATTTTATATCGAAATTTGTAAAACAAATTTTATTTTATATTGGTCCACTAACTTGTCCATGTTCCTTGACCACTGCGACGACCTCTTCCGCAATGGCGGCAGCCTTCTCGGGATTGTTTGCAATCCAATTTCTGATCGCGGTATTGAATATTTCCATCATATCGACCGGATCCTCGGACATTGTTTCCATGTCGATATCTTTCAAAGCGCCCATGGCCGCAATGAAGGAAAGAGTGGTGAAAAATCCCATCTGGGATTTTATTCTGTAGTCGGCAACAAAGTCCTAAAAGCAAATTACAGGTAAATTCTTTGTTTGAGTGCGAACGAATTATGTAAATAAATGTACTCTTAGAATTCTGGTATGAAAATAATACCAAGTGGTATTTATGTGGTACTGATGACTCTTTGCATAGTTAATACATATGTGTAGTAATAGTTATACAATATAGATAGCAAGTTTCTACGAACCGGTATAATTTTAGTACCAAGCGGTAGCAACTTTAATGCCTGCTTAACTCTGCCTGACTATACCAAATTTCTAACAGCGTATACCACCTTGTATAAGTATGTTGCCTATTTAAGGTTATTCTGTCTCATTCCGGTCGTAATAACGTATTACCTTTCGGCATTGCAATTATGTATATTCTTACCTCAATCGCTGTTGCATATTGACCAAAACGACGTTGCACAACTTACACTGTTAGAAATCTGATAGTATTGATTGATTTAGTGTTATTAAAGTTGCTGTCTCTTGGTATTAAAATTATACCGGTCTGAAAAAATTATCTACCGATACGGTGAAATTTTAATACTGATAGCTATTACTACACCGTATTCCTTATCAGCACCGCTGTAGTAGAGTCGTGCAGGACTACCGCTTGGTATTATTTTAATACTAGTTTCTAAGAGTGTAACCAAGTCAAAAATAATATATGCTCAAATATCTAAGAATAATTACCTCATAACTTATCGGACACTTTTTTCCCCCAAACATGCCAACGGTTGTTTCAAAAGTGTCATAATAATGGCGCAGCAATTCCATAAAATGCGCCCGCCGAATCTTCGGTTGGACGCTGGTGTACATGTAATACCCGATGTCTAAGTTGGGTGATCCTAGCCGGGTTATTTGAAGATCTACGAAGACATGGTCGTTCACTCGACCCGTTTCGGCGTCTTTCTTGAAGAGCATATTGTTATTGTGAAAGTCGCCATGGTTCAGAACCAGAAGCTTCTCGGAATGATTCAGTTTCACGATCGAGGTCACGAGGGGATACGATTTTCCCATGTAACTCGTCAAAGTTTCGACAGCCTCGGCGTCACCTTCGACTGGATGGCCCTGTAGAAATTAATAGGGTTCAATTTTTGTGACAATTTTAAACTTGTAAAAATATTGGACAGAATTAGATTTAATTTACAAGAGTATTATGTAAGTAGTTATGGTACGATGCGCAGAATTAATGAGGGTATTCATAATTTCTTCGTATTCTTCGTATCGCAAAATGAAAAAAGAAAGGGGTCAAGCTTCGTAAAAATTGTGACCTTAGTAATTTTTTGACAGAATCTTACCACGCGTACAAGATTTCGTAACTATCGTAACTTATTTTGCGATACTAATGGTATTTACGAAAGTAATTATTTATGAATACCCTCATACATATCTTTAGATTCTTTGCAAAGTTTTTAGTTACCTTTAGCAAATTAATACATGTTGTTGCTCCATTGTCAAACATGGGTTCCATCTTTAAACAAATAATTTCATGTTTATGTAAATACATAGTAATTTGCTATGTACGTTCCCAAGAATGCATACCATTGGGTCATTTTCCTGCATGAACGCTTCAAAACATTGGCATTCATAGAGCTCTGCAAACTTTTCACTTCCGCCGCATTCCTCTTCAATAAAGGCGTACGTTGCGGCATGGAATTTTGCAAGGTTCCCGAGCACCAGTCTGGAGTCAATGAAATATTAAATTATGTAATTGGAAATTAAGCAATATATCAGAAAATTAACATCATTCAACAAATCAAATCAAAAAAATCATTTGCTCACTCACTTTGCCGTGAATAAGTCTTGCTTGACCTCCTTGTCCAGCATGATAAAGGTGTCGTCAAGGACGAGGTTTTCTAAAACGACCATTTCCTCATCCGCGTACCAACACTTGGGGAAAAGATCCAAGAGTTTTTCACACCTACGCAAATTGTCCAATTAGCGAAATGTGGTAATATGCTTTTAAAAAGGTAGCAAACACTTTAATTCGCCAACTTTACATTAATTGCAATACGCAACCCAGGTAATTACCTAAGTGCACTTCCAGAAATCTGATATAGATAGTCAAGCATGTATACATATTTATACATATTCTCGGCATTTAAGGTGCTACCGCTTGGTGTTAAAATTATGCCGGTCTGTAAAAACTTGCTACCGATCTGGTAAAACTTTAATACCAAACTATTACTTTGCTAGACGGTATTACTTATCAATATTACTTTGGTAGAGTCATACAAACATGAATATGAATACCGCTTGGTATTATTTCAATTTCTAAGAGTGTACATGAAAAATCTGCTCTGCCAAACTTACCCTGCATACTTTCCACAAAATTCTCTTGCCTTTGGTAAAAATTCGGTGAAGAATGACATTTCCTTCTCCATAATCCTTCCCTTCTTCACAAACGCAGTATGGGCCGGATTGGACGTGAACTTCTTTACGAATAGATTCTTATCCTTGACTTCCTTGTCCTTGAACTCGTACCGAAGATAGACCGTGGCTGTCGCCATGTGCTCCCCCTTCAGCTCGGGGGGCTCGGTCATCACGACGTTGTCAACCTCATCCCAGATCCCGTTGGAATTTAGGATGTCCACAAACTTTTGCCGGAGTGGGTCACACAAAACGTCACCCGTACTGGACGGAGCCATTCTTTTAATTGAGGTGAATATTTAAATATGCAAAACAACACGGAACAAGTTTAGCTAAACACTAAGCTCGGTTCGACTCGTGCGAAATATTTTTACACGGACGGACGAGACAACTGTTACGCAAAAAAATGTGCGAGTGTTACATAAATGTATACAAACGTGGTAAGGATGCATGCAAGCATATACATGAACGTATGTATGTACCTTTATAATCACAAAATCAAACAAAAAAACTTCTCCACACTTTTATTTAGGAATTACTCATCGTCACAGCGATCAGATTATGTACGAATTTACATATGTACATATCTTATGCAACATGTGACAGACTTACATATGATGTGATAATGTATGTCAATACTGTCCGGACAAGCAATAAATGCTGCATCATGCAAATTATTACTTAAGCCCGTTCAAAAAATAACCTTGATAAGTTATATAGCCTTTGCATCCGCACACTGTTAGAAATCTGGTAGAGTATCGCAGGCAAGTATTTATGTAAATATGTACTTCTCGGTATTGAAGCTGCTACCGCTTTGTATGGAAATTATGTACACCGAACCATGAAAATTTGCACCTGATATGGTAAAACTTTAGAGCTATTTGTACTACCTTGAAACCTAATGACCCAATTATCTGGGGTGCTTCCATTCTATGAAATAAATAATTAATTAAATAAATACTACTCACTCTTAAAAATCCGGTGTTAATCGTCACGGCGCGGTGTACGCATATTTAAGTTCACCAAATGGCGATATTTTTTTTTCACTGCATGGTGACAAATTATCCCTGACTTGTTTAATTTTTATCACCATTAGGTAACCATTGTATGGTGAAGTCACATGCATATGTACATATGCACACCGTTTGGTGACGATTAAAACCGGGTTATTATGTAAGACTGCACGGTATCATACTTGTCAATAATACTTTAGTAGAGCCATATATATATACATATAAATACGGCTTGGTAATACCAAGTTGGTATTATTTTAATACTGGATTTCTAAGAGTGGGTTTTTCATATAATTTTTCAATTTGTTTCGGCCTCCATCATCACCAGGAATGATCAAGTTGTGGGATGAAACAATAATTATTTTGTCCTTGGCTATTGACACGTGTGAATGGTTGTCAAGTCCATGGAGAATCATGCAAAAGGAATGATTTTATTTTACTAAATTGTGTAATATGTATTTGTTTGTGTGCATGTGAATTGTACAAATAGCATCGAGGAGAAATAAATAAAAAATGCGTACATTGTTGGAAATCTGGTACAGTAGATATGTATGCACGGATGTATTGATTTCTTGATATCAACATTGGTAGATTACATATTTATGAATACCGTTTGGTGTTATTTTAATACTGGGGTTTTAAGGTTGTGTAAATTTTCGCCGAGATTTGCATTTAAAAAATAGTTATGTATTACTTATCTATTAGAATGGACAGATTTACGTTTTTTAGTTTTGAGTAAAAAACGCCACGCGCATGTACATACGTTATTAAAAAAAGTTGATTGTTTACTCCTTACAAGTTGCGTATTACACGCAAAGGTTGCGCAAATTATACGTACAATTTGCGCTATGCATAAAAATTGAAGCTTCTATTGATTGACGTATTTAATCAATCAAGAATACCTGGATATGTTTATTGATATGTACCTAGTCGGCCACGAATTCTTTTGACAAACGTTTTTTAGTATATAAAAAGAACGGGTAATAATTGTTATTTAAAATTTTCCGCAGGGATGCATAACATACCTGTATATATTATAAAAATACTAAGTTTCAAAATTTCCTCTTCTGGAGTACACAAACTTAAAAAATCTGACGGCAAATTAGTCGCTCGGATTACGCACGGTTTCCAGTGGGAATTTGTCACACGCGTTGAGAAAAAATTTTTTGAGCACTTCTGCACTACTGGAAGTTTTAGTCCAGGCCTTGGTCTCAATTTTAAGCCACAAGTCGTAATTCAGATTATTAAGGTCTGCCATTGCGGATAAATTTCTTGTGACCAAATAAAATCGATGAAATGAGCTCATAGCCAATTTTTGATAACTTTTGCGCCTTATGACTCAGCCGTGACCTGTTTTGAAATCCAAGTTACATTTTTTAATAGCTCGGACTTCAAAGGTTTTTCAGTGGGTTTGGAAGCTTTGTCCGTATAACTCTTGTCTTCCACAGTAACCCTTTCTGGAACAAAACAGCGTCTCGCGTTCTCCTGCCGACTTGTTCTAATCCAAGCCATCACAGAGATAGGGGGATGAGATCTTCGACATTTTCTTACTCCCAGGGGTATGTATGATTTTTGCCATGTGCAAATTCTGCTATTTTCCTTGCTAAATTTACGCAGAGCTCGAGATAAATCTGCAATGGAAACCGTGCGTAATCCGAGCGACTAATTTGCAGTCAGGTTTTATAAGTTTGTGCACTCCACAAGAGGAAATTTTGAAACTCTGTATTTTTATAATATATATAGGTATATTATGCATCCATGTGGTAAATTTTAAATAAAAATTATTACCCGTTATTTTCATATACTAAAAAACGTTTGACAAAAGAATTCGTAGCAGAGTAGGTACATATACAGAACATTGCAAAAAGTCAACACAAGTACAAATTCACCCACATATGTAATATATGTATCTACATCAAGAGGAAAAGTTTCATAACAAAATTTTATAGAAATTATTTAGAAGAGATTTCTACATGTTTTCACATATATAGTTGTATTTAAAATCATACCAATTTTGGAGGCTAAACTGGTTTTACACTATTTCTCACACCCCTATCAATGGACAATTTTATGTACTGCGTCTCAATATCTGTACAATCCAATCCCAACAATTATTTCACATTTACACATGCACATATAAAATCAATAATTACACCGCGTGCATACACCATAAAGTTGTAACCGATCCCATAAAAGGGTCCGCATTGCAACAGAACTCCTTCATACTGCTGTCAGTAAAATTTCGGAAAGCAGCCATGAAGTTCCAAAACGTTCCCAAGAGTCTCGTACTCATCACAATTCTAATCTTCTGTCTTGGTGGGTACAAAATTATCATTATGAAAATCAATCGGGCAAAAATTTGCCCACCGTCAATTTTTGTGGACAAGACCTCTCCACAATTCCTCTGCATTAATTTTTGTCCAGATTATAATTACTTTTGTAGAAATTGTGAATATACATAGAACTTTTCGATTTCCATACTCTTTTGCTAAAAACATACAGAAATTTTAAAACATGCAAAAATAATTTTACAGCTCGTTCCCATGCTCAATCCCAATGTGAAAGGAAGTGCACTTTTTACGGGACGAACATGTGCTCGCCATGCTGTCGGGAGGCCAACTATCCTGCCGGGGGGACCTGCCGACCTGGGTCGCCTTACTTTAAGTGCACTTGCAACGGTCTGAAGGGAACAACACGACGTCCAACGACGAGACGATCCGGATAAGAATGTTGTCTTTTGTATATGCAAATATGTACATATTTGCATATACATTTCTAAGAGTTGTTAGAAATCTGGTATTGAAATAATACCAAGCGGTATTCATGTCTCTACCAAAGTGGTGTTGATAAAACGGCGTAGTAATAGCTCGGTATTAAGTTTTGGCATACCGGCAGAAAATTTTTACGAAATTTTAATACCAAGCGTTAGTAATTTTAAACCGAGAAACCAATACCTGCATGACTATACCAGTATGATTTCGAACAATTAAAACAACATAATTTATCGCTGTATAAGGGAGCGTCCATAAATCACGTGATCGATTTTTGGACAATTTTGACCCCCTCCCCCCCCCCTTGGTGACCAATGGTGATAAATTCATTACCCCCCCCCCCCGCGGTCACGTGACAGCATACACATTAAACCTATTTTTCGCCAAGTGTGATTTTTTGTGGCGGATTTTTTTTCGCCAAACTGACCTATTTCCGACAGGAAAACACATGGCACAAATTAACCCAAAAATAATATTCCTGTGCCATTTCAAATCCGCAGTTAAATTAAATTTTAAAATTATTGAAAGAACTATGTAATACTAATCAGTAAGTATATTGAGTAATTTAACATTCATGACATCTTAAGGACAACTGCGTAAACTTATTATCTGAAAGAATAATGAGAGTTCTATGAATGTGCACTGAAATTTGTAAGAAATTTACAAACCAGACCTACATAAGATTGTCAAGTAAAAATTTAAAAATACGCCGAATTCGAATTTAAGGTAAAAGAGGTTAACGATTAAGTAAATACATATTATCAAATTTACTATTTACATCCGAAGTTAGAAGAAAATTTTTTCGTGGCATGTCACGTGACTGCCGGCCATTACCCCCCCCCCCTTGGTGATAATAGGTGACAAATTTCAGACCCCTCCCCCCCCTCTAATCGATCACGTGATTTCTGGACGCTCCCTAAAAAGTCCTTAATTTCTGTAAAAATGAGGAATAAATATAACTTTGTAGTAAAAAATTAACCATTTTCGAAGATTAATAAAAAGTTTCTATCTTTCCAACTTGTCATGCATACAATTCCATGAAAATAATGCTGTCACCCTTTTCATGCAAACTTTTCATGCAGTCTCACAAATTCCTTGCCCATCTGCACCGCTGAATTTCATTTCATGGAAAAATAGAAAAACCAACTTTCTATTTCAGAATTTGACATAAATTTGATTTTCTCCTTTAAATTTCAAATTACATAAAATCATAAAACCAAATTAAACATTTTTTAAATAATGAGTCCCTCGTTAAGCGATCAAGTTACCCTGTTATCTTCACAGCTTGACCTCCTCCAGGAATATATCGAGTTTAAATTCGGTAAATTCTTCGCAAATTTAAAATTCTTTTATAGCCTACATACTAATTAATTATTATTTTTTAATCATGATTTCTTTATATCATATTTTTAGGGGTAGATTTCAAGGAATTTCAATCCTTCAAAGAAACCCATCCTTGTGGAGGATTCGTCGTCGTAAAGAAATCTAATCTCTTCAACCAGTCCCACATAAATGGCGACATATACGACGAAACAATTAACAATGACGATGAAGAAGAACAAGATCCCCTTTACGGTGACGAGGAGGAATTCGAACAAAACGATAATATCGGAATCGTCGTCAAATCCGAAACCGTGTCGCCTTCCTGGATGAGCGACAATTTCGACCAGGGCGACGATTTTGACCAGGAACGTGATGTCCCAGTTTACGAACAAGAAGGACAATACGTCACTGGCGATGATGACATGCACCACAAGGAGGAAGACGATTCGGTCAATCCGAATATCGGGGTCTTATCAAGGTCGTCACGATCAGATCGGATGCCCGACCTCACCCCGATCCCGGGCAGCACTAAAAAAACCCGTGGGGTCAGATCGCTCATATCTATGCGAGGAATTCTTCCACTCTTAAAAAAATTAGGGTCGGGAAAAAGTGTGGCGAAAACTGTCCACATTTCAAAAACGTTGAAGCAAAACGTGACATCGGGGATCATGTCGAGGGATTCGTTTTCAGCAGTGAAGTTCATAAAACATGGTCCGTTCCATTTTTTTTAAATCAATCATTATTTAATTTAGTAACTAATTTAGTAATTTCTTATTAGACGGGGCCCATCGTCACGCCGAGTTTGGCGTGGAGTACAAAATGACTGAGCGTGGGGAGAGGATGTTGTATCGAGATTATCTCTTCCGGGTGAACAAGCATGACTGGAAAAATGGTCGGATTTACTGGCTTTGTGTCGGGAAAAAGTGTCCGGCCAGAATTTCACAGGACGAAAATGGTCGTCCGATTCAAAATAGGATGCATAACCATCCCAAATTTATTGTAACTAATTAAGATGATAGTTAACGGATTATGTGACGGGATGGAATTTTTTGTGATTTGTTATGATGACTGAAAGCCACATTTTTTTTATTTTATTTTATTTTATCATTTGTTTTCTTGTTTGAAGTCGATTTCGATTTTGCTGTAATTCTCGTAGCATAGTTTTATATGAAATTTTGAAATTACTTTGGAAATATGTAGATAGTTTATTACCTATAAGTTTTTGTACAAAGTTGTTTATTACCATGAAAAAGTATTTTGGATCATTTAGTTCCTAATTAATTAGCTACATAATTTAGTAATGGCAAGAATTTAATGACTCATTCTTTAAGAAATAAATCCTTCGATTTAAAACACCCGAAATATATTACGCATTTGAAAATGTGATTCTTTTCGGCTTAATATCTGCTTTATTAAACATCAAATTTGTAAAATTATTCATTGATTTCGTCGCGCAATAAATAATCAGTGATAAATTTTGGAATTTAATTACGTAGATCATGATGCAAATTAAATTAAATTTCTTCATTTTCATGAATCTTATGTACTGTTCATATGTAGCTCGGTCAGGGTTCCGAACGGACAGATTTTTTGCAATATATTAGTTGTGATTTTGTATGATTTTACAAGCCTTATTTATTACAGTCGATCAATTAGTTAATTAGTTGGTAAACATTATCATAAAAAGCAAGGAATCTAATTGATTGTGTGAAATTCATACCATGCTTCGACTCGACACACTTTCATTGATTCAAATTGAACTAAATTTTTAATTACTTTACATTTATATCATTTCATATCCTATGCACGTAGCTAATACGATCCAGTTTAATTTAATATCAAAAAACACACAATCAATCATTAAACACAAAAAACACCATGCATACTTTTCAAAAACACACCTTCTCACGAACCCTGTACCAATTTCTTTCCCTTCAACCAATCTTGTCCACTCGCGCGAATATCAAATCCTTGCATTCCTGTACATTTTAAAGTAAACAAAATAAAAAATCTCAATTTTCTTAAGATAACTAATTAAATTATTAAACAATTACCATTAAACCGTCATCATGACACACTTGACCTTGCAAGTGGAAACATTATCCGTCCAACTCAACATCCTCCAAGAGTTTATCGAGCTTAAATTTGGTAAGATTTAACTTTTAAGCGTAACACTTAATTAATAAATTAATAATTGGTCTTCCATCAACAGGATTAGACTTTAAAGAGTTTCAAAATTTCAAGCAAACCCATCCCTCCGGGGGAATTGTTCTCGTCAAGAAAAATAACATCCATCAAATTCAAGATGATACAGAAGTAGTTACAAAAACAGAACATTTTACTGATGACACGTTTGCTGAGGACAATTTTGAGGACATTATCAACCCCGAGAATCCCTATGAAAGAATACGTTTTAAAAATATTGCCAGGATATCGGAACCTGCAACGACGTCTCAAATAGAAGAACAGCTTAGAGCGAGAGGGATAAACTGGGACAATGATGACGACGAGGAACTAGACGATAACCGTGACGACGACGACTACCACGAAGACGGAGGGTCAAGTCTTCCAATTACAAACGTAGCTAATTTTACCGGTAATCCACAGAATTATAAAAGAAAAACGAATCCGAACCGGAAGTTAGTACCGAGTCGGACACGACAAGAAGAAATCCTGCAGAGAAAGAGGTCATCGATTATTCAATCTGGTAAATTTGAACTTACATAAATTGATTAACACAAATTTGCATTAGTAATTTTGACTGTTATTCAAATTTCAGCCAACCAAATTACTACCGACTACGACGACGCCGCGACCTACATTCCGGAAAAGAAGAGGGCAAAAATTTACGGCTATTTCGACTGGGATGAGACGTTAAGGAAATACATTTGCAAGCGCTGCCAGTATGGCCAATTAACCACTTAATTTGTAATTACGTAGATTTATTAATTAGGAAATAGATTATAAATAATTTTTACTGACAGAAAATCGTACCGCTGTCCCCGAGGGGGTGGAACAGGCTCGCTTCACAACCACTTAAGGACACACGCCGATCTGAACAGAGAGCTAAAAAATAATGATACCTTGCCACAAATCATGACCACAATCTCGCTAACGGGAGGACAAAGATGATAAAATATAAAAAGAAAGCATACGAAAATTCTAAAATCGGAGTTTAAAGTATTTATTTACTTGTTAAAAACTGCAAATTTGTTTCACAACGAGTCATTAATAATTATTGTTCATTAATCCAATAATACATTTTTTTGCAAAAATGAACATTTGACATAAATTTATTTGATGTATGAAATAATAAGGCAATTAACGTAGGATTGTAAGATCCATAATTATGTAAACTTACAAAATTTTACAAATATTTCGGGGAAAAATTAGCTTACAAATTTTTGTAAACTTGCTCAGATCAAGGGCGTCTCTTCATTTCATAAAATTTTGTAAAAGTTTGTAAAACTACAAAAGTTACCGATTTTACAGTTACAAATGATTGCGTGAATTGCTTTCATTTCTGTCAATACAAGTTTACACAGTTTGCGAAATGGTGGTTAAATATGTTACGATAAAACCAATAAAGCCATGTCATATTTTTGCAGCGACATATCTAAATCTAAAACAATATTTCTTTTTAATTTTGAAGTCCAAGTAAATATAAATTAGCGTCAAAAAATGAGTATTTCAAGCCAGGGAGTAATTTATTCTGATTAACGTTTTTCCTTAATTAGCGTAAATTTGTGTAAATTTAACGAATTGCATGCAAATTTTATTTTTACTCGTCAATCTCATGAGCAAAAATTTTTACCTACACACAAAAATCTCATCTTCTCCCCCGCAGCGCATTTTTCATGCTCCTCTCACTTTCTTATTTTACCTTGTGTAAAAGTAAACAAATCGTAAATTGCAATTTATTTTGTCTTAAATAATTGTCCTCCAGTTAATCACTTATCGAGTTACCTTACCACATAAGTCATATCCCGGATAAAACGGTTATCATCATGGACCCCTTATTGGTCCACCAATTTAACCAACTCTCCCAAAAACTCAACCTTCTCAATGAATATATCGAGCTCAAATTTGGTAAAAGTTATAAAATTAATTGTTTATCACTTTAAAAAATTAATTTTACTCCTAAATCTGTCAAATTTACAATTCAATTGTATGAAAATAAGTTCATTTTCGAAATTTAAAGTTCAATTTTCCCAATTTTCTAATAATAGGTTCAGATTTTAAGGAATTCCGAACCTTCAAAGCTTCTCGCCCCAACGTGGGCATGATCCTCGTCCCGAACGATGGATCCCACCGTTATCACCGTGACAACGTCGACATTTGTGGCGTCGGAAGTAATGAGGAACAAGAAGATGTAAAAAATCAAAGAGAACAAGGCCACGACGAAGACAACGAAGTCGAAATTGGCGACCAAGGCGTCTCCATAGACTGGGGGCCGGAATCACCCCCCGTCGTCACAAATGTGTACGAGCTGGAGCCAGAAGACGTCAACGTCCCAGCATTCGATGACGACGACTATTCTAACGACAACGACCAAGACGATTGCGACGAAGACGAAAACATCCCTGCCTCCTTTTACCAATCGTACAACGGTAGTTTTCAGTATGACAACGGTAACGACGACGAGGGGGAAGGGGACGACTCTTCAGCCATGCAAGAACATGACGACGAAAGCATCGGATTTTTTAGCAATTCAATTTCCCCTCAAGATGACGATAATCACGACAGTTTTGGAATAAGTCCGATCCCCACCCCGAAAAATCCCACGATTAGACGGAGGAGGAAAAAACTACCCGTAAATCCCAAGTATCCGAACCCCAAAGTTAAAAAGCGGGTTATAAATGAAACCATTATGAAAAAGATTAAGAACGTGATTAATCCCTTCCGCGTGCCAAATGAGGCTACAGATTCGAAAGGTTAGCCTTCAAAATATTCTAAACATAATGCTACTTAATTAAACAATTAATTACACTTTAAAAAATAATGGTACCCTTTTGGAAAGTAAATGCACTCTGATTTCTTAATTTTTTAAACCATACTAAATCCCGAGTATCGTTAACTTGACAAGAGGAAAGTTTACTCTTGATTTCGTAGTTTGCTTAATTAAAAATTCAGAGCACATTTACTTAATTTTCAAAATGGTAACATTATTTTTAAACGATTACCAAATTACTTTCAGAACCCCTCCGCCACGCCTCGTGGGGGATCACGTATATCGGCGCGGATCGAAAAAACGGTGCGGATCGTCTCGTCTACGACAATTATATTTTTCGCCCCAACAAGTTCGTCCGCCCGAGTGGGAGGACGTACTGGGTCTGCGCTGAGAAGACGTGTCCTGTCCGAGTTGCGCAGGATTTCACGGGCAGACCGACCTTCAGCAATTACCACACCCATGAACCCCCCTCCCTCGAAGAGCGATTTTCTAAAGAATGAACGACTAAATATCGATATTATGATGTTCCGAACTTAAGTTATTTGTGTATAATTTGTTTCTTACTAATGAGAATTTGTAATTGTTAATTAATGTGACCTTCCATGGATAGGATGATGGATCGTTTTCTGACTTATCTATTATCTCACTTATTATTATGATAACGTAATTATCAAAGTTTTAATGTAGCCACCCTATTTTGATCATCATGACTCTTAATTTCTCTAAAATTTTTAGGTTTAGCTTTTTAGTTTTATTTCTAATCAGATTTAGTTTTAATATAGGTGATCGATCATTCACCCAAAAAATATTACGTGTAAAATAGTTGTAAATTAGCTAAATGAAATTAAATAAAGCTTCATCCTGAAATCCTTACTCCGTATAATATTGAAGTTTGCATACGTCACGATATTTGCATGGCTAGATGAATCAATTTCCACCATCTGCGATTTATTATTGATTGACTTCTTATATTTTATTTGTCTGATTTCTATTTTACTTTATAATTTTTGTGTACAATTCTATCTATTTATTTACATATTCATATTCATACGTACATTGCAATTACGTTGCAATACTTTTATGTATGTAAATTACATACATAAAAGTATGATTTACATGCACAACATATGGTATTTGATGAGACAAAGTTTTGGTGCGAGTTTCCATTCCATGTGATCTTTGTAAATATTTCTGATTTCGGAAATTCGGAGACTGAAATTTGAAATTCCATGTTTGGTTCCAGGTAGAATATTTAGCAGATGTCATACAATTATGAAATTTCGTCGCGGTGGACATTAACATCAGCGGTGGACGGCATCTAAAGATTGGTACAATTTGCTAGGTATTTATTTTATATATACATACACTTAAATGTGTAATACACAATAATTGTGTATTAAACTATTAAAACTATTTTATATGCCACAATAATTTTATATTTTGCACTATAAAACGTTTAATGAAATGCTCGTTGTAGCATAATATTATCTGACTTATTTAGGGTTGCCCCGGGTACCGGGTAGTTACCCGGTACCCGGCATACCCGGCCTGTTTTGGGATACCCGGTACCCGGCCGGGTAGACTTAAGTACCCGGTCTACCCGACCGGGTAATTTAAATATTCAATTTTCTTACTTAAAATGCAAAATCTTAAAAAAATACAAAAAATACCGATGGGTTTCATTTTTGTACTTGGTATCAAATAATATGTTTGGAACGAATAAGTACAACTTTGGCTAACACTTATTTGGAAGTTATCATACAAATTTTAAAATTACTTTGAGTGCACTCGCGTCAACGAATTTTAAATTAGTCAATTAGCATATCTCGCACATTACGCATAACTTGCGAAGTTTTTAGAAGGTTTCAAAATTTCTCAAAGCTTTTGCTAAACAGCTATTGTTTTTTTGTAAAATTATTTCGCAGATTCATCCTCGCGATCATCAGCGAGAGAAATAGCGAACGTCCATGACAAAAAGACCAGGACAGACCTCTTTCGTTCATTTGCAAGACTTTCGAAATGCTATCTTGCTAATAGATTCGCAGGATAGCACCTCGAAAGTCTCGCAAAATTTGTTCTGTGCGGGGATTCGAATCCCCTCAACAATTAACTTTTTTAAGCCTCACATCACAAGTTTGTTAAATGATTGCTATGATAAATAAGGATGATTCTTTCATTTATGTAATATCCACTTTCTTGCGCTGGTGGAAAAAATACAAGCGGGAAGAAAAAAAAGGGAAGGAGGGAGAAAAATTAAAGAAAAAAATACGAAGCGGGATGGAAAAACGGGAAGGAGGGAGAAAAAAGGCAAAAAAATACGAAGCGGGAAGAAAAAAAACGGGAAGAAGGAAGAAAAAAGGGTGAAGAGATACGAAGCGGGAAGGAAATAAACGGGAAGGAGGGAGAAAAAAGGGCGAAAAAATACAAGCGGGAAGGAGGGAGAAAAATTAAAGAAAAAAAATACGAAGCGGGAAGGAAAAAACGGGGAAGAGGGAAAAAAAATTAAAGAAAAAAATACGACCGAAAAAAATACGAAGCGGGAAGAAAAAAATTGCGAGGGAGAAAAACCACCGATAAAAAGACGACGCGGGCAGAAAAAAATTGAGAGGGAGGAAAAACGGACGAAAAAGAGGAAGCCGGAAGGAAGATGAGAGAAAATGGAAGACAGAAATACAAAGCGGGAATCGAAAACCTACCGAAAAATTTGAAGCGGGTAGAAGAAATCAATTGAAAAATTTGAAGCGTAAAGGAAACCCCGTTTTTCTCTCTCGTTTCTTTTAGGTAAGTTTTTAACAAATCTAGGAAAAAATGGAAAGCTGAATGGAGAAGCGCATGGAGTTGAACAACCGATGAAAAATACGAGGCAGGAGGATAAAATATGAATTCGCAATTTTTCAGTTGACGGGAAAGAAAAAAACGGGTGAGGATCCAGTATTGTAAAGATTTGGCGTGATGGGACTGTATATATTTGTATGTGTGACTGTGTGTAACTGATGGTGGCGTAAATGTGACCGTTAAAACTGTGCAAATGAGGGCGACGTGGTCACAAATAGTTGCTCTTCAGTGTCGTATTTATTATCACACATAAACCAACTATTACAAAATTTAAGAGTGTAAATGAGACGAGGGGACAATTTAGAGGTACGGTGTTCTCCCTCGGAATGGTGAGCCGACACTGGGCAATTTTCACAAATGGTCGGGATTATCACACACAAGAAAAGATGCTACTTTTACAAAAGGAACCTCCTCCTCTCCTCCTCTTGACCAATGACAAAAGGAGACCTTCAAGTTAATTTAATTAAAAGAGGAGGAGAGGAGAGGCAAAAACTTCAACAAAAACACAAATTGAGGAAGATAAAATGTGCACAAAACTCAATTATCTGTAGACTGACTGGAGCCGGGTTCAAATTTCCCTACCGGACTCCAGTCTCAAAACCATACAAAAATCTCATATTGCCATGTCATGAAAATATTCATTATCATTATCTAGTCAATTTTTATAAAAATCATGATCATCATAATCTAGTCAATAGTCATAAAAATAATTATTCTAATCGACCAGTATAAATACCCCAGAATTATTTATGGGGTTCCTGCTTTTTAGAGGCTATTAGTTGTTTTGCTATAAGTTGTTTTTACTAATCTTATGCAGCCACTCTCACCATCGTCCGTGAAAGACATTATGCCAAGTTTTATAGCATTTGGGAATAGGTTTTTGAGTTAGGTATGTATGCTTCTCATAAAGAATTATTTAGCGATCTACATACAACATAGCGTAGCAGTAAAATTATCTGGGTGGCGGAGATGTGGGGAGCTTGTTTAGTACTTTTAAGTGCACTTCCTCACCTTAGAATTAGAACCATTTACTTTTTCAAGCTATATTTTTATTAAATATGAATTCCTACGGTATATCAATATTTTTTATTAATTGAGAACTCTGTCTTGAGGAGTTGAATGCACAGTGTGCTAAAACTAGCTAGAGGCTTTCAGATCGTTGGAGATAATAAAAATTTGACAAATGCATTTCAAATTTGAATAAATACCGCAAGTCAATTTTTAAATATTATAAGGCAAATTAGTGTGTAAAATCTTGAAAGGAAGCGGGGGTTTCTAACATCCGAAATGGAAATTTGAATGGCGAAACATAAAATTGTTAAGGGAGTTGAAAGTAAGATTCAGTCTAGTCTCCAATAAAATAAACCCGAAAAAACGAGATTCTTATGTGAGAGCAAGTGTAACGGAAAGTTTAAAACAAAACTATTAAAATGATAATCCATTATTTGCATCACCACCCGCTGTATGTTTGATACCACTAAAAAGTTTTAGAAGTTTTTCGTCACATTTTTCGAATTCGTAACAATCTGAAATTATTCGTCGAAATGTGTTTCACCCGATGAGCGGATTTGCGGCCCGTGTTGAACTTAGAGAGCCAAAACCTGTAAAGTGTTGTGCTTTGTATATTAACTAAGTTTTAATTGAATTTATTATTGAGTAGTTGTTGCAATGTCCGGAAAAGATAATCCTATAATTTTGACATAAAGTATATGGCACTTGGTCTCTCATGCTGCGCAGGTGGTGCATACTAATTCGGCCTTTTCCTCCTTTTCCCTTTATTTTGCACCCTTGGTGCAAGAATATATGACAATTATGATCTCTTTTGTCGGCTTATTCCGCACCTTTGGTGCAAAGTTATGTCCAAATCATTATGAACCTTATTTTGCGCCTTATTCTACACTATTGATGCAAAAAATCTCAAAATTCTACACCTACATATTTCGATTATAATGCACCATTGGAACCAAATTATAGAGTTTTATACTTTTGTTGTGCACTTATTCGGCACCATTGGTGAAAAATTATATACATCCTTATTTATATTGCAGGGTGAGGTACTTCTAACGTTACTACGGTTTATTTTATTTTGCAACTTTTTTAATTTTTTTTTAATTCATCAATTAACAGGGGTGCATGGCATAATGATTTGCTGGCATTATTACCACAACAGCGCCCAATGCTGGGAAACTTCCAACCGACTTATCTCAGCCATTTGATTACCGATTTTTTTACTCGCGGAAGCAAAAATATAGCAATAAATATACGAAAGAATATTTTTTATGTTTGAATATTGTCAGAGTTCTGGTTCACAAAATTACTCTATCGAAATTGTTTTGGGAGGAATCCTCTAAGAAACATCCTTCTGGAGGGTGTTTTTGGCCCATAAGTCAGAAAAAAATCATCTACTTAAAAATGGAGTCGTCAAAAATTGCGTACTCCCTATCCCCAATAGTGTGCAAAATTTGAGCAAAATCAGTTGGAAATTGACAAAGTTTTTCTTGTGACATATTTTTCGAGGTGACCTGTAAATGCACACTTCTGCAGGTTATTTATACCTTGGCCACAGCCAAGAGATTAATTTGCATGACCTTAAAAAAGGATTCCTGGAGACTATTTAGATTGTCAAGGAACAGTCGAAAAAGACATTTTTGAAACCCACAAAACCCAGTCAAGTAGAATGCCCTGAAGGCTTCAATTCGAAGCAATCCACGAAGAACTTTCGAAACCTAGCTACATATTGGTTAATGTGTCAAGGGAGACGCTCAAATCGAACATTTTGTTGAAGACTTTGCAACATGACACTGTAATACTAATTATTCCCTGAAAGATAGCCATTTTTAACAAATGTACGACTCCCCGATGCTACGGGTCGCTAGAAAGCAAATGACCTATTTCTGTGGTTGTTTTGGCCCGCGTGAGCTGGTTGGCTATAGTTCACATAAATCTACTTCATCGAAAAGAGGTAGAAGATAAATGCGTCAAATAACTTATGCATTACATTACGTATGCTATAAGATTCTTGAATTCAGTGGGTGCTTTCACCGAGAACTGGCTCTGTGGGTCTCGCCTTCAACGATGCATAAATGGGGGAAAGCACTTTCGAAAAATTGATTTCAAATCGGAAGCTAACTGGTCCTCAAGATCAACAAGAAATTTGTAACATGAGAACTCTTGCAGTTACGCAGTTCATTCCTCGTATATACAGTTAGCTCTGCCATACTGACTACAAAATACTTCTTATCAAAAATACTGAAAGCATTAGTTTGGTAGTAGTTTCTACTCTTTACTACACTCAATTAAATTCTAAAATCTCCTATCTATGTACATGCAGTGTTGATCTGCTCTTTCGCGGGACTGAAGATCAACGCTGAGAAATATAACAAAACTTGCTGCTTCTTATTCCCACAAATCAATATACGTAGCATCAAATGCAGTGTAATAATAGAAGCGCATGGTAATTACAATTAGTAAACCAACCACCAAGTAATTAGCTAAGTACTATTGTATTGTCCAAAGCGTTTGTGAGAATAATTACTATAAAGGTCACTAAATCGGGAAATTTTTGGGACCGGGAAATTTTTTGGCAATGTTGGATACCGGGAAGAAAAAGTTTTTTCCACCAGCGCTTTCTTGTCCGAATCATTAGCCTGCGAAGTTTTTGCCATATGCATATTGGACGATGTAGGAAACAAGTTCAAGGGTAGGCTACATCGGTCATCTAGTTGACCTGTTGGGGTCATATTGGTGGATTGGGGGAGCAAAGTGTAGTGAGTGTAACCATAGAGAAGGCGACCCATACCAATTTTTACAAAATACTAGTTTCATCTGAAATGAAGTCTGCACTGTAGAAATTTAACTTTTAATTTTAAAACTTATAAAATTGTTGAAATTCTGGAAAAAGTAGAAAAATACCCGTTATTTTAAATATATAAATATTACCCGGTACCCGGCCGGGTAGCCGGGTACCCGGCCAAAATTTCGGGCCGAGTACCGGGTAGCCGGGTACCGGGTAGTACCACTACCCGGGGCAACCCTAGACTTATTGCTTATCTGGAAATACAAAATCAAGAAATTTGTCTTCGTTTAATTTTTTTTTTACAGATTTTTCATCCACCATGTCCTGCCTTATCTGTTTACGCGTTATCCACGACGACGACGACACGGCACAAAATTCTATCCAGAAAATGAGCATTTCAACCCTTTGCAAACTCAAACTCTTAGCACCCATCAATAAATCTGAATTTGACGATGATGACGAAACGTGTAACCTTTGCACCGACTGTTACCCTCTTTTCGCCAGAATGGAAGAAATTAAGACCCAAATTTCTCTCCTGGAGGAAGAAATCTTGTCAAAAGTTGGTCAAATCCAGGCCACAATTTTCCACACTGCCACCCAACTAGAAAATTATGGGGATAACGATGAAAGGCAAAAAATTACTCAAATTCGTGCCATGCTCCTTCGTGTGGCAGGTGAACAGTCAATTAATTAATCCCTTATTTTATTTACATTACAAAATAACTATTATTTTAATTAGGAGCGAATGCAGAGCCACATGACGAAAATTGCATGTCTGACGAGGTCCAAGTCAAAATAGAACATGATGACCCTGCTGATGCTGATGATGTTGATCCCCTCGGCGACGTGGTCGACCAATTCGCGTGCGACGATAATTTCGCCTCCCAGGGAATTAGTGTCGAAAAAATTAGTGACGAAGAGATGGATGGTCAAAATACCGATGACGATGTCGACAGTGCCTTTTGTATTACTCCTACTATCCTAAAGAGACCTAAAAGCACAGCAAAAGTCATGACAAGAACGCTCGGGTATTTTGGTGTATTTTTAGTCCGTCATACTTTTTTGCAGTAATATTTATAAATTTTAGCACAATTAAGACTAATCTTTGTATTAAATTTGCAAATATATTCTAGCACTAAACGAAAGCGGGAAGATTCTCCCTCTTCTGAAGAAGAAGAATCAAACATAATTTGGACGCCATCCTCCCCCCGCATCGAAACCGCACTAACCGCTCCACCCACAGGGGTCGAACTCGAAGAAACTTTTTCACCGAATCCTTCAATCGAAAAAAAATCTTCTTTAACATCAAGCTCAGACGAGGATACAAGCTCTGATGACGACGACAACGATTCGACCCCCAAAATCGAGCCCGACGCCGACATCAGCAAACCTTCAGACGATAATCAAACTGACATAGTTTACACATATGACATCACTCGTCCCCACAAGTGCACCTTTTGTCTTAAATACTTTCCCACCGAGGTCATGGTCAGCGGTCATATCAAACATTACCACAGCGTAGTCTGCACCGTGCCCTTATGCCCGGCCCGGTTTAGCAACATAAAATCGAGGAATGACCACTTGAAGCAGACTCACGACGGGCTCACCCCGTATCAGTGCCAAATTTGCAAGAAAAGGTTTCTTTTCGAGGGCAAGCTCGCTGCGCACAAGGTGATAAAATTGGTCCTACAAGAATATACTGGTCGTGCCCAAATTCAGACGATATTAATTATTAATCAAAAATTAATTTGACAGGTGATGCGCCATGAAGAAGGCGAGAAGAAGTTTTTCTGCGCCAAATGCGGGAAAGGTTTCTGCCTCGAGGATAATTATGCGAGACATGTCAAGCTTCATGAAGTCGAGGGGATAAAACCGCTAGTTTGTGACGTGTGTGACGACCGATTTGAAAATGAGGCCCGTTTACAGCGACACTTGAAGACACTGACGCATTTTAACCCGTTCGAGTGTAGTTTTTGTCCTAAGCGGTGCATCAGTAAGACAGCCCTGGAGAGGTAATAATTATTTATCTGTATTATTATTAAGGGTACTGCAAACTGGTATTGCAAAATTTATTTACAAAGAATTTGCAGAAAAAATCATTCTTCACAAAATGTAAAAAATGAAAAACCGCCACTTCAATGGGTAAATTTGTGAATACAAGTCTTTCCTAAATAATTTAGTGAAGTAAATTTGCGAACAAAAATCGTACATTTATCTAGAGAGTTTTGCGAAATTTTGCAAAAGATTTGCAAGAGTTGCAATTAATGACGTGAATACGCCCAGAGTTTTGGAATTAATCCCTAAAAACTAACTAATCCGAAGAATCAATTATTCTTTCTCCAGACATTTACATACCCACAGTAAAGAAAAAAGGGAAAAATGTCCCCACTGCGACTACACCGTGGGCGATAAGGTCACCTTGGAGCGCCACATCGCCCGCGCCCACACCGCCGGCCCTTCCACGCATATTTGTCCCCACTGTGGAAAAGGGTACTACCACCGCTACGATCTTACGGACCACGTGAGAGAGCGCCATGTCGATGGACCGCCACGACCTGCGCCAATGCGACAATGTGACCTTTGTGGCGAAACATTTTCAGCATTTTCCACCTTCCAAGCCCATCTTGTCAAGGAGCACGGCGGCGACCCGTTTGTTTGTGATCAATGGTAAAGACGATTAGATTTGTTGAAAATATATAAATATTTATGGTAACAATAAGTTTTTGACAATTTTGCAACAGCGGAGCCAGACTCGTATCGAAGGCAGGGTTGGACCGACACAAGCAGATCCACGAGGGCGACAAAAAGCATAAATGCCAGGTAAAAAAATTACGCTTTTCGCACATTTGTGTTGAAAGTCTTGCAAAATGTGATTTCACAAAAATTTGCAAAATTCACTACAAACAGTCCTCTTATTCTGTTTTGATTTACTTTCTATCCATTTTTTTTGGCTTTTAATGGAAAGGATGAGCTTGCGAAATTTAAAAAATGTAAATTGGATAATGCTAAGAAATGACAATTTGAAAAAAATGAAATGATAAAAATCACACATGTTTCTAGAAAAAGTTTACAAATTTATCAAACCTTCAATTCTATTGTTATGCTCAATTTGCGTACATATGATAAGTACATACTTATCTAATCAACGAATTCTATTGTCCTTATCTGTAGACTTGCGGCGTCTGTTTCGTCCGCAAGATTGAACTAGCGGCGCACATGGGAACCCACCGCACAGAGCGACCATTCCCCTGCCCCCACTGCGCAAGAGCTTTCAAAACAGGTGGAAGATTGGGTCAGCACGTGAGAGATAGTCACACTCCGGGCTACGTCATCCCCACCCACAAATGCCCCCAGTGTAGGAAAGAATTTCGATTTCGTAACAAGCTGGACGCCCACATTCGCGCAATTCACACGGGAGAGCGACCCTTCACCTGCGACCAGTGCGGAAAAGGGTTCGTGATTAATTCGGCGCTAAGACTGCATTTGAGAGGAGCACATGGCGTCGCTTTGGAGTCGAAAGATAGACTGCGAAGGTCGAAAAAGCGTGTGGTCCAGAGAGGAGATGAAGAAGTGACTACTTGAATATTACAGAGTATTGTTAAATTTTGATTTTATGATGATATTTATCGTTAATTTTATATAATTACGCAACCGTGATTAATATTATCTCCGTTACATTGTTACTGATGTACATATATTAATATGGAAATTATGAAATGTACATACATATATCTATGCAAAATTGAATTGCGTATTTCTGCATATATGTACTTGCCAATTTTGTATACAAATATATTAGTGCAAATTATGTGGAATTATGTGTGTATTTACATACAGGGTTTGGCACTTTGGTGGATACGAATTTG